>NW_026850573.1:0-433448 GCF_030913465.1 Colletotrichum navitas
CCTAGTACCGCTACCGCATGCCTCGTTTTTCGGCGTCGGATCAATTGAAAGAAGAATCTAAAGGTCAAAAGAGCGAGATTGTCGAATGTTGCCTCCTCGCAAGCTGGTCAGATTGTTCGGCGCAAGTCTCGTGGAGCGGGAGGTGTGGTGGAAAGCCTTGAGGACACTTTATCCAAATGTTATCCTCACTTCGGGCCCCCCTGTCCAGGAGCCCCGCAGTGATTGGTGCCGGAACTAGCACAAGTGGGCCAAAAGGGGTGTGTGCATGGGAGCTCCGGACAGGGGTGCGATTGCTTGGGCGGGCACTAGGAAGGAACACCAAATCCGTATTCCAACAAGTGACATATGACACAGCTTTTTTTCTACAGCATATTAAAAGGGACACTTCATCCCTTACGAATTGTCAAGACAAAGTCAAAATGAATGATCAAGAGCTGAAATAGCTACGGGTGACTGCTTCCTAAAACCTACAAGTACCAATCTGTAATCTGTCAAGAGTGTCGTGAACGAGCGTCGCCTCAACCTGACCTGGAGGGCGAGTGATCGGTCCACGTTGACCGCCAACAATCGCTGCCCAGCGCGTGTCGCCACCAACTACCGCGTCACTGCCTTTATACAGGTTCCAAATGAGAATCAAACACCCCGGGCCCTAATGAAATGAAACATGCAAGGAAAGCCGGAACCCCCAAGGAAACCACCGATCACTCCGTATCCAGTGGTAAAAATGGAAACTCAAAAGACGAGATGCAGCTCACTTCCTAAGTCTGCGCTGCTGCTCCTCGAGAAACTCCTCATCCGAGGCGTCAAGGATGTCGTACTCCTCGTCGGTCATGAAGCCATCGTCAGAAGCATCCCACTCATCCTCCTCGCCACAATCCTCAAACTCCTCCGCCTCAGAGCTGGTGGCAGGAACCGGCTCGGACTTGGCTTCCTGGTGAATGCTGGACACCGGTGACTCCTTCTCAAGCTTGGGGAAGATCATGATGCTGCTCTGCATCTCCGAAGGGGCTTGCTTGGGCTCCTCCTCGGGCTCCTGGGCGACAGGCTTGGGAACCTGGACGCTGACGTCACACCAAAGTCTATGACCGAACTTGAGACCGTCCTTGGTTGTCAGACGCCAGTAAGAGATAATCTTACCCTCGCGGGCCGGCGTGCGAAGCAGAACATTGAAAGAAAATTCCTGACCAGGGGCAAGAGGAGCGTAGCAGACGGTCGACTCGGAAGCAGACACAAGCTCGGAGATGCCGGCAGGGTGGTTCGAGTCGACATGGCCCATGTAATCGCCACCGACGAACTTGACGGAACATCCAGCAGGCCATGCAACGTCACCGTCGTTGCGGAGGACCCAGGTTTGCTCAAAAACGGTGTTGGGCGGGAGGACGGTGCCATCAGCAACTGTGTCGCGGACGAATACAGCCTGGAGGTCCTGCTCAGTGAGGGCCTTTTCGGGGACTGGTGCAGGCTTCTGCTCGACCTCCTTCTTGATCTCTGGTTCGGGTTCTGAGACCTTGTCGACGAATTCCTCCTTGGCAATATCCTCCTTGACAGCAGGCTCGGGGGTCTTCTCAACGATCTCCTCCTTCATTGCTGGCTCTGTGGGCTTCACATCAACAACTGTCTGAGGAACGTTGATGGAAGCGCTGGCAGTAGTCTCCGTAGAGCGGAAGCTAGTGCGGCGGACATTGCGGTCACCCATCTGCTGCATGCGCTGGCCATCTCCACGTTCGCCAGTGGTGGTAACTGTGACGTGGCGAACAGGCGTCTTGAACTTGACAAGGGGATGAGTCTTGTTGTGGGTGTTAGCGGGACTAGCCTCGCAGTTGGCGCAGAAGTCCGTGTCGTGACACACGGTGCACTTGTATCGGACACCTGAGATGTAGGCAGGCGCGCCGTGAGCGCGGGCACACAGGGGACCGTCGCAGCAAATGCCGAAATGAATAGAACGGCTAACAGCACGGCTGCGGACCTCCGCGAGAGGCTCATAGATGGGTACGAAGCGGTGATTAGGGTGAACAAACTTGGAATTCACAATGCAGTCAGCGCAGTAATCCCAGTCGGGGCAGTCGAGGCACTTGTGGCGGACGCCAGCGATGTACCTGTCGCAACCATCGCAGATAGCGTTGTGGCTCTGGTTACGGCCAGGCGCCAACTTGACCTCAATGTGGCTGGGGACATGGGCACCCTCAACTGCGGGAACGAAGGGGTGCTTGGGGTTGTGGCCGTGGAGGTCCTTCTCGAAGCATGCGTGGCACAAGTCGAAGTCCTCGCAGGTTGTGCAGTGGAGGAAGCTGGACTCGGGCAGCTCCGTCACGCAGCAGTTGCAAGTGCGCATGCTGTACAGAGCGGTGCTGAACACAGGACGAAGAAGCTCACTGATGTTGGCAGGCGCCTTGACAGGTACCTGAGCAGGCTCCTCAACCTTGGCCTTGGGCCTGGGGGCAATCGTCTCGGTAGTGCTGTTCATGATTTGGCCGTTCTTGACGATCCTCTTGATGAGCCAGTGGTCGGCACCGTAGCAAGTGATGCCCTGATCGACGCAGTTTTGGCAAAGGTCGAAGTCGCCGTCGTCGCAGGTAGAGCAGTGGTAGTGGGCATCGGGGACTGTCTGATCGCAGCTGTTGCAGCACACGGCAAAGTTGGTGTTGGGGTGCATCAAAGCAGGGCAACGGCCCCAAGAAGCCCGTGAAGGTGCACCCTCTGTGGCAGAGGCATTGGCAAACCACTGATCGCGGCCTGTGATGCCCTCAGAGACGGGGACATCAGCCGAAGCCGCCGGCACCCCTTCGTCGTTAATCTTGGCGTGCCTGCTCAAGAGAGAGGCCAGGATAGAGGCCTCAAAGTCAAGGCCGGTGTCGCTGGTAGGCAGCTCCTTCTTAGGCTCGGCATCGATGACGTTAGACTGCCTCAGATCAACCAGAGGTTGTGTCGCTTCAGGCTTCACTTCTTCCTCGGCCTTGGGGGCGCTAGACTCCGGGACGTCCTCTACGGAAACCGGCCTAGGGGCCACCTTCTCATCGGACAACTTGGTGACACGAAGCTTGAGTTTTTGCTTGGCCTTCGCGGCACGATACAGTTGCTTGTAGACTGAGACGTTTTGCTTGTCGAGGGTAATGTACGAACCAGCCGAATCAGAGTATCTCTCGAGAACGACGTTGGCGTCCGAGGTGAGAGCCAGGAGAGCGCGGACCTATAGTAGGTGGTGTTAGCCTACTCATCAGGACTGTGCCGCAGAGCTCAACGGGACAAGCCAGATGCCGCATTTTGACCATACCGAGACACGGCAACAAGCGTCGAGCGAGCGCCAGAGCATCGAAAATGATGGGCAGACGAGCAGAGGAAAAAGCGGGAATGACGTACCTTGTCCTCGAGAGTGCTTGGGCCCATATCACGCAGAGGAAGCTTGTGGCGACGAGTCATACCCTCGAAGTTGATTTTCAAGGTGACCTGCGTGTCTGGCGATGTTGCTGATGAGGACGCCATGGTGGAGGATGGAAGGAAGTCGGTGACTATGGATGAAAGGGAAACTCGCAGTCGGCCGGGCGGGGAGGGGATCACGGCTCTGGCGGGTGTTTCACTGCTGAGCAGCCACGCACGGGACACACGAGGCTCGCTCGGTTGGTGTAGAAGATGCGTCTCCTCTTTTTAATTTGATTCTTGTCGGGATGTCGACGGATATGTCAAAAGTTGTCGATGATTGATGTTGATGTGAAAGTGGAAGGGAGACTAGTCCGGGTAGCAGATGGCGAGGTGAACAATCCAAGCGGATGGATGGGGTGTGGGAGAGAGATAAGTGAGATCGAGGACGATGGGGGTCGGTAGTCAGGTGGAGTAAGAAGGTGAGCAGACGAGGAAGGAGACACCGGAGCAGGGCCTGGGAGTGAGCGAGAGTGGGTGGGTGGGCGGGTGGAGGTGGAGAGGCCTAGGCGGGTGATGCGTCTGCGTCTGCGTCTGCGTTCGTTGTGCGTCCTCTATGGCGGAAGGTACAGAAGAAGGAATGCGTCTGCGTCTGAACTGTGTGTGAGACGGGAGTTGAGAGCTACTTGGGGGACAAATAGTTTTTCTGCAGGCTGCAGGTGACTTTTTTGGAGGGACACCGCAAAGGTGCCAGGGGGATCAAGGGCCACTTATGTACGAGAAAGCAATGAGAGGGCAAGGCCGCCAAAAGCGTAGGTGGCCGGGAAGGGGGACCAGCAGGACAAGCACAGGACCAACCGAGGCGGTGGGAGGCAGAGGCACCTCAAACGGGTGATGATGATGGATGGCAAAGCTGGGAAAGGGAGGCGGGCCGGGTGGGTAGGCAGGCAGGAAGTGGTAGCGTCACCCGCGACTGCCTCTCGACGGTTCACGGTTCACTGATTGCCCATCTGCCTTGTCGAGTGCGTGCTGGGACTGGGACTGGCCAGGATGGTCTGTCTGGGTTTGGGCGAGCCGGCGGTGTCGGGGACCGGTCAATGGGAAAGGGCGAGCGAGCAAGTGGAGTGGGGTTTGGAGAAAGTCGAGCGGGTGGATGTGGGCAAAAGGTACCTGCGGAACGTTCGCAGCCCACTGTACCCGAGGGTCGCCGCCATCCATGGCCGCCTTCCCCAGGCAAGAAAAGAGAGGGGCAAAGGAAGTAACTAGCGCGCTCTGGTTGGCTGGATGGCAATTGTCACAGTTGGCTTACCCTTCCGAGAGCGCACCGAGAGAGAGGTACGTACTCCCTCTCTCTTTTACCTCGTGGGAATGTGGATACCTTACCTAGGTAGGTAGGTACGTACGGATACCGATTGCAACCTACTGCGTACGGTCGGTATCTGTACCTGTACCAATTGTGATACTGCCGTTGATACACCCACTACCTACACCCGTTCCTCTGATAAGTCAAGTCAAGGGAAAACCCCCTCCCCTCTGCCGCTGCTTAGGCGAGAGTGAGGAACTGCAGAATGTTCGCTTCGAGATGGAACTCTGGAGTCAGTAGGGAGTGAAGCAGGAGGAGATGCAGCAATACGGAAAGGAAAGGCTGGACTCAGTATACGCTTGCAGAGTTGGCCGAGACACGCTAACGAAGGTCCACGTCGTCAAAGTGTCAGGTCTGCGTAGTGCCCATCTACATCTTTGACAGTCGCACGCCGTCTCTGCTTAGCAACCAACCTTGTCCGGCTGCCGGCCTCGCCCTTCGGGAGGCACGACTGCTCACATGTCACCACAACGACGTGCAAGCCAGCAGCAAGCACAGCAGCCAGTTGACCAACCAGGCAGCATACGACACCTCAGCCCAGCTCCCTCCATTCGCTTTCGCACCACCAACGCCGTCGCCACCGAGGGAGAGATGCTGCAAGAAGGAAAGAAAGAAAAATCATCGCCATGGAACAAGCTCGAAAGAGGCGGTCAGCAACCACTACGACGGGCGGAGGCGACGCCGGCGGCGACAAGACACAGCTAGCTACCCGAGCAGCTTACAATCCCATCCGTCAATGGAAGCTCCTCCAATATTCTTCGCCCCCCCAAATCTCGACCTGACTACGACGTACGAATGGCTTTCTCTGGATGAACCTGTCGAGTCATCGCATTTGCCTCCTTGTTCCGTCTATCCTCCCATTTGTAGCCAGCCAGAGACTGACGAAAACCGCGACATTCATGCAGTTCGACTGCTTTCCTCCTGTATCGTTGCCTGCCTCGACCTTTCCCCATCCCAGATTAGCACTCGCACACCCCCTGACTCCGACTCCCTTCTATCTACACCCGCTAGGGCTACCCTGGGTGAAGGCGCAATAGCCACCGGTCATTGACAAATGACGAGGGACTGCCCTGCAAACACCAAACTTGGAATGAGGCGAGCTGGAACCTCGCCGCGAATTATGCCTGCCTACCTTACAGATGCTCATTTTGACTATGTCAAACCACCACTATAGTAGTAGTAGGCACTCATGAGGGTTCGTTCGCCGGGTTGACTCGGCATGATTACGACAGGCTCGGCTCATTAATCTTCGTGTCACGTTCGCTTTCCTTGAAATCGCATTCAATGTTCAAACGTGCCATGTCACTACGGTGGCTCGCACTTTGGACTATAGGACACTGTCAGCTTTAGGCCTCTATGCACCGAATCGCGATGCCGGAGCCCCAGCTTGCTGCATAGTTACATGGCCCGTCGGTCGGGCAGTCAACCATCCTCATTTCGACAAAACGGGATTTCTAACCCCGACTTCTCCGACGGGCAGTCTCCTGTGCCTGGCATGGCCCAGTGATGCCCAGTGCTGTGTCTGTCTTGGAGCCGAGCGTCTGGCATTTTACCATGCAAGTCATACAGAATTCGGGTGCATCCCAGAAGGGAAGTGAACAACGGGACGAATATCGATTGCGCTTGATGCGTTGTTCAACGCTTTGTAAACCCCAACCTCATGCAGCTACCGCGTCTGATCTTAGCGAGCCTGGCAGCGTGGTCGTCGGCCTTCATCTGCGTGGCAGGAAGGGCGGGTCGGCGACACTGGACAGTCTGTTCGCTGGTCAGCCCGTTACCTGAGCCGTCTCCTTGTTCGAAGCAGCACCATCCCCTCAAGTGGCACAGCACGCGCCGTGGTAGCCTCAAAAGCACACAACCCTCTGGTATCCAGTCTTCCTGGAACATGCCGAAGACAATGAAGCAAGACGAGACAAAGGCCTGTGGTCAAACATGGAAAGCCCGGTCGCGCTTGACTCGTTCACGTGGACGTCTTTTCCGTTGCAGTGAGGTAACCTCCTCGAAGGCGATGGGCAAGAAACAGGCAAAGTAGGAAACAGAAACGCATCTTGGGCTTAACAAGCCATCATCTCCCAGCTCCTCACTCTTCAAGCGCTTGACTATCGGGTTTGTCGCCAGACTTGTCATGCGTCTCTCAGGCCATCGAGAATGATCAAAACACCTCTGACACGCGTCCGCGGGATGTAAAGTGCGTCTGGTTTCTTGATGGCTGTTTGCGATGAACAGCCACCACAAGGCTGCCGACCAAGGGGACGAAGTTCAGCAAGACAGCTCACCGTCTAATCAGGAGGAACCTGCGGCGTCGGCGAACCAACGATAGAGCTCCGACAAAGGAAGGGAGGGCAGGGGCAGCTCTCGGTGTGCAAGGCAAGTAAAAGTAAGTAGACCGCAGCAAGGGCGATTTAGCCCAATTTGCCTTTTTGACTTTAGTCTCTTGGTAGGTTAGCTTTTAGGTCGACAGATGGCGCGGACAGTGAACCCCGAGTGGTCGTTTCTCCAGGTCCGAGAGCGCTGGCTGCTTGCTTTCCAGACCCCCTCAACAACAGACGATATGGTTATCGCAACGCTACGCTGCATACTACCTCTCTAGCCCCCACCCCAGCTTCAGCAATGCTAGTCATGCGAACTCAACCCCCGCCTTTCCCAAGGTTCCCATCAAAAGTTAACCGCACCAAAGCTGTCACGCCCGCCAAGAAAGGATACTCTGCCACTCGCATCACAAACGCTTTTTTCCATCTTGTAGGCAGTGGGCGGTCCTGGGGGTTGTCCCAAAAGGGCAAACCGGATAGAAGAGGCCCCTCTCCGGCCCCGAACCTTCAGTACTCCCGGATTGAAGCCGAGTTGCCGACCACCCTACCGATTTCGACCTCGTCACTTCTGTCGTGCAGAAATACAACGGCGTTTCCCAACTTATAAACGCCCCACCGGTCACCTCAACCATCCAATGTCCATGCAAGGCGCAAAGGCTACGCCAAACAAGCAAGGAGCACAGACAACTATAAACTTCCACGGTCGTCCCATGCAACCATCTGCGGCACTGCCTCCGATAGAGAGTACCTTGAAGTAAGTCTGGACCTGTGCGACATGCTCCGCAGTCCTTCCTGGTGGCGGTGGTGGGCTCTCACATGGCGGAGCAATAAGCAGAAACAACAAAGGAGGGGCCCAGAATCTCGTGTACGTCATGTTCCCCCCCTCCACCGCGTCGGTGTCTTCTCACCTCAACACACCCAGACAAGCCAATGACAAAGACGGAGACCACAAGTCGTCCGGTTCTCGACTGGCTTGTTTCAGGATTGCAGCCTTGGCAAAGGGCTGCGGCATCTTAGGGTGACTACTATCCCAGGGATTGTATTGGAATACTCCTACCTTGTCTCGTGGCTGCTGCTGGACGCGTGTGTTCTTGTTACACAGAGAAGTGTTCAAGCTGGTCGCACCTATGACCAGGAATCGGGGAATAGGTCGATATAGGATATGCATGCCAGATACGAGACCGGGCACACGTAAACCCCCTTAAAACCAGGGAGCCGAGTCACCCTCATCCTCCGTCATCCGCCAGACCCTGTGCGGCGATATCCGGTTTGTCGCGAAGCTGTTGCCCAAACGCAACATCTGCCAGACATACACCACACATCTGTGCGTTCCACTATTGAATATACCAATGCAGGATTGGTGAGTGTCAGAGAACAAGGCCATTATGGTGCTTCGTATCTGCAGCCTTGCGCAAGAATGCCACGTAGTTCCTGTTGCCAACGGTCCCGATGTCGATTGAACCTGCCATTGCCATTCCTACTGCCGTCCGGGAGCTGCTCCCCAGCCATCAGATTCCCGTTCCTTGACAAAAGGTTGTCGGTGAAAGAAGCCCCCCCCTCTCCTTCATATGCCCCACGCACAAAGAAAAACGACCCAGGGAAGAAGGTATGTAATTGCGGGAGAGATCCGATGAAAGCCCCTTCCACCAAAGGCGGGATGCCGGCTCAGGCCGTCGGCTTCTAGGATTCCCCGGGGAGCAACTTGTTCCATATGCTTGGACGTGGATCTCAAGCCCCCTTACCTTGCGCAGTCGAAGAAATTGCGTGTACTTCATTCCGACGAATGGAGGCCGTCGGTCGTTGTCAAGTCCCGGGAGATTTCCCGAGAAGCTGGCGGAGCGAGTCTCTATGGGCACATCTTATAGAGCACGCTACCCGTATTTACATATCAAAGAGCGAGCTACGCCCATGGGGGGTTGTTGGCTGAGTTGCCACAAGGTATCTCGTCACCGCTGAAGAAAGCCCGTACGTCTCTGGAAAGGCTGGAATGAGAGGCCACCCCTCCGGGAGCGGTAGAAGCATTGCCGGCGCACAAGCCGGCCCAGGTGAACATCGTCGGGCACAATGCCAACACCCACCACGGCAGCCGGCTCGGACGACGTCGAGATATACCCGAGCCGGGCAGAAGGTGACAACCGCTGGTGTCCGGCTGACTAACATAGCATATCCCAGGTGTGTGTTGCGAACCACAGGTCCCCCATTTTCCAAATTTGCGTGATCGGGTCCGCTTTCGGTGGCTTCTCGAGTTTGGGACACGACTCCCTATCTCCTTACGGCCAACTATCTTAGACGCATTTGTCACTAGGACGGATGCGCTCGGTTCGTGGGGTCTTGTGACTATTACAATGTCAATGGCGGAAGTAAGGGCCATAAGAGGGGCATCGGTGGGAACCCCTCCCCTGCGCAACTCCTCATGTGGCGATGTCAAGACGCCGGAGCAAAAGACGCAATAGATGACGACGGCACCGTCCCATCTTTGGTCTACTACCGCCATCCGGCGGCGAAGTGTCCGCGATTCCTATCACATTCATCAAACGGGGAGCGTAAGGGAAGGGGACAGGGGCAAACAGTGTAGGCTAGGTATCGTAGGGTAGGGACCTCCAAGAACCTCCCCAACCAAGAGGTGTCAACATAGATAGGAGACGTCATTTCTCTAGATAATGTTTTTTTATTTTTACAAAAGTGTCTCCTCTTCTCCTTTCTGGTACACTCGCCATATCGAACCATCCTCAAGAAATCTCAACTACCAGGTACACTCGCCATATCGAACCATCCTCAAGAAATCTCAACAAATCCATGCTGCTCGCCCTCTTTCTCCGTCATACCCTTCTCCTAGGCAACCACCCCCCTAAATCAAAGGAACTCGAAAACTTTTCCATCACGCGAAAACACTTTCTCTACAGAACCACCAGAACGTGCATCTGGACTACCTGGACAAGAAGCCTGAAGGAAGGAGAAGAAGAAAAGAAAAGAAAAGAAAAGCCCTGAAACGTAGGTCAACAATAGAGAATGGATCTAGGCATCATTGGGTTCGTCATGACAAGGAAGAAAGCAGAACGTATGAAGCAGATATTTGGGAGAGGGACAGCAAAGCAGCTCGATGTAACCTCCTTAGCAATATCTGTAACGGGTAAAAGGAACGTCCAGGGCCAACTTCGGCCCGTAATCGAGTGAGACAAGGGGTGTTGTCGGGAGAACATGCCGCTCAGAAAGAAAACCACCACACCTAGATAAGAACCTCACCTGTGAAAGCCTCTCCCGGCCATCCCTCCCTGAACACCATATCTGAAAAACCGGAGCCTTCCATCAAATCAGACATGAGAAGTAAACAAAAGTCGCAGACGCCAAGACACATAACCCCCCGCCACCGAAAGGAAAGCCCACAAGGGCAGAATGGATAGAGACTTGTTGGAGGAACTTCTTGAATTCGAGAAAAAGGCGAAGCTGTAGAAACCACGGAGGGCTGGCTCGTCCCACGTTGGGTCGTCACTCGCTGGCCCCTACGCCGCCCGCAGAACTCTCCCACCTCTGCTTCCCAACACACGCCCGCAAGCATAGCTGGGAAACAGGAGATAGCTGGAAAACCTCGACGATCCACAATAGCACCTCGCAAACCCGTCCCCCTTAACGATGTACCGACTCAACCCAGATCAAGTGTGCTCAGTCCTATCAATACTATAACCATAGAGTTCAAACACCGACAAGTTTTTTATGGATTTCCTCCTGTCCTTTGGCCCGACCAGACGTCCGACGAGAAGAGGGTATAGCGACGGCTAGACAGCCAACAATGAGAATTACAAGGATTACGGGGAAGGGTTGAGAGGTGCGGGGAAACCTTGAAAAGGCAGTTGCCCACAACCCTACTGCGAGTAGTACACCATTCCAGGGGCTGGTTGTTGGTAATAGAACCCGTCGGGACTCGGCGTCACCATCCCGCCCATACCGCTTACACCAGGGCCAAACTGAGGAGGGGGTTGGTAGCCCTGGTAGGCGTTCATGGGTGGCATCTGAGTGGCATCGTAATAGTACACCATGCCATTGACCTCCTGGGCAACCAAGTTGGGCCCGGTGGGTACCTGTCCGTTTGCCTGGGCAGCCGCGGGGTCCGGCTGAGTCTGGTGAGGATAACCCTGACCTTGGCCCGGCTGTCCCGAGGGGGCGAATGACGTAGGGGCGGCCGGCGGACCCATGTTGCTGTTGTACTGTCCGGGGTAATAGTACGGCGGCGGCGGCGGCGGCTGTTGCTGCTGCTGCTGCATCATAGGATAGGGCTGGTTGTAAAAGTTCTGTTGCTGGAAGGTGTTCGGCTGGAAAGGAGCAGCGTGGATCGCCCTCTCTGGGATTTGCGACAGGGGTGTGCCAGTGGAATGCTGCGTGGGATACGACGGCTGCCGCGAGTGGGCGTCCTGAGGATGGCCATTGGAGACTTGAACGGGGACCTGCTGGTGGAATGCTTGCTGGAAAGCTTGCGGACCTTGGTTGAGGGTTGGCGACTCGATGTTGGTGACCGATACGGCCTTTTGAGGGCGAGGCTGGTGCATGGGTATCTGGGTCTGACGGTTCTCCTGGAATGCAGGCTTCTGGGGCAATGGGTGCGTCTGCGGCTGCGGCAAATCATTGATGGACGTCTCGTTCTGCTGCATAGGCATGGGCATCGGCACATGGTAGCTATCCTGCCCCATGAACGGCTGGTTCGCGGGCGGCAGGCGAACGATGGGCCTTGGGTTATCGACGGGGATCGGAGCTCGCGACATGACAGACCCCGTAGGCGAGAACAAATAATCCCGCCCGTCCGGTGCCAGTGAAGAGCGCCTACTAAGGGCGACACTCGGGGAGTATGCACTGCCGTAGTAGCTTCCGCCGAAGACACTGGTCCGCCTAGAGAAACCGCCCATGGAGCCAAGACCAGAGCGAGGCTTGCCCCGGGTCCGCTGCTGGTTGGGTCGCATCGCTCGGGGGATAAAGATGAAGGATCGGTCGACGGCAGGGAAGATGTATTTGGGCGGGTTGTCGGGCAAGGAGATGCGGACGGGCTTATCACGACGAAGGGGCGGCCGGTGATCAGGAAGCTTGGTGTACTGTTTGACGGGCATTGCAAAAGCAGACGGAGCTTTATCGACGATGGGGAGAGAGACCCTAACCTGCACGTTGCCGATGTGTCGCTCGGTAGACAATGTCCTGTTGATGGGGGTAGGGTTCGACGGGCAGGTTGGGATGAAGCCATTGCCGTTGGCCGGGCCTTCAGTATCGACGGGCAGATGCCTGGGTTGTCTCGATGGCGGCGGTTCGGCAACGGCCTCGTGCATATCATGTGCCCACTGGCCACTCGTCAGGGGATCAGTCGGACTGTGCAGTTGGCTGCTCGGGTTAGCCGGATGATGACGGGAAGGCTCTTGTTGGGCGTACTTCATCGGTGCATAGGGGCCCCCGATGCCTCCGCCACGGCCACGTCCTCGGCCTCTCCCGAAAGGTCGGAAGCCATTGGCAGAGGGTCCGGCATGGCGGTGGTCGTGCATGAAGAAGGCCCCTCTGTTGGGGACGAAGGCGGGGTCCTCGTCCCTTCTCCGCTTGTATTCTTCGTGTTCCCGGCGACGACGTTCATTGACAGGCTCCGCCAAGCGTGACGAGTGGGAGCTCACAACGAGAGGTGCAGACGACTTGGGAGGGGATGCAGCGGCATCGGCTTGTCCCTGTTGGGCGGGTTCGGGGCGGTCGCTGATAGATAAGCCCTGGAGCATCTCGTCGGCATCGGACGCGACCTTGTCGGTCGTCTGGGAGCCCAAGGCCGAGGCGCTCCGGACGGTAGGCTTCGCATTTCCATTTCCATTTCCATGTCCGGCTGCCTTCCGAGGGTTGGGGGCGACGGGGGAGGCCTCATCGATATTGCTTGTGTCGCTGTCGTTGCCGTGGTCGTGGTCATCGCTGACGATGGAACCCTCGGTCAGAGAGTCATCATCGAGATCGAGCTGGTCGGGTCCACCTTCTCCGTCCTCCTCGTCCTCGATGCGTCTTCTATGACCAATCTTTCTGCGTCGGGGGGCGGCCATGGTGAAGCTTGCTGGGAGCTAGCTACCTAAACCTCTTTCTCGGGGTTGATGAGCTGACAGGGGGCGGGCGATGCTCAGGTTGACGACGACGGAGAGAGCAGGCTCGAGGAGCTAAGGAAGCGGATGGGTGTCGAGGCAATCATGCGATGCTTGGCCGGGGGTCGGCTGAATGGAAGAGATGGAAAAGCAAGTACCGCTCTGCGGTTGGTTAAGAATGAGGGCGATGGAGCAAACAGACGGCCAAGAAAGACGTATTAAATAAAATACAACCGCGGAAGCAGTAGCAGCAGCAGCAGCACAGCTTCGTTGTGCAGTGGTGGGGAGAGCAAAGCAGCAGAGCGGAAGAGCAAAAAAAACCGCAATGCCGTGCACTAGCTGAGCTTGAACCCGCGTCGTCTCCTCTGACCTCTCTGCTTCTAATGAAAGAGCAGACGAAGGGGAAGTCTGGGATATGAGGAGGAGGAGGGCTTGGGGTGCGAGGAGGAATCGCAGGGGGGGTGGAGAGATGGTGATGGTGATAGAAAGGGAAGGGAGGGAATTCGGCCAGACGACGTAAAAGACAAGACGGACGAATGACGGAGACGGGGCCACCTCGCAGACACCAGTCCGACCCAGGAGGAGGAGCAGCAGCAGCAGCGGCGGCGGCAGCGGCAACAAGAGGGACGGGATTGTGGTGTTATTTTTATTTTATTTTTATTTTTCGCTTCTTTATTTATTGCTTCCCCCTGGCCCGTGGCTGGAGGAGCTGCTGAGGCACACACCCACACGCCGCACCACCACCACCACCACCACCACAAGCACGCCAACGCCAACGCCCGCTGTGTTGGCCGGTTGGGCGCCCGTGTTCCCTCCCCCTCCCCCCAAATTTCAAACCCTCCCAGCACATTCTCAGCCAGTAGGATGCCCTCCTTGAACCGGCTCACCGGCGTGCGACGCTGTTTTGGGGCCGCTTTGGGGGCCTGGACCGGCTGGCCGTGCCCGCTGTGGAGAGTAGAACAGCCCACTAAAGAAGAAGAAAATTCCCGCCCTCTCCTCTTTGCAGAGAGCTGCGAGAGGTGCGGTGGGTGCTCTGAACAGAAACTTGGGACCTTCCGGCCTGGCCTGACTTCCAATAATAACCTCTCTACCAATCCGGGGTCATCGCGGAGCTCGGCAGTCCCACTTTTTGATTTGTTTCGTCAAGGGCAGGCTCAACCCGTCCATCATATCATCATCTCAGTAATGCTGTAGATATGCTGTAGGTAGTGCAATTGCTTGTCTTCTTTTCTTTTTTTCTCCCCTGCACATGCATGCATCCTCAGCGTCCAGAGACCTCGCGTCGTGGGATTCCCACCGATCTGGGTAGGATCTGGCTTGACTTTTTCGGCATACGATATGTTAACCTACCAGCCAGCGTTCCCACCAATACTGATGCCGCGCCTGTAGCCTGACACTTTCCAATTTTCGGGATGATTCCGTGTCAAGTCCCGGACGCTGGGACGGCCCAGGATCAGGCAGGCCGGCACCCAAACCCTGTTTGTCGTGCTCACTATGCTTCTCGCCATCCTTGGGATGGGATGACGACTATCCATTCGGGATCGAATAAACCTAGACCAGAGCCCAGAACCGAGGATACCAATCCGCCGTTATCGTTGACGGGCGGCGACCCTATTCGCCATGGCGATCAACAGAGGAAGATTCCAAATGTTTAAGGGCCCCGAGGCTCTTTTATGAAATTGAGTCTATGGAGAGCAGCATTCTTCGCAAGCTTGGCAAAACCCTCAAGGTCTCATTCACAGAGTATACAGGACATTCCCAACCGTAGTGGTCCGTCAGTCATGACATTTCACATTTGCGACTACGACGTAAGCATACAGACAAACGAGCGTGTATATATAATAAGGGTGAAGTGTTGCGCATCTCGGGACTAGACACGCAAGCTGCTCCTCGTAGGGATTATCCACTCACCGTATCATTTCCTATCCAGAACAAGCCACTAACTGGCACTTACGCATGTCGAGATACGCTGAAAATACCTAAACCAAGGACATGCCATTGCCGAGGTCGGAGTCTCCATATCCGGCGCCTTCCGATCCTTGCAATATTCACCCGCATGAGCAGCCGGCGATGTATTGGGCGTGCAAGACGATTGCTAAAATGTGTGTTCGTAATCATAAAAGGCGATATTTCAATCTATACCAGCTAGGATACACCTCAGAATCTGGTCTGATGACTCGGAATCAACCCGTCCGCCACAACTTGATCCCAGGCATATAAGTGTTCGATATTTCACTCCTCCGATTTCAGGACGATGAAGGTTGAAGATTCTGCGTCTTCTCGATTTTAGGCACACATCCGAATCTCGTATTTCCTTGGTCCCAAATCTACCACAAGTTAGCATCATCCCATCACACTATAGTCACGTTCATCACCAAAACTTACTGCATAAATTGACTTCAGGAACGCATCTCCTAGGATGTCGAACTCGTTAGAGCCTCGTGATTGCACGCCTCCGTACCAGAACCCGTCGCTAGCTGGTGCAAACGCCAGGTCCTCCTTTTGGATCACAAACTGCTTGTCACCAACAGCAACCTTGAACTCGGGAATGTCCTCGGCCTTGATGCTGGTGGGGAACACGTAGCCCTGCTGTTGTTCGTCGTACTTGGAGCCAGGAATCGCGTCGTACAAGGCCTGGCATACCTCGTCCGAGACGAGGGCCAAAGTTGTTCCAGTGTCCGCGATGGCCTTGTTTCCGCTCTGCGCGACAGGCTTGCCGTTGACGCTTGCCGATTCCGAGGAGAACATCCAGAACCCCTGCGTGCTGTCGATATCAACCCAATGGATATCCTCACCGGAAGCCTCAACGAGCTCCGTGTCGATCCACCCAAACGTGTAAAACGACTGCGGCTTGCTTTCATCGCGCTCGCTGTAGAACGCTGATGTAAACAACTCTGCTTCCTTGGGAATATCGCTCTGCGCGATCATATTATCGACTGGCGTAGCCTGCGGGTCCCGGGCGCCGCCTTTGCTATGCACCGTGTTGATGGAGCTGAAAGCGAGGCCAAGGAGACCGTCACCTGTTCCCTGTGAGAACTGCGGGGCCAGCTGCGCGGCGAGCTCGATGACCTGGTTTTCGACCGTCAGCCCGCCGAGGACGAGGTTGTCGGTACCGCAATCGCCCGACGCCGAGCTGCCATCGCCGTACGAGATCTTCCACGTCTTGCCCTCGAGCTTCTTGAAAGTCGAGGACTCGGAGGGATCGAACACGTTATGATTGCGTTGGAGGGAACTGCTGAGCTCCTTTGAGAACACCTAGCATAGTATTAGTGACCGACGGGAAGGGACACATTGATCAGAGTATTACCCAGAGGTCGGAGGACCCCGTGTCAAAATCCAGTTTGAACTTCTGCGGTGGTGTTCCGATAGAAACCTCGCAGAGATACATGGAGTCATACTGCTGGTCCTCGGCGGTGACTTCTCCGTGCTTGTCACCCTCGGTCTTTTTCACCAGAACCTTGCTCATGGAGACTCGACCGCCTACTGGCGCGTCGAAGCCAGGGGCGGCAAGTCCCCTTTGGGCCATTCTTCGTGTCTGAACATACGGACCAGGTTTCGTCGGCTCAAACTTGAACTTGTTCAGAAGATAGACATAAGACTTTCGGCCATGGCGGTTGTAGTTCTTGTTTGGCACCACAGGAATCTTGGTGAGACCCTTGTCCGCCTTGAACTTGGCTTGGGCTTGAAAAAATGCTTGCATTTTGGACATGTGATTTAATAAAACCCGAGTTGCGTAGGTGGTAGTAAATTGTTAGGGCTGTTAGTCGAGAAGAGTTGAGCTCTCGATCTGGCGGATTCAGGACGACGACTAGATACATATTCATTTTGGTAAGAGAAGCGGGAATGACGCCTCGGAAGACCGGCATCAGATGAATCTGGGTTGTTGGAAATCAATGCGTGATAGCCGCGAGTAAACCTGCTTGACAAGCGCTTGTAGAGAGTTAAGGAGGAGCTGCCACTTAGGAGGTGGGGCGTCAATCCTACACTGGCATCTCGAAGGCCATATAAAAAGCTGTCGTTTCGTTGAGGACGTTTCAGCTGAACAGGGCCGGGATCAAGCTGTATCTTGTCATGGGAGGGCATCATGCCGGCAGTTGAAGTGTAACAGCCTTGAGCAAGATAGGGGAGGTGGGGCGTTGCAACTGCAAGCTTGAAACGGATCTTCGCGACAGTGCTTAGGACCTTTAGCCTGTGCCCTCTAGCTTTTGTGAGGGGGATGATAATAATTTGGACCTCGGCCCAGCCCGATGAGGCAGTTGGGAAAGAAGCAGAGGGGGTGTCCAATTCGCTGGCGAGGTCTACGTTGAACCGACTTAAGCTAAATAATGAAATGCTGCTTCGATGAGCGAGTCGAAGTGATGCTACCGACTCGCTGCGAGGCAGGTTTACAAACTTGAAGATCCTCTAATTTGCAGCATCAGTCGGTTGAAATCTACGGGTTGGCATGTGTAAAACATTACCAGAAAGTTACGATATCTACATCGTATGGTTTTCATCTGAGCGATTTGGTGTGACCGAGCAAATCAGCCAAGAGATGGTGTCTCCCCCCGCTGGCGATGATGTAAGGGACAGCTGCACGGTGACTCGAGGACAGGGGTGAGCTTAGCGGGCCATGTCCCGTCTTGGCGTCGATCGACTCTAGACTCTTGAATACCCTGCACGAGCGCGTTACAAGGGCTGGGAAGAATACGAGGTCTTCTGTTGACGCCGAGGTATCCCGTTTGCTACTAGTCAAATGTTTTCTATCCCGGCTTGCCATGACAGTGACAATGGTCGCACTCGATTGGAGAGCTGATAGCAAGAGAAAAGGGTGTGTGACGTAGATGCGGTGTTAAGTCGGGTTCGCACGACCCGCGGCTGGCGATAACGAAGTCACCTCTCTATTGGGAAACCGCCAGCTTCGACGAGCAGATAGCCAATAGTAAATGACTTGAAGTCATCATACTAGAACAGGCTCGCATGATGTTTGCCATCTGGGATTCAAAGAATGTTGGTAGAGTTGAGCTGAACCTTTCCAAAGGTGAAACCGCGGACACCATTGCTGAGCCAGCATGGCTCTCCATCCACAACGCTGCCGGCTGTGACCTCCTCCTCCACAGCCAGACAACTACCCAAGTTAGTCCGGATTCCATCTATCAAATCGAGACATGCTGGATACAGAGCCTATGACTCACCGTTCAAGGGCCCATCTGCGGGTGGTCCCGTCTTGCCCGCCGCTGCCATTCTCCGGGATGTACTTGGTAGATACCGGTGGAGTGACCCACCGGCCATTTCTCCAGAAGAATGGAGTGGTCAAGCTGCCCTCCATGATGTTGCCACTCTTCGAGTTGACGAGGAGCACTTCCTTGCGATCCGTTGGGGCGATACTCTCGCGGTCTCGCGCGGTGTCATACATGGCCCGCTTTGTTGTCTTGTAGTGGGTGTACTCTGATTGTGGAGTCTCCGTTTTGTCAATCACCACCTCCATGGGGGAATCCTCTAACGGATCTCCAGCCTGCTGGGAGCTTCCTGGCGGCGGGAGCCGCTGCGGGAAAAGGTTCTCCAGAGGCACCGCGGGAACGCTTGATGCTTCGCAGCTGAGACTCCCTTCCGAGCTCAGTATGACCTTGACTCTCAGAGCACTTTCCTTCCCGTGCTGGGCCAAGAAAGACTCAATCGCCTCAGTCAGCCTTTGTAGACCGGCCGCGCCCCAGAGAGTCTCAATGGCAAGGGTCCAATTCCAGTAAGTGGCAGCTCGCAGCATCCGATCCCGGTGAAGATCCAGCATGTAAAAGGAGGAGGTCATTCTGGCGTTCCACCCCGCATTGACGAGGCGTCTCTTGGGTACAGTGAGTAGCTCTGGGTCATATCGTAGAGACGTGAATAGCTGGAAGTCGTCGTTAGACATCATGACAACAAAGAGCCGTCGTAGAGGCAATGTTGGATGATCTTGTAGACTGATGAGTAGCAGGAAGTTCTTATGGCGGACGATGGTCTGATAGCCAAGAGGGAAGAGGTAATTTTTCAGTTGTAATAGCGATTCGGAGCCTTTTCAAGATTCGGATCAGAGGAGCGGCAGGTTTATGAACTCCAGATGTGAAACCTAGAAGAGATAATGCAGTAGTCGCTTCAGGTTCGAAGGATTCACCGAGTAAACAACGGTTGATGACAATTAAAGCCCTCCAGGCGGGAAAAATGTTGCGCCAGAAAGATCTGCCGCGGTGATTACATAAGGAAGCCACACTGCTTGATGCCTGCCACTCTCGATAGTCGTATTGCCTTACGTCTGATCAAGAATCAAGAACAACAATGCTATAAGCTTATGAGGCAACAGACGAGATGCGTCAATCTCATGTCACGAGAGGCCCTCTTCCATTGGACATTGCGAGAATTCATGAAGACAACACCTGAGCAAGTGGTAAATTTGATACGTAAGGGGATATGCGAAGGCCATGTCGTTGTTTGGAAAACCAGCATCAAAACACTGACCCAGCAGAAGAAAAGCAAACCTACCCGGATTATTACTATATTGAGCAAGATCCTTTCCTTTGTTTGAATTGATCGGTGTATCAATGTCGGATCCACATCACACAACGATATGCGAAGTTAGTCACATGCTATGTATGGGCGTGACTGCAACGTCCAATATCCTAAGCCCTTCTATGAGCAATTAGTCGCGATGGAGGTTGCCAGCTCAGTTGTTGAGCACCAATCTAGACGTAACCCGACTTATTCGTAGCCCGATTAGCCCCAACAATGAAGTTCAAAAGAAGGGTATTGTACGCCTGGCGTACGAGTAACACCTGGCATAGCCGAGAAAGCTATGCAAGCCGAGTTCATTGTCGGCATTAGTCCCCATGTCGAAAGTTTTATCCTTCCTCAATTCAGCGATGCAGAGTTGATAGAACCGTGATGAAAGATGCAGTGATAAATAGGGAACCATCTGTCTTAGCTGCTTGTTTCTCCCATGGGTTTCCATCTCTTATTGCCTACTCTGCTACTAATAACCCTGTCGTTATTTTGTTATGTTACAATAGTATCGAGAAGAGGCACGTCAGCCGACGATTGGCGTTTGTCTCTACTTGACATTGGTATGATGTGCCCAATCGCGGCGACTAAAAGTGCTGAACAAGCAAAATAAGACAGCCAAGACTAGCATCTTGCAGCCAGGTTTTGTTTTGTTTTGTTTCGTTTCCTTTGAATACCAAGTGAACCACGACTCGACTCGTTCTGAGTGCAAATATAGCACCTCGGGCACTTGCAAATGTTGAATTAGAGAGAACCGAAGGGAGGGCCAGAATTTGGTGCTAGAAGGACCGCCACTTAAGAGGTGCCGCCTACCTACCTTACCTACCTACCCTGATAAAGTACCTGTACACTTCCACCACACTGTGGCTGACCAACACATCCCTGCTCCGAGGACGTCGTGGACCCTCTTTGGTTACGTAGTGTGCAGCTTTTAGGTGGCTATCCCTTGCGACCCCACTCTAAAATCGCCTGACGCAAGCTGATTTGGTGAATGACAGCAAGCTGATCAGAGACAACTGCCCGGAAAAACTCCTCACGAGCTTCCCCGTCGCGCAATAATTTTTCGTCTGCGGCTACCGCTCGGAAGCTCCTGGCCCAGCGCATCCGCAACAGCAACACCGCCTACCAACTTGCAGCTCTTGCAACCCTCTACATCATCGACCAAGCTGGTCTGTCCATTAATTCCCTTCCTTTCAATCCCGCGACTTTTCTTTCAGCAATCCTCTTGATACCTTGCTTCTCTTTGACCAATTGCTTCGGCCAATTGCTAAAATGTCGAATCCTCTGCCGTCCGTGCCTCCCATGGCCAGTCCTCCGACTGTCATTCCCGTTGATTCGTCTTCTGGCCTTTGGGATCGCATCACCACCTGGGCCGCGGACAACAAGGCCGTTGTTTACACTGCCGCCGGTGTCGCCGTCGTCGCTACTGGCGCCGGTGTCATCTACTTCCTCAACAGCGACTCCGTACGTCATCCATTCCATCTCCTTACCGCGATGCCTGTCGTCATGCGATCCAATTTTTCTTCTTCTTTTCCAGCCGTTCTTACCGAGATCTTGGCGCACCTTGCCAGCGCTGGATCGTTCTCTGCAAGATTGAAACTTCTGCAAGATTGAAACTAACGACTGCTACGAATGCAGAAGAAGGACTCGACACCAAAGCTGAGCAAGAAGGAGAGGAGGAAAAGAAAGGAGGCCGAACGGAAGGCTGCCGAGACAGAGAAGCAGCCCACACCTGCAGAGGCTGCAGCTTCTACGCAATCTAAGGCCGCTGCCGTCGAGACCGCCGATGAACTTCCCGAGATCGATGAGACCACTGTTGCGAGCTTCACCGCAGACCAGCGAGAGCGGTACGCCGCCAAGCTGAAGGACGTGGGTAACCAGGCCTACGGTAGCAAGGACTACAACAAGGCCATCGAACTTTACTCGAAGGCGATTCTATGCAAAGCCAACCCCATCTTTTACTCTAACCGTGCCGCCTGCTACAATGCCCTGGGCAACTGGGACAAGGTTGTCGAAGACACGACCGCCGCCATCAACCTCGACCCCGAATACGTCAAGGCCTTGAACCGCCGAGCCAATGCCTACGAGCACCTCAAAATGTATGGCGAGGCCCTGCTCGACTTCACAGCCTCCTGTATCATCGACAGCTTCAAAAACGAGAGCAGCGCACAGGCTGTCGAACGTCTGCTCAAGAAGTTTGCCGAGCAGAAGGCCCAGGAGATGATGGCCGATCGTCCAAGCAAGCTGCCCAGCCACACGTTTGTCGGCAACTATCTCCAGAGCTTCCGCGTCAAGCCTCGCCCGGCCGGTCTGGAGGACTCTGCTATTCTGTCCGAGGACACGGGCAAGGGTCAGTTGCAGCTCGGCTTGAGGGCCTTGGAGAAGAAGACTGGCGATGGCTACGAGGAGGCGAGAGCCGCCTTCGAGAAGGCCCTGGAACTGGGCGAACTCGGCGAGTTTGAGGCTCTGGCCTACAACCTCCGCGGCACATTCAGTTGCCTGCTCGGAAAGCACGACGACGCCATGGCTGACCTGTCCAAGAGCATTGAGTTGGACCCCTCGATGACCCAGAGCTACATCAAGCGCGCTAGCATGAACCTCGAGCTCGGCGCCCCCGAGAAGGCTGCCGAGGACTTTGAGAAGGCCATGGAGCACAACAGCGAGGATCCCGATATTTACTACCACCGCGCCCAGCTGCACTTCATTAAGGGCGAGTTCTCGGACGCCGCTAAGGACTACCAGAAGTCGATTGATTTGGATCGCGACTTCATCTTTTCCCACATCCAGCTTGGTGTCACCCAGTACAAGATGGGTTCTATTGCATCGTCCATGTCGACCTTCCGTCGCTGCATCAAGAACTTCAAGGAAGTCCCCGATGTCTACAACTATTACGGTGAGTTGCTCCTCGACCAGGGCAACTTCCAGGAGGCCATCGAGAAGTTCGACAGTGCCATCGACATGGAGTCCAAGACGAAGCCCATGGCCATGAACGTTCTTCCTCTTATCAACAAGGCCCTCACCCTCTTCCAGTGGAAGCAGGACTTCGGCGAGGCCGAGAAGCTGTGCCAAAAGGCGCTCATCAGTAAGTGAAATATAGGCTCCCCGTTCGAATTCTACCGCTAACCTTGGGGTAGTCGATCCCGAATGCGACATTGCTGTTGCGACCATGGCCCAGCTCCTGTTGCAGCAGGGCAAAGTCACTGAGGCGCTCAAGTACTTTGAGCGTGCCGCAGAGCTCGCCCGCACCGAGGGCGAAATCGTCAACGCTCTGTCCTACGCCGAGGCGACGCGCACGCAGCTTCAGGTACAGGAGAAGTATCCGAAGCTTGCGGCCAAGCTCCAGGGCATCGGCCCAGGTGGCATGCCCCGGTAAATGACCTATCAAGGTAACAAGCAGCATGTAAAACTCACCCACTGGTGTCGTGTAAGAAGAGCGAAGCACAGCTCCCAAGTACATGGGGGAGCGGGTAGCCTGGACGATTGGTGTCCCGGTTGGTAATAGGGGAAAATATCAGAGCGGGCAAGTCGCCCGTTCGTTGTGACGTGTGTTTTTTGTTGGCTGGGCGAAGGGGGCTTTGGGATAGGAAGGAGAGTGAAGTCCAGGGCTACAAACGGCAAGGAGGCATGGGACGAACCCTTTACGTTGTACATACACCGACTTCCCTCACTTTACGTACATTGGTGAGAGCATTGTAGAACTAGTCTATTGTCATTTGTAACCATTTCCACCCCTCTATTTCTCTTATCTTTCTAGAGCGCATTCCGTGTTCAGCAAGCATCTCCCGTTTTTGAATGTCTTGGGTGTCTAAGAATGTACCCTTGCTCATCCATCGATCGGCTTGCCACCAGCCTTCCTAGATAAATACACCCTAGGTAAGTAAGTATGCTTCTGCGAGCTGCTTCCTTCCCAATACTGTATGTAACAGGCCCCTTCTCAAGGCAAATACCACATACTACTTGCCTTAGTACTTGCCTTTCTGCATGTCTTCTACATCTGTCCTGGCTCACATGGATCCCTCCCGAAGATGGCTTCACCGCTGATGATAAGACGGCTCACTCACCTCACGCGCCCAAAGCCACCAAAATAGACAGCAACCGCGGGAGACTGGCAAAAGGGAAAGAGTGGACGATCTGGGAATCGAACCCAGGACCTACCGCAAGTCATGAACCATGCTAAGCGGTCATTATACCACTAAACCAATCGCCCCAACTGTCGTGATCTAGCCCGGACTTGAACCGGAGACCTTCAGTGTGCTGCAGCCGCGTCCGAGGTGAATCGTGACGACGGTTGTTAGACTGACGTGATAACCAACTACACCACCAGACCCGTACTTGTTGGAAGACGCAGGCAGGGGCAGACGGTTATTACGGAGGGACGATGGGGGCCGCTGGTCTCTAGGGCAGGGCTTTGGGAGGGGGGTTTAGCGGGTCGAGTGCGGATGGAGGTTCTTGCATGTGATAGTGTGAGAAGTGGCATCGTGAGTGCAAATTTTTGTTGGTGGGGGAGGAGGGCCTCGCGGAGGACCGGGGTGGCGGCCGGACCAACCTGGGGGGCTACGCTCGAGTCTAGACCGGCCGGGTTTCTCGCATGGCTGCCATGGCTTGAGGAAGAAGAGATGTTGACCGCCAGGGCCGGTGGGCCGGGATGCGGCAAGTTGTAGGTTTTTTTTATATAAAAAAACGGGTTCACTAGGGAGCTCTTGGAGACAAGGGCAAGATAGGGCCACGAATATAGTGATGCAAGTTCGTAACTAGGTAGTCGCTATTGTGCGATACGTACAAGGAAATAATACTGGCTTCCCTTCCTCTCCGCCTGTCCAATGGACGAGGGGAAGGAAACGCCCTGAATAAATACAGGTATAAGGTATAGCCCCCCCCGATTTGTCTGATCGTATGAAGAGTATGCCATAAGTCAATCATTGATGGGGAATCGAGGAGCTCGCCGTGTACTAAGACGCGGCCAAGTCATGGCTAAGTCGTGGCTTCGTCGAAGGTGGGCAGAATTTTGTGTGCGTATGTCCTGATTAGTGCCTCCCTTCCGGCGGAGCCATCGTCATGAAATCTAAATATTCGTCGTGCTTCTCTTTCGAATTGCTGTCCCTTTCCGTCATGCTGGAGCGGGTCGAGACCCGGCTCCGTCCTCAGATTACTTTCTCCTGGGTGTCGCGATGCCAATCTCGAAGAGTGTCGCGCGGCAACCTGCTTATTGGCCAGTCGCCTTATTGGTAGTATTCCTGGTCAAGGTGACACCCAGACCGACGCCCAGTGCGATGGCGATGATGATGAGCACGACAACGAGCAGGCACCACCACTTGAGCTTTCTGCGCCTCCTGGCGTGCTTGTTGGCTGTTTCAACCTCTTCGTTGCCCTTTTGGATGTTTTCTACAGTCTGTTGGGCATTCTGCTCAGCGGCTTCAACGACAGGCTCCTGTGCCTCAACAAGCGTGGCCATTTCTTGGTAGAGCGTAGCCAATTCGATGAGCGTCTTCTCAATGCGCTGCAGTTCGTTGTGACGGGCCCTGACATTACCCAGGATGGAGTTGGCCTGACCTGTCCGGTTCGATTTGAGCTGTTGGCGATATCAGCACAGCGACGTGGGCGAGCCGAAAAAATTCGGCCAAAAGGGACACTCTAAAGCTTACCGCTTCCTGGAAGACACCTTCATTGCCCCAGTCCATCTGCGTCGCCTCCTCGACCTCGGCTTCCGTCGCATCCGGGTGGACAATACGGAACTGGCGGGCGATCTGGTCGCGGTAACGGCGCTGGTAGTCCTGCTCAATCTGCTGGTACTTTGTGAGTTCGGACTTGAAAGTGTTCTTTAGCGAGTTGAGCTGGGCGGTCTTGGTCGCGCGCGACCCGTCCCGTGTTTTGGCCAGGTCCTTTTCGAGGGCCTTGATGCCGTCCTTTACAGCCGTGTTGCGCAGTTGGGTCGCGGAGACGGCCTGCTCAAGCTGGTAGCTGGCGCTGTTGTCGGGAGAGGAGAGTGAACGCTGGTGGAGTTGGGCAATATTCTCGATATCAGAAGTGAGGCCCTGGATCTCCGAGCGCAGGTATTGCACGCGCTGGAGAAAGTCTTGCTGGCTCATGACTATAGGCGCGGGCTGCTCGGCGTACTTGTCCGTCTCTCCGTAAGGCTGCATTTCGTACTGGCCTTGGCCATATTGCGACTGTTGGAAGCGTCAGCGTTGCGACATGGGATTTGCGCTTTCACGCCGGAGCAAGACAGTGAGCAATTGAGAGGGGGACAGACCTGCTGGTTGTCGTAGCCATACCCGCCCTCAGCCTGGGGGCCTTGGGCGTAGGGGTTTTGGTTATACTGTTGGTATGACATCTTGACTTAGAAGATACTATCGATACGATAGCAGACAGCGCGTTTCGAGCCACCCCAGCTTGATTGCTGAAGTGTGAATGGGTTGGGAGGATTTGGGCCTCTCGTGAGGGTGTGTTGTGGTGGTGCGAAAAAGAGGATATTTTGGCTGATGTCTGGTCGCCTGGTTAAATGACGTTGGACTTCCGGGCGCTGACAGGAACCGGGAAGTGCTGGAAAGACGCTGGAAAGACAGTGAGTATGGACCCAATCAGGAACTGGGACCAGTCAGAGCGGATGCCCCGGGCTGTGTTCGTGGTTGGATGGAGGCGCTCGTGAACGGGCGCAAGTGGGTAAGATTGGCCGATCTGCTTTCCGGGGTCCCTACACTAGGTACTTTTTCTTTCCCACCAGAGAGAAACAAGCCAGACGGGAGGGAAACAAACAATCAAAACAAAACAAACAAGCTTCGGAAACGAGAGCTCTTTCCGAGTTGAGACGCTCTTTAATGCACCTCCTCACACACGCTTTCCAAGATGTCTGGTGAGAGGGCAAGTCGGTCAAAGACAGAAGTGATGAAAGCGAACGCAGGGTCAGTGACATCAGAGCATGTTGTAACGACGGGCGGGGCGAAGGTTATTATTATACAAAAGTACGGAGTACACGAGACGCATTGCTTTTTCATCTCTGTTGCGGTGTCCGTAGGGGCCCCTTAGTGTCTCACGCACCTGGCTTGGTCCGACGGCGGTACGGAAGGCTGGCTCGAGCCCCTCGCACCTCACGTTGGTCCGCATGTGCCTGCCTACTATGTATCCTGTCTTCCATCTCTCCCGCTTGGGAGCGTGGGAGCTTGCCCAGCCATCTTGCCCAGCCATCTTGCTGCCGAACAGGTGACGAATGACAGCCTTGCCAAACGGTGAGGGAGTTTGAGATGGACTGAGTAGCGGCGGTGGCACATGTGATCGCCAACCCCGCTGAAAGAAAGAAAAAAAAAAAAAAGCCACCGTGAACGGGTTTGCGGCCTCCGATGCTCGTGGTTTTCTTCGTCAACGAATTGACTGTCGCCTTGCCGCCTAACGGTGCAAGGTGCAAAAGAGCTCTCGGCTCGTCAGCTGCGGAAAGCTTCGCCACCTTGTGGCTGTGCGTACATATCGCCCATTCTGCTTATCCTCAGCGATCTAAGCCCCCCAGTTCTCGCGCAATAACAGCATGCAGTGAGGGAGGGCAGGGTCTGCACTGTACACGCACTCCCATGACAATTACCCACATCGCCTTGCTTCCGCCCCAGAACGAAAGACATACCCGTACATTTACACGAGACTACAATTGTGTTGCGCGTATGGTGGGGCACTTGAACAGGTGATTCTCAAGCAGCCCGCTGGATCAATTCATTATCCCATGTTTAACTTTGTCCATGGAGGGCTGGGGTGGCCATCGCGAACACGCTGCAGCTTATTGAACATTGCCCATTGGTTCATGATGGCCGTTGCCCAAAAGCTCATCCAACGGTTTCTCTGTTACGATAGGTAGCCCCGGATTTGCCCAACCATGTTCAACGAGGTAGGACAAAGCTTGCGTCAAACTTGGTCTAAGGACGACAAGAATCACGCAAAACCCAATCTATAGACGAGTAGTTTCTGTCGTCATTTGAAGTACCTAGCCACAAGTCGAACTCATTAGCTAGATCTGGTTATGGCCACGACTGACACCCCAAGCCACAATATGCGTGTGGCTGGAGTTTTGGACTAGGTGGGGTGGTTTGGAGAGGCGGCTTCGTCTTATCGATAAGGAAAAAGTTTGGGCGGGTCGGCGGGCGATAGATCGCGAAATCGATCACTTCATACCGCACCGCCGTCTAACAAACCGCCCAAGCTTTGCCGCAGCAATTAGTGCGGACGCAAGACCTACGTCTTCAACCATTTACGAGTCTCCTTCTTTCAAGAAAACCACAACGTTCCCAACGGTTTCGAACATCGACGCCACATAGCGACCTCCACCCTAACGACTCTCAGCAACACCGTTCACGATGATTCGCAAACAGGCGCGACAGCGCCGCGACTATCTCTACAGGAAGGCGCAGATGTTGAAGGACG
Organism: Colletotrichum navitas; assembly: GCF_030913465.1. Taxonomy (NCBI): domain Eukaryota; kingdom Fungi; phylum Ascomycota; class Sordariomycetes; order Glomerellales; family Glomerellaceae; genus Colletotrichum; species Colletotrichum navitas. The sequence goes on from NW_026850573.1 coordinate 28,017, forward strand.
CAGAAACAAGCGAGAAGCGTGCCAAGTTGCGTTCCGCGCTCGCCGCCGGAAAACCGCTCGATCCCGAAATCGCACGAGACAAGACGCTTCGCAAGGATTTCCAGTATGATCAGGCCAAGCCAGAGCTTAGTGTACAGGAGGAGATGGACTTGGACGACGAATACTCAATGCTGAGCGGCATTTCAGAGCCAAGAGTCCTTGTCACGACCTCGAGAGATTGTTCCAGCCGCCTCGCCGCCTTTTCCAAGGAAATAAGGTTGCTCCTGCCGTATGTCAACCGTTTGCCTCTATCCTTGGTTTCACCAAGCTGATCTAAAGTCATGTAGGACATCCGTACGCCTTAATCGTGGAAACCTGATTCTCCCAGATTTAGTGCAGTCTTGCAAATCTAACGCATTGACTGACCTCGTCCTACTACACGAACATCGTGGAAATCCCACAGCACTGACAGTAAGTGTGCTTTGTCTGTTGAACCGTTCATGGGCTCACTGTAGACTAGATCAGCCACTTGCCACACGGGCCGACTGTCAGCTTCAGTCTGCACAACGTAGTTCTCCGTAAGTTCGTCCCCTCAGGTCATGATTCAAGAATATACGAGTCCCACAGAAGAGGAAATGATGCTGGCCTTATCCTCTGCCGGCTGCTTTCAGTCTATTCGCTAGGTTTCCAATGGTTGCATATGAGTCTTGTCAAAGTATACCGATATATATATATATATATATATATCATATATGCATACGTAGGAGACTACTTTCAAGTGAAAGTTTACTTTCGACCGGTCCGGTGGATTTCGATCGTCCGCGTGGGCACTCACAAATAAGAAGTGACGGCTAACTCGGAGCAGGCCACGACATTCCTGGAAGCATCCGGGGCAGTGTTTCTGAAGCATACCCCCACTTGATCTTTGAGGGATTCAAGAGGTATTTATCAACCCAAGACTGATTTCGGCCGTCACTGACCGCCTTTAAAGCCGCTTGGGTCAAAGGATAGTAAAAGTCTTGAAGCACCTTTTCCCTCCGCGTGACCCGATTACTACCAAGGCGAAGATCGGGAATCGTGTTGTAACCTTCATGAATAATGGTGAGTTTCTTCTCAAGGCGCTTGCAAGCAATTTGAGCCGTTCGAGCTAATCATGCATTTGGTGCGACAGAGGATAGTATCGAAGTGAGACAGTAAGCTACTCCTGCCATGATGCAACCAGATCATTGCTGACTGTGGTAGCCACGTGTTTGTCCGAACCTCATATGACTCGGTCGAGCTTGCTGAGGTTGGGCCGCGTATGACTATGAGGCCATTTGAAATTCGCGGCGGTACCCTCGAAAACAAAGACGGAGACGTCGAGTGGCATCTGACACACTACACTCGCACTGGCAGAAAGAAGGAGTACTTGTAGGAGAGTACTCATGATTGAAGGTCGCGTTAGTAGGTGCAGAAGCCCGAGGTATCGCTATCGCATGGATTCGTGCCTGTCGATAGGCTGCACGATCGATAGCCATTTGTGATGATCCAGCAACAACCGCGGGGAGGGGCCATCAATGGGATTCCAGAGGGAACACTTGGAGCCATAGGCACCAGGCTCCCAAAGATTTACCACACCCGCCGTTGTCGGTTTGCCCTTTGAGAGGAGAGGTGTCAAGAGTTGCGCGTCCGTGGGGATGCCATGAAGTGGAATATACGCAGAAGGCATTGAAGATGTCAAAGGTGGAAGCCTACCGGTCTTTGGGATCATAAGGGGCAGTCCAAGCCATGGACATCAGCCGGTCTGGCAGAACTCGGGGTATTTCCAAGAAGCAGAGAAGCTGTCATCGCTTTAGTGCGTGCATTGTACTGTAATTGTGGCAAATCACTTATTAGCCCCAAATATTGGCAGTAGTTCTCGTTCTTTGAGAAAATGGATGTACTCGTAAGAGATGCAATTGTGAAGTGACCAAGCCAGCTGCAACTCAATACGCACATACCGAGGAATTGGGAAACTTTAGTGCAGGGTTGTCTGTTACAAGGGGACTGTCGGCGAAGCAGTACCTTTTCGTGACGAGAATCCGCATGACGGCGTTGTAGCGATAGCAGTCAAGGAGGGGTTGCTGTAGGAGTCCGAGCAACATTTGGGTGTGTGCTGTGTAAACCAAATAGGTATTGTGGTCTGGGCTTTGTCAACTGGGATACTCCGACCTGTCCGCTTATCAGCTCTCGGCCTATTAGTCACGTGGTGATAAACGCATCCCACCACAGGAAAATGACTGCCTTTCGCCGCTTTGGCTTTGCGGAACCAGTCCTTGCTGCGGATGCTTGACTTCACCATCAGAGGCATACAACCATTCACGACCACGACCGCGCCCCCAACAAGCTTCTACTCAGTTGGTATACCTCGCGGGTTCCAGCGTCAAACCCCGATTCTTGCTCACCGATATGATGTGACCTTTCCCGCTCCCTTATACCTCGAATCCCCTTTCCGTACGACCTGAGCCAACCGTGGCTCTGCGACGCCGAAATATTCGAGTGCAAGAAAAAGGCTGAAGTAAGTTGCGCATGCCCTTGGCCCCGCATAGGGGGACTATTTCTTGGGCTTTTGCCACTGTTATAACACAGCACTTCTCCCTCCACCTCAGTTTCGACTACCGACTGACCTTCTCCTCCAAGAGAGATCAGCAAAGACCAGCGGAGGACTGATTATTGCGACAATCACCCACAAAACGATCATCGCGACGATGGAGGGTGCCTTCAACCACCTCGGGAACCACCTTCTAAGCGATTCGGCAGCCGCGATCAAGGCTGGCGCCGACGACTTCACCGGCATCGAACCCGATGAGAGCTTTCTCTACGGCAAATTCGGCGGCCGTGGTGCCCGCCGTCGTGCCGATGACGATGACAACCAGACAGAGCTCTACGACGATGACGACAATGACAGCTTGACGAGCATGCCCGTTGGGGCTATGAAAGATTTGAACCTCGGAAGACCTCAGGATGAAGATAGGGAGCTTCCTCCTCATGCTTGCGCGTATGTCTTGCCTCCCCTAGCCTCGGCCCAATTCGTTGTCGTTCGGCTAACTCTTGCCTGGCTTAGGTACTGCGGAATCCATTCGCCGAGCTCCGTAGTCAAGTGCCTTGGCTGCAACAAGTGGTTTTGCAGTGCCCGTGGCAATGCGACCTCTTCCCACATCGTCAACCACTTGGTGAGAGCCCGGCATAAAGAGGTTCAGCTTCACCCCGAGTCCACCCTTGGCGATACCGTGCTGGAATGTTATAACTGCGGAACTAAGAACGTCTTTCTTCTGGGCTTCATCCCCGCCAAGTCGGATACTGTTGTAGTGCTCTTGTGTCGCCAGCCATGTGCTGCAAACACATCGTCCAAGGACATGAGCTGGGACACTTCTCGGTGGCAGCCTCTGATCGAGGAACGAGCTTTCCTCACCTGGCTTGTTGCCACTCCATCCGATGCCGAGCAACTGCGCGCTAGACACCTGACACCCCCCATGATCGCCAAATTGGAGGAGATGTGGAAGGAGAATGCAACTGCGACAGTTGCGGACCTCGAAAAGGCTGCCAGCATCGATGACGACCCCCACCCCGTCCTGCTCAAGTACGACGACCCGTACCACTACCAGAACATCTTCGGTCCCTTGGTCAAAATGGAGTCCGACTACGACAAGAAGCTCAAGGAGGCGCAATCTGAGGATGGCCTCACCGTTCGCTGGGACTACGGTCTCAACAACAAGCACCTGGTCAGCTTTGAACTGCACAAGATAGAGTCTGGCGACGTCAAGCTGGCTGTTGGCGACGAGATGCGGCTTCGGTACAAGGGCGAGCTCCGTCCCGCCTGGGAGGGAGTTGGCTATGTCATTAAGATCCCCAACAACCAGTCCGACGAGGTCACTCTCGAGCTGCGTAAGGCCGGCAACGAGAAGACTGTTCCGACCGAGTGCACCCACAACTTCTCGGCAGATTATGTTTGGAAGGCTACATCGTACGACCGCATGCAGTACGCGATGAAGACCTTTGCTGTGGACGATATGAGTGTTTCGGGATACATATTCCACAAGCTGCTGGGTCACGACGTCGCGGTTGCACCGATGAAGACAACTATGCCTAAGAAGTACAGTGTCCCTGGCCTCCCCGACCTCAACACGAGCCAGATCGCCGCCATTAAGGCTGTGCTGTCGACCCCGCTTAGCTTGATTCAGGGCCCTCCAGGTACCGGAAAGACTGTTACTTCGGCAACCATCATTTACCACCTCTGCAAAATGAACAACGGCCAGGTTCTCGTCTGCGCCCCGTCCAATGTCGCCGTCGACCAACTTTGCGAGCGCATTCACCGCACCGGCCTCAAGGTCGTTCGCCTTACGGCCAAGTCTCGTGAGGATGTGGAATCGTCTGTGAGCTTCCTTGCACTTCATGAGCAGGTCCGTATGAACGACAGCAACGGAGAGCTTGTCAAGCTTGCACAGCTCAAGAGCGAGCTCGGCGAGCTGTCCAGCCAGGACGAGAAGAAGTTCAAGCAGCTCACCAAGGCGGCCGAGAGGGATATTCTTCACAATGCTGACGTTGTCTGCTGTACCTGTGTTGGTGCCGGCGATCCCCGCCTGTCAAAGATGAAGTTCCGCAACGTCCTCATCGACGAGTCGACCCAATCCGCCGAGCCCGAGTGCATGATTCCTCTGGTCCTGGGATGCAAGCAAGTCGTCCTGGTTGGTGATCACAAGCAGTTGGGTCCGGTTATCATGAACAAGAAGGCAGCGAAAGCAGGTCTCAACCAGTCGCTGTTTGAGCGCCTTGTCAACCTGCGACTGGTTCCCATCCGCTTAAACATCCAATACCGCATGCATCCCTGCCTGTCAGAGTTCCCTTCCAACATGTTCTACGACGGATCTCTCCAAAACGGTGTCACAGTCAAGGAACGCGTTCGCCGCGACGTGGACTTCCCTTGGCCCGTCGTCGATATGCCGATGATGTTCTGGTCCAACTTGGGCAACGAAGAGATCTCGGCTTCCGGAACGTCTTACCTCAACCGCACAGAGGCGTCCAATGTGGAGAAGGTTGTCACTCGTTTCTTCAAGGCCGGAGTCAAGCCCCTGGACATTGGTGTCATTACTCCGTATGAGGGCCAGCGAAGCTACATTGTTAGCACCATGCAGAACACGGGCACATTCAAGAAGGAGAGCTACAAGGAGGTTGAGGTCGCTTCTGTTGACGCTTTCCAGGGTCGCGAGAAGGACTTCATCGTTCTATCCTGCGTTCGTTCCAACGACAACCAAGGCATTGGTTTCCTTTCGGATCCGCGCCGTCTCAACGTTGCCTTGACTCGTGCCAAGTACGGACTGGTCATCATTGGTAACCCCAAGGTCCTCTCCAAGCATGAGCTGTGGCATCACTTGCTTGTTCATTTCAAGGATCAAAAGTGCTTGGTAGAGGGCCCTTTGACCAACCTCCAGACTTCGCTGTTGCAGTTCGGAAAGCCAAGAACCGCCTACCGCCAGAAGATGAGCCAGCCCCCTCAATTCAATGCTGGCGCACCCCCCAACGGTAACAACCGGTTCAACGGTGCTGGTTCGACGCGCGACTTTGACTCGGGCTCGTTGATGTCTTACATCCCTGACGACGTTTCGTCCATCCACAGCTCTCTCGGTGGCGCCGGTCTGAACACCACCTACCCTCCCATCTTCTCGAGCTTTGCCCCCGACCAGTGGCCGGGTCTGCCCGGTGTGCCTGGTACTGGCCGCTCCGGTAACAAGAGAGGAGGACGCGCGACTGAGAGCATCGCAGGTGAGAGTGTCGCCAACTCGGAGTACACCGATGCCAGCGCAAGCGTTATCGGCGCCAAGGGTGTAGGACAAGGTGGTGTCAGCTTGGGCGCTGGTCTTCAGGATGCCATCCATGGCATGCGCCCCGCCTCGTACAGCCATAGCGATCGTCTGAAGCACTATGTTGAGAGCGGAGGTCGCGTGGGGGCCGGCAACGGCTTCGGGCGGCGCTACGACGACGATGAAAAGAGCGTCAGCACCGCCTTCCACAGCCAGATTGGTGGCGGCTTTGACTGAGGGCCAAACGGATAAGGACAGGGACTTGCTTTTACCAACCCCATAGGTGGCTCACACCTCATCCTCCGAAGGCTTTCAGCTCTCGCCGCACCATGCTCAGTGCTGTACGAAGGAGCAGGCAGTTCGCCGCACCCTAGAGGCGTCTCGGGACACCGGACCTGGTCGTGGGATATATCCTACGTGGCCCCAAGAACCGGCTCCCGACGACAACGTGCCGCAGGCGGGTTCATGGCCCGACCAGCGAGAGCTGCAACCGACGGAGGGGGTCGCTCGCGCGCCCTCAACGGCCCGCAATTCGCAGATTGTCAAAGTAGTATGATGTTAGTGCTAGCAAGGGAAGAAGGTGTCAGGCGGCAGACGAGGGTACGCTCGGGCTGAAGATGGATGGATCTGCGTCGTCCGGAGAGGCAACTCGGAGAGTGTCGAGCCATATAAGACCTGGTGGTCTTTCACGGCATACATCACCTACTGCGGGGAGTGCCCAGCACAGGTCTTATGCATTTCTGCGCCCGGGTACGGACAATGCACAATATCTAGCTTGGAGTTTAGCCTCTAGTGAAATCACCGTCTTTATTTGCACGTCGCCCATTGCTCCCCCCGGTTACGTCAAGCATTGCAAGTCATGTACTGTTGTTTGCGTGCCTGAGATGATGATCCACATGCATGCTGGGAAGGGTTGTCAATTTGATACGCACATATACACGGATTCGTGATTGTAAGACATCTGGTTCTCCTCCCGAAACGCGAGAATGCCTTGTTTTGCTCTGGCTGGCGACCCTCTTTTCTACCCTGCTTGACAACCGACCCGCTGATGGACAAGGGTTGACTTTAGCAACCCCCACGAACCTTCTAAAATAAAGAGTCAGCGACTTGGGGGGCCATCCCCGTTCAACAGCGAAAGTCTCTCACCAATTTGACGGGAGAACATTGGACGACGGAACTAAAGTTGCAATACTGCGCCATGTGATTGGCGGTCCACTATAACGTTATGTCCAACTCTTGGTTTTGCAAAGGCGATTGGCATGCGGATTCCCTCCTCTGTACGGAGCAATGGAGTCGGCACTGTGGCAATGCCGCAACCACACAGGCACACCGCTGTAGCTTAGCGGCAGGCGGGTGGAAGGGCGGACAAGGGAGCGCTTCTTGGCGTTTTGGTTTATTTTCCGTTCGACGCGCCTTGGCTTCTTCAGGCAGGTCAAGCCCACTACTCCTCCCCTGGCTTCTTCCCCTGACGTCCCTATCAGGCTGCTTGGTCCGAGGACACGAAAACCGTTAGAGCTTTGGGTCTCCTTATTGGCAAGTTTCGTCCCTTTTCCTCTCAAAAAGGCCAGTCAAGTCGAAGCGTTGGTTTTGCTCCTTCAACACGGTCCCCCACCGGGTGAAGCATCAAACTCAACCTTGTGTCTTACCCCGACCTCGACGGGGAAACGACATGAGTAACCAGCTGCCTCGAGCAATGCTGTCGCTGCCGCCGCTATCCCCCTACTTCGAGTCGCCATCATGATCACGATCCGCCGCCGCCCCGCGAGGCTACCAATTTACCTGGGCATTGCCCTGACTCTATTGTTCCTCTGGCATACCGGTCTCCCCGATGGCTGGAACGTCACGAATCTCAGTTATAACGGCGTCTCGTACCGCAAGTCCGGCTACGACTGGAGCAGTCTGAGCCTCCAATACCCACTGGAGAAACCACTGCGAACGCCCCCGAGAGGCGCTCCTCGCGACCTCCCCCGAATCCAGTACGACTTTGACGGAAGCAGCAGTAGCAAGAGTCGGGAAGGAAAGACGAAAAACAAGAAGTTGTCCCACGACGAGAGCCGCGACCGCGAGCAGGAGAAGCAGATTGAGTCCAGAAAGGCCGCTGTGGCCCACGCCTTCCGACGGAGCTGGGCCAGCTACTCCGAGCACGCGTGGACCTGGGATGAGCTTACGCCTGTGTCTGGCCATGGCAAGAACACGTTCGGCGGCTGGGCGGCTAGCATGGTCGACGGTCTCGACTCACTATGGATCATGGGAATGCATGATGAGTTCCGCCACGCCGTCCGCGCCGTTGCGCAGCTTGATTGGTCTAATACCACCGAGACCGCTGCCAACATGTTTGAGACAACAATTCGCCATCTAGGTGGCCTGATTGGCGCCTACGACCTGAGCGGCGAACCGGCCTTGCTGGCCAAGGCCGTGGAGCTCGGTGACATGCTCTACATGGGCTTCGACACCCCGAACCGCATGCCGCCGTTCTGGTTCAAGTTCTCTGATGCCAAGCATGGCACGCAAGAGGTTGGCGGGCGCGAGTCCTCGGCTGCGGGATGCTCGCTCTCCATGGAGTTCACCCGGCTGTCCCAGCTGACGGGCGACCCGAAATACTACGACGCAACTGAGCGAGTGAAGGAGTTCCTTGTCAAGACGCAAGACAAGAGCAAGATACCGGGTATGTGGCCGATGTTTCTGAACTACCGCGAGGAAACGGCGGACGACGGCTCCTTCAGCATCGGTGCGCAGGCTGATTCTCTGTACGAGTACCTGCCCAAAATGTACGCCTTGTTGGGTGGCCTCGACAACGAGTACGAGAAGCTCACGGTCGGATCGTTCGACGTCATCGAGAAGCACATCCTCTTCCGTCCTATCCTGCCCAACAAGACGGACATTCTTGTCCCGGGCAATGCCTTCGCCCACACGACCTCGGTCGACCTAACGCCCGAGGCCCAGCACCTGGGCTGCTTTGCCGGCGCCATGTATGGCCTCGCCGGGAAGCTCATGGGACGGGAATCGTACGTCACCATCGGCGAGAAGATCTCCCGCGGCTGCGCTTGGGCGTACAAGGTGTTCCCCACGGGCATCATGCCCGAGATTATGACCTTCCACCGCTGCTCCGAGCCCGACCATGGCCCCTGCGAGTGGCACGAGACCTTGTACGCCCGCCCCAACGTGCCGGAAGGCGTCAGCTCGGTCCGCGACGGCCGCTACATGCTCCGCCCGGAGGCCATCGAGAGCATCTTTTACATGTACCGCATCACGGGCGACGACGAGTGGCGCGACATTGCCTGGGACATGTTCCAGGCCATCCAGCGGGCGACCGAGACACCGCTGGCTTACTCATCCATTGACAACGTCAATGTCCAACCCAGCGAGACCACCAAGACTGACTCGATGGAGAGCTTCTGGCTCGCCGAGACGCTCAAGTACTTTTACCTCATCTTCTCCCCGCCCGACGTCATCAGCCTCGACGATTGGGTTCTCAACACCGAGGCGCACCCATTCAAGCGGCCCAGGAGGACGGACCGCGTCGAGACGGAGGCGGAGATCCGGGGGTAATCCAAGTAGACGGCCCCGTAGCAGCCGTCAGAGACCATGCGCATGTGCTGCACTTCGACCGTGGGGTCTGGGTGGGTAAGCATTATAGACAGGCTAGGTACGGCACAGAGTCGTTGTGAATTCAAGATATTGAACTAAGTTTACGGTGTTTATGTGCTTGCGACGTGACTTGTCGTATATTACACAACAAGAACTGGTACCTGTCTTGTGTGCCGTCACCCACCATCATTTGCCATCACCGAGCGCCCTTTCGTCTCTGTACCTCGTCCGGCTTGGGCAGTGCCTCTTAGATGATATTGGCGTCCTGCCAGGCACCACAGTAGCTCTCCCGAACGGGGCGTCTCAGCATCTCACCAAACCGAGGCTGTCACCTTAAGGGGGCAGGCGGCAGACAGGCTCTCCCTTTCCAGTCCGTGCGACATCTGACTGGCCCTTGAAGCGCACAGCGGCGACTTCCCCCTCCCTCGTCTGCCACCACCTCAACACTCGGGCGAGGCGAGTCGGCTAGGCGCGAGTCGAAGAGTCCCCCTCTCCCCGCGGTGAGACCTTGAAATGACCCTAACGGCAATGGTGTAGATTCCGCACATGTAACAGGTGGAAGGGTGTCGTCGGTCGCCTCTCAGCGTCGAGTAAACGCCTCCCTTCTTCGGCGCGGAGAAGGGAGGAAGAGAATGAGGGGGATGGGGCCGAGCCAGGAAGGCAGAACGAATAACCAGTTCTTGCCGAAATCAGCCGTGGAGTGGTGGTGGTACGCAGACAATGTTGTCCCACGCGCGGGTACATCTCACATGCCTTCATCAGGGTCGGTCATCCCAATCTCTTCCACTCGGCCATTCTGGGGGGGAGGGGGAGTTGCCCCTTTCTCCACGGCAGCTGAATAAAAAAGCAAATTTACAGAGTCGCGATCGGGTAAGGGACCTTTTGAATTTACAAAGCGGCTGTCGCGGGGGGAGGCTAGGCTATCAGCCTAGAATAGGTACGGAGTACTGGAGGCCCCATTGGGCGGGTTCGACTGGGAAACATGGCTTGTTGATCCACATCAACCCGATCTGATTATGCAGCGGCAGGCAACGGAGGGGAGGCCCCGACTCACCGTGGGCCCAGCTTGGCAGATCTGAAGAGGCTGAGTAAGTTGTCTCAGGACACAGAAAAACGAAAGCCCGGGGGTGGGGGGGTGTGAAGACGAAAAGAAATGGTGCAAGCAGTGGCAGCAAGGGTCTCGTTCGAACTCATCTGGGCGTCTATCCACATCGTAACCATAACCGGCAGTATTCGGACTTCGTAGATGACCCTAGACCCCCCACTGTATCATGAGTTGCCTGGGGCCCTTGCGATACTACGCGCGCCGCGACGCAGAGCTTTCTTTTTCGCCGGCCAATGTCCAAGACATCATGACAAGTCCCGCGAGCGTACATCCGTTGTTTCGCCCATAACGTCTGTGTAGAACTACCCTTGTTCGAGACGGAGGTGGAAAAGACAAAGACTCGATGGTGAACAAGTGGACACGGGATAATGGATCGATCGTCTGTGTCAGCTCCCCCGTGGGGCCCGGGTATGCGTCCCTGCTCGTGTTACATTGCTCAAAGGAAGCAGGGTGATCGATTGGGAGAATAAAATAAACACCCCCATCGTTGACAACCTAGGGAGGGAAGAGGCCGACATAACGGTCCACAGCCACTCTCGGAGAAGGGCCGTTGCCTGGACGTTGCTACGAACGTTCGTCAGCCTGCTGTAGGTGTACACGCCGTGGAAGTCGTGGGATATCTCTCGTGACGATGCATCGCGGGGCGGGTCGCCGTTGTGTGACCCGCGATACAGATACCGAGCGGCCGCACAAACTCTCAGCCGGCAAAGCAAGTTTTCGAGAAATGATCTTCAGGGACGGTACCAGGTGGGAATGAGACGACTGGCTGAGTGAACGCCGCAAAAAAGTGTCCGACTGGCTGGGTACCGTCGTACGGGAGATTGGTCGGGAGGCTGGACCAGCGAAGTGAGGATTCGGCCCCGGCGAGCCGGCTTACTCGCCGCGCTATGCCGTCTCTGTGTTGTATTGTGTTGCGTTGCAGTTCACTTTATCCATCGGAGGATTACTTGTCACATTGTCTGGAAATATGCAGCCCATTGTCTCGTTGGCCAAACCCCACCGGCTAGCATTAATTTGTTACCGGGTATGAATGATGACGAGTGAGACAGCCCACCACACCTGGATAAGCAGTCTTCATGAGCGGGGTGCCTTTTGTGGGCTTCATATCCGCTCATGTTTGACTAGCAGGTATCGTAGCAATTGACATGCTGCTGATTAGACCGGGGGAGCTGAAGAAGTGTGATTCTCGTCAGCGACTACTTGTACTTGCTGGGGTGCTTCGCTGACAAGAGACAAGCAAGCCCGGTAGAAAAGACTGTTCGCTAATAGAGTCAAGACCAGAAGCCAGCGAGGCGGCGATGTGAGTAGATGTAAGGTACCAAGGTGCGCTACGCTACTCCTGCACCTTTGACGGTAGTTGGTTTGTGGACTTGGGGCGAGGTCGAGGGATCATGAGGGGGCTAGTTGGCGGTGACCGTGTCGGGAAAGGAACACCGTGCGCTGCATGACGCGGGTCAGCAGGCTCTATTAGGCCATGTTTGGGGAGGGTTACGATGTAGGTGCTAGTTGGATTATGGCGCTAGAATGCACCTTGGAGTTTCTCGACCGTGAGCCGAAGGGGAAACACTACCAGGTGGGAGATGCGCCTGGGGCTCGAACCGGGTCGGGTAGCGCGGTTCCTCGTTCGGAGAGCTGGCCGACAATGGGATGCTTAGCAGGATGATGATGAGGGTGACAACGGTGGTGGTGGTGGTTGTGATAGTGCCCAGGCCCCCGTTTGATGACAGGGAGAGAAGGCATCAGGGGTGATTGCGCTAACGGGTGGATGCAGGTACTTACATCGTACATACTTGCTGGATATGACAGTACCGGTCGGTACACTACTCGGTACCTGAGGTAACTAACAAGGTAGGTAGGTAGGTAGGCTACCAGGTATGGATGGAAGGTCAGGTGAGAGTATTGGCACTCGCGGACATGGAACATGGGGCACCTACAGTGACATGCAATAAGTCTGGGCTCGCCACACAATGTGCCACTCTAAATAGGTGAGCCCAGACTTATTACATGTCACTGTACCTAGGCACCTACACAGTAAGGTGCCTGCCTTGATACACCACCAAGTGCATAGGTGGTGCAGATACCCTCTCCACATCTGTAGCGTTCGCTCGGATCGGAAGCGAGGGAGGCAGGGGCGAGCACATGGTGCTGGTTGGATGGGAAAAGGCGAGAGGGTTCCTCGCCTCATCCAAAGTGCCGTGCCGTCGCGCTACGTGGGGTGTGGTGGGTTGAGCCAGCAGGACGGGATTTAGGCAGGGCGTTGAATGGAATGGCTGGATGGATGGCAATGTCATTGAGACGACGGACAGGAACTAGAGCGAGAGAGTATGATTGATGCTCGAATTCCCCATGTACTTCGGCCAAGTGACAATGGGACGAAGGACGCGCGTGTTTGTGTGCTTACAGGGGGCGCCGGCCACAAGACCGGACGAAGGCAAGACACGGGAAACACTACACAATACAAGCACTGGGCAATTTCTGGGGTTAAAGGTTGGAGGTTGGAGATCAAGCGGGTACGAACAGTTCGTCTCATTGCGCTCCACCGTGCGCATCTCTGGGCAGTTCTAGGCCAGACACTCGAGGGTTAGTTTAATTTCGAGAACGAACCAGGTGGTGCTCTTCTGATTGCCAGCCTCGTGTGCTTGTTTCCGTCAGCTATTGGGGGCCGACGAGGACCCTAGCCTACCCTTGGCCATGTGCTCCAGTGTCCGTACCAAAGAAGCAATTGGTGTTGATTAACCATTCTTGATACTCGGTGCTTTGCACAGAGGAGACGAAATAACATTCTTACAACAAGTCCCTCAGAGACAAGCAAACGAGATAAGAGACAAAGCAACCAAGGATAGCCACAGTCCCCCTTCTCCTTCATCCACCCATCCGTCCATTCCACCTATCACGGCCAAGCCAGGCCACACCAGCTCGGGCGACAGGCGCCCCCTCCTCACCGTCATTGTCCGTGCCCTCTCTGAACCAAGCGGACTGTCGGTACACGGCAGTGCGTTCGCATAGCAACGTGATCCAATGTTGCGTGCTCTCAGGCAAGGGCAGCCATAGTATGGTATATCCGTACCATGATGGGCTTCCCGCATCATTCAGCCGGCCCCAAATATATCGTCGCACAAGTCAGAGATGAGACACATGCACGGGATTCATGACTGGAACCACCCGGGGACGTGGAACGGTTGATCCAGGGTTTGCCGGTAGCGTACGGTAGGTATCCGTACTTCGTACCGACGGGTACTGCTTACCATTAGGTAGGTAAGAATGGTACACACCAGCACCGGCACGCCTTCCTCTCACCTCGATCCCCAGCTCGACCTCCATGCCCCTCCCCTCCCCCCCCCCCAATTCGGAGTGTGCCATTCCTTGCAGTATGCCCAAGGCTTACGCTATACGCAAGGACTACCTGGGCCTTGATGTTTGTGGCCAGGTGCGGTGAGTGTTAAGACGTGGGCTAAAACAATCAAAAGGGTGGAAGAACAACGGGGTTGTAAATCCGGATGACGGCATGGCAGCAAATGGGAGCAAGCTGCCAAAACAGCAAAATAGAGAGCAGATTGCAAAGCGGAATAAAGCAAAGCAACGCAACTGAGCGAGGGCCAGGCCAACACTCGGTGGCTGGTAACTCTTTCTTGTCCATCTTCAACTCTCCCGCCCCCTTTCCCTCTCCCCTTCTCTCTCCCCCTCTCTCTGTCTCTGTCTCTTTCCCTTTGCCTGTAACACCATCCACCAGCCTCATTTCTCGAGCATCTCTAGACCAGTGACATAGACACGAGTGACATAGACCTTCCCATCCTGGGTCTGCCGCGAGTCTATGGAGCCCATCTGTCTCACCGATTACCACGACGGCCATCACATTACGCATCTTTCGGCTTCATAAAGCTTCGTACCACCTACAGGCACCGCAGCAGCGCCGCTGGGCTCTCATTGGCTGCGGTATCTGGTCCGGTAACCTCGCTCGCTTCCTACTTTATACTTCCTACTGCCTTCTCCCTCCTGCCAGGGCGCACCCTCTCGGGATTGATGGATGTACATATGTGTGTGTGTGTGTGTGTGTATGCAGACCACCGTTCGGCTCCTGTCTGTACGTACCGCTTGCCTATCTACCTATCTACCTACCTACCTTACGTTGCAGTCTTGTCTCTTTTTTTTTTCTTTTTTTTTTTTCTTTTTTTGCATTCCCCTGTGCTTCCCTCCGAATGCCTCCTTTTGTCCCTTTGTCTCCACGTTGCAGACCAACCTAAATCCCACGCTGCCTAATTAGCTTCCACCTCGACTATTACCACCGCCACACCATCTGTTTTCTTTCCATCGCCCTATTCTTCCTCTTTTTCTCCTCCCTCGATTTGCAACATCTCAAACCTGCGAGCGGCAGGCAAACCTGCCGATTGTCGCCGTTGCACCCACCCTCCCTCCCTCTTGCGCTGGCTCACCCTCCCAATTCATGCATGCATCTCTTCGCTTGCTTTTGCTGTCCAGAACTCAAGGCTCCCTCCACTGACATTGGATATCTCGCTTGCCAACTAGCCCTGTCCCTAGTCTACGACATCTTCCCTGATCCTCTTGTGGTTCCACAGCCCTTGCGCGCGACGGCCGCCTACCCAACCCCTGCAGCTTGAGACAGCCTTAATATGCATGCCGCGGTAGCACACTGGCCGAACAAGTCGAAGGAAGGACAAGCAGCAACATCCTTGGTGATCGATTCCACCTCGCCGAACACCTATTAATCGCCAATATCATTTTGCTCTCCCGGCACCATCTCCAATCTGGGTCGCTTTAGGATTGCCGACAAGGCGACGAAGGAATAAAAAAATTCAAATAAAAAAGCACCCCCCACCCAAGTGGGAAAAAGCCAAAGAAGGGAAATAATCCCACTCAAGGCCCACCCCAGCCAGCATCGCACTGCATTTACTAACACTGCTCCCCCCCCTCCGCCCTTTGCTAAGCATCCTCGCTTCGCCTCTGCCTGTGCGCTCCGCTCTCGCCTTTCGCCGAAATTCATTTCTTGAGTCCCCTCATCTTTCCCCGCGCCTTTGTCAGTCGGCCTCTCATCGTCGCCGCTGCCGTCGCCGTCGCCGACTCCGCACATCCCGTTGCTGCCGATCTGCTCCAGCCTTCTCGAGACGAACTGCCTATGTTGCAGCCTGTTAACGCCAGACAGTAGCAAACAACGGCTGCACCTTACGTACGAAGCCAACTTGGCCCCCTTCGAACTCGAACGACCGCTCATCGCTGCAACCCTGCATCCCACCTTGGGACCTGTGGATCAACCATCAAATTCCCCGCTCTCGACCTCTCATCCCGCCGCTGATCTATTTCTACGTCGTCTCCCGCTCGCTCTGCCGTTTTCCTTTCGCAAAACAGACCTGGTATAACTTTTGGCCACCACAGCATCGCATCCCGTCCCTAAGCCCGCCCAAAACCCGCCAACCCGCGTCCGGTGCGCACCAGCCTGACTCATCCCAGAGCTTCAGAGTCTACGTTCTGGCAATATCCACCCGTCACTGTCGATCCACTGGCTTTGTGGCTTCACTGCCGTCCCTGAGATTGAATTTGCCATATTCTAGGCTAACATTCGGCAACTATTATGCTTACTGTTGTGTGTGGGCACACCGGTCAATCCCAGGAGCGCCATCAAATCTACCGTCGGCTGACTGTTGGAGAGCTCAAGAGGCGTGCCGGCTAGGTCTTGCGGCAGCAAGACGTGGTGGAACGTCCAGGTTTAACTTTGAGAGAGATCGGCTCGTCCAGGGAACACAGTCACAATCACGAAACTCCAGATGCGGGCGAATCCCAAATGAGGACAAATCATGGAATGAACATGGCACCACCGGGCATGGACGGACGAACCTACCACAACGGTGGTCACAACGCTACGCCGCGCCTCGACTGGCCACATTCCCAGAACCAGACCTTGTCCGCCGACCCGTCATCCCGCAGCATGGAACGAGCTTCGATTACGAACCTGCGCACCTCCCTCCGCTCCAACCAACCTTCGAATCCTACGATACGTGCCGTGACCCCCGAATACCACCACCCCGACCTGTCACCGATTTCGCCTGCAAACACTGCCTTTGACCCGGCCGTGCCTCTGCAGCTGCCCCCCCGCGGGCTCACACCCAGCTCCCCACAGGCCTCACCGAGGTCCATTCCTGGAGACTTCTCGAGGCGACAAGGCATGGTGTTCAACGACACGTACAGCGACTCGTACGACAACTCGACCAGCCCACCTTCCCGGCAAACGAGTAGCTTTCGTCCGAGAACGCACACAATGGACGGTGCCCTGCGGCAGCAATTCATTAGTGCCACCTTGAGAGATGGCCGCCAACGCTTGGGGTCGTTCTCTTCCTCCGGATCCCAGCCGCTGTATGATGATGCTCGCTCCCCGCCTCCGCAAATTGAGTCTCAAGGGTTTCCATCAGTGGTTCCCGCCCGCCATTCCGAGATCCCTCTGGGGGCCTCAACCAGTCTGAGGGAGAAGAAACTCTCGACTAAACGACTGATCAAGCGCCATTCTTCTCGCCCAACTTCTCCGCCGACAGCCTCGACCCCGTCTGTGGACTCGTTGCCTATCCCTGTACCCACCGAAAATGCGAACAACGTCTTGCTCATGATGAAAAATCTATGCGGGCGCATGAGAGGCGAAATCGAGGTCCGGAGCGAGCCTGCAGGAACATGGCGGGTCGGCGTTGCGTATGTTGACGAAGAGAAGGGAAGCCTGATGTTTGATTCGGGCCAGGACGGACCTTTCCACGTCCCACTGGTTTCCGACTTGCGCGGCTGCCGGATAGCACCAGTCGAATTACCCGAAGGCAAAAGATGCCTAGAAGTGTCGTGTCCTACCCAGCCCCCCTTAGACCTACTGCTACATCCTATCCTGGCGGAAGAACGAGACCTCTGGCTTGCAGCTTTGCTATGCTGGCAGCAGCTGAGACCCCCAAAGGTCAGGCTCTCGAGTGGCAATCGGAGCCCGACTCCTACCTCCTTGCGTCCAGTTGTCAGGAGGCGCGGCTCAGAGAACGGGACGAAACCCACCAATGCACTCATCAAAGTCGGCCAAGTGAGGCTTTGGGACAAAGGGCTGGCAAGCTCGCCAAGGGCCATTGTCAAAAGATCCTCCACTCGGGATCTGAGATCGCCAACTACTTCTTGGCGACTCGTTTCGTGTCTCCTGCAAGAGAACGGCGAGATCCGGCTTACCACGAACGACGGCGATGCAGTTATCGCCGTGGTCGAGCTGTCTCAACTGTCCCGGTGTGCCATTCAACAGCTTGACCGGTCAGTCCTTGATGAGGAATACTGCATCGGCATCTTCCCCCACTACTCCCCAATATCCACCCAATTGTCCATCTTCCGTCCAGTGTACATCGCCCTCGAAAACCGGTTGCTGTTCGAGGTTTGGTTCGTCCTCCTACGAGCATTCGCATTGCCCGACATATTCCGCCTAGATCCTCATTTATCGGAAGGTGCGATCGAAGTCACGGACCTAGAATCGGAGCTCCCGGGCGAGATCTTTAGGATCGAGAAGACGATCAGCTTGCGGGTGACGGAAGCCAAATTGAAACCTAGGAATAGCTCGCCCGACGCCGGCTTCGTCGACCGGCAGCCCAAAGACGCGGACCCTCTGGTCGGCAACTACCTGGCCGAGGTTATATTGGATGGTGAGGTGCGCGCCCGATCCTCGGTCAAGGCCGGGACCAAGAACCCTTTCTGGAGAGAAGACTACCAGTTCTCGGATCTTCCACCAGCCATGCCGCTTCTTTCTATCGTACTGAAAAGGTTGGACGGGAACCTCGAATGCCTCAACCACCAACTACAGGCATCTCTCAGTCTATCCAAAACGAGCAGCCTCACGGAGGTGCTCTGCGGGTCAGTTGACATTCCTCTGGACCATGTCGAACCTGGAAAAGACTTTGAGAGATGGCTTGACATATACGATGAACGGCAGCAAGTTATGGGCACAATGCTCGTGAAGCTTCATCATGAAGAGCTCGTCGTCCTCCACTCCAAGGAATACCAGGCACTGTCAACACTCCTTCACAGTTTTCCGTCTGGTGTTACTGCAAAGATCGCCGAAGCGCTTCCTGGCAATCTACGGCGGCTTTCGGAGATTTTTCTCAACATATTTCAAGTTTCTGGTCATGCCAACGAATGGCTCCAGACGCTAGTCGAGGACGAGATTGATGGCATTGGCAGCACCCAGAACCAGCTGAAGAAGTACCGGTTCAGCAATCGTTTGAAGTCTAACGAGTCCATGGAGTCGTCCAGCGACAGAGAGCAGATCCTTCGCGATATGGGCAAGTCCCTTGCTGGGGAGGCCAATTTGTTATTCCGGGGCAACACTTTGTTGACGCAAGCCCTTGAGTTTCACATGAGGCGCTCGGGCAAAGAATACCTCGAGCAGATGTTGCAGGGCAAGATTGCTGAGATCAATGAGACCAATCCCAATTGCGAGGTCGATCCCAGCAAGCTCAAGCCTGGTGAGAATATCCAGGAGCACTGGAATCGGCTCATTCAATTGACCACCGAGGTATGGCAATGCATCTGCAAAGAGCCCGCCAAGTGCCCGCCGGAGCTTCGGTCTATCCTCAAGTATATACGAGCCGTCGCCGAAGACCGCTACGGCGACTGGCTGCGCACTGTCACCTACACGAGCGTGTCGGGCTTCTTGTTTCTCCGCTTCATCTGCCCTGCGATTCTGAGCCCCAAACTCTTTGGTTTGTTAAGAGACCATCCTCGGCCACGTGCGCAGCGGACGCTTACACTCGTTGCCAAGGCGCTCCAGGCACTTGGGAACCTTTCCACCTTTGGCAAGAAGGAAGAATGGATGGAGCCGATGAATAAGTTCCTGAGCTCCAATCGGCAGTCAGTGAAGGATTACATTGACATCATCTGTTCAATCCCTGTCGAGCGCAACAAGGTCGCCCTGGGACCATCCTACTCGACCCCCATCGCGATTCTCGGACGGCTGTCACCGACGGCTCGTGAAGGGTTTCCGGCACTACCTCACCTGATTGATCATGCTTACAATTTTGCTGCGCTCGTCAAGATGTGGACTGAGGCCAACCCTATTGGCAATGGCGAGTTCGCCAAGCCTATGACAGGCGAAGAAGATATTCTGATATTCAACGAAATGTGTCTCGGTTTGCAAGAGCGCGCAGATCTCTGCTACTCTAGGATGGACAGTTCTCTTCATGAGACGGCGTCGCTCCCCACTTCCGAGTACGCTGATGCAATGGAACATAACGCGGCTATGTTGGAATCCATGAGTATTTCAACATGTCACGCCAACAACCCGGCAACAAACTCTGCGAACAATTCGATGGTCTGGACTGAACAAGACCAATACCAACCTCCCGGATCAGCTGGCAGCGACATAACGGTTGACGCTCCTTCGCGCAGAAGCCGTGAGCATCGCCGTGGCCGGGACTTCAGCTCTTTGAGGCAAATGTCTGGACACTCGGAAACTTCGTCCTCGCACTTGGCCACACTGAAGCGTAACGGAAGAGCCACTCGCCAAATTCTGTCCGGCATCATGAAGCCGTTCGCACGGAGCGACTCGCCTGAATCATCGCCATCGACAACGCGCGGCAAGAATGTTGAGCGGTCTTGGAATGCTGGCTTCTAGAGTCATTGCCCATGCGTTTATTTCACTTCATCCTGCGGCGACCTGCCCCTGGGGTCCTCCCACACCCCCCTTTTTCTTTTTTCTTCTTCGTCTTTTATTTGTTCAAACGAGTACGAATTAGGGGCCCAAATGGCTCAACGACAACTACAATTTCTGCATTATCATGACCAGGAGGAGATTTGAACACGCGCACTTGAAGCGTATGGAAAGCGGGTCGGGCGGTCAACTACTTTCTTGCTCCGGGATGGAGGCAAAGTCGGGTCGATTGGGTCGGCAACTTTGGCGTTTCTCTGTTCCTAAAACGGTTATCCAAAGAAGCTCGCCCGAGGTTGTCGGACGGGCAATGCTAGGATGGGCGGCCTCCCTGTGTTTTTCGATTCTAGTCCTCCACGTCCCGCCTTACCTCCCTGTCATCTTTCTTCCTTGCCAGCTTTTTTGGCACGTAAGGCCAGCGAATCGCATCATGGGAGACGACGAATATACCCCCCTTCAGATACATCATGATTAGCGTCGCGCGTCCCGCCCGAGAGGTTCACGAGATCCAGTGCAGGCAAGCATACATGTATATACCAGTAGAATAAAACACCAGATGAGCATTCAGCATATGGATAATATAGTGATGTTAATTTATTCCCAGCCAGAGAGGTATCTACGCGACTCCTTGAATTGGTGGTTATGGGCTTTTGTTCCCTTCTCGATCCCGGTACCTCCGTACGCCCCCAATGTATTCTGATGAATCAAGAACAGTACCTTTTGTGTGTATTTCTTTTGTCGCCCGAAATCATAATAGTCATCATTCCTCCCTCGTGTTGGCTGCCTGCTCCAAGCCGGCACCAAAACTTTTCTTCCTACCTCCCTAGCCCCCAAGTGTACCTTATCTATTGGAAGAACTTCTTGTACGCCGCCTTCTCCTTGGCTGCACGGGCAGCCGCCTTCTGCTTGACGGTGTTGAGCTCGTTGATGATGGCCTTATCATCAGAAACGAGCTTGTGTGCCTCTTCGAGGTCCTTAATAGCGGCCTCCTCGTCCTTGAGGCGGACGTTGGCGAAGCCGCGGCGGTATAGGGCCTTGGCGCGGTCCACATCCTTGATGCCCGGCACCTCGAGGGCGAACGTGGCTGACTTGACGGCGTCCTCCCAAGCCTCGATCTTAAGGCTCAGCAGGGCCGAGTTGTTGTTGAGGGAGAAGCGAAGGGCCTCGAGCTCCGTCTTGGTGGAGGGGGGCTCCTTTTCGAGGTCCGGCTCCTCGTTGAGGTAGCGAAGGCCCTTTTCATACTTCTCAAGGCCGAGATTGAAGTCGCCGGCCTTGAAGGCCTTGTTTCCAAAGTCTTTGCAGGCTGTGGCGATCTTGACGACCTCCTTGGCGTCGGGGGGGCTTGCGCAGTCCTCAGGGAAGTCCTCATAGGTATCGCCCATAGCATCCGGGGCCTTCACGTCGGCTGCGAGGGCAGCATCGCCGGTGAGCTCGCCGCAGTCGGCGATGACAGCCTCCTTCACAGGTTTGTCACCCGTCTCAGTCTGCAGGTTCTCGATGTGGCGCACGACGGACTTGCCGTTGAGGACTTCACCAAAGACGACGTGCTTGTTGTCGAGGTGGGGTGTCGGTACGGTGGTAAGGAAGAACTGGGAGCCGTTGGTGTCTGAGTCGCAATTGTCAATAGCTGCAGTCAAACCGTTGCTTCCAGACACAACAGGGTTACTCACTAGGCCCAGCGTTGGCCATGGACAGGAGGAAAGGGCGGTCGTGCTTAACGGGAAAGGCCTCGTCCTCGAACTTTGCGCCGTAGATGGACTCGCCGCCGGTGCCGTTGCCGGCGGTGAAGTCACCGCCCTGGATCATGAATTGCTTAATGACGCGGTGGAAGGTAGAGCCCTTGTAGTGGAGAGGCTTTCCGGATTTTCCCAGGCCCTTCTCGCCAGTGCAGAGGCAGCGGAAGTTCTCGGCCGTCTTGGGGACGAGATCGCTGTAAAGCTCCATCGTGATACGGCCGACGGGCTTACCGCCGACAGTGATGTCGAAGAAGACGCGGGGGCGTGTCGGCTTGGTCTCGGTACCCTCAGCAGACATTTTGGCGGTTGGGGGCCGTTCTACTGGTCTGAGCTGTGTTGAAGTTGGTTCAGTATGTTGAAAAGACGAGGTTACGAGTCTGAGCTCTATACAGTCAGTGAGAAGAAGTGCGGGGTAGCAGATCAGGTCACCACAGGATAGCTGATGCCGTATGAGATTGAAATCGCAAGAAGCTGTAGCTAGTTGCCAATTGAGACGTAGAGTCGGAGACTTTAGAAGATGGATCGAAGACACGCTCAGGAAAAAAAACCAATGGCTCAGAAATAATGTTGGCGATGGCCGACGATAAATGCTCCAGCACAGAGCTCAGGTGGGGGTTGTCGCTGGAGGTACGATGGAACTCTCTGGAATCCGAGCCTAGTGCGGGGCAGTCAGGGGAGGGAGGAAAAGCATCTCTGCCCTGCATGGTTCGCCGGGAAGGAGCGACAGTTTACTCGGTGTGACCAATTAGAACCTACCTCCCTGCCAATATGATTGAAATCTGAGATCTCGGACCTTTGCATTCGATTGACTGTAGAGGCACGCACATGGAGACAGAGTGGCTTCGAAGCCCTTACAATAATCGAAATCGAGGCGAGAGCCACGTTATTGCTCCGCCATCATCGTGGTGGTCTTGTCTATGTCTGTATAGCTCATCTACCGCATCTCGGGGGAATGGGCCATGCTATTTGCTCTATTTGGTCGTCCCTAGCGTCGAATATCTTGAAATCGTTTAGGAAAGCGAACTTTTTTTGTCACGCGGAATGCTATATCTATGGGTGATACCAGACCCTATCTATACCGACATGGAATCTACAAGTCATCCTAGAGCACCACCAAGCGGTATGTCCGCGACAGAGCAAATCGCATTCTCGTAGTCTGTGGCCACTCAAGGTTTCTGCACTGGCTCTGTGTTTAGCTCAAACGTAACCTAGCATCACTAGAAGTCAGCTCACAGCTCTACAATAAAGTTCGAAGGGGTACAAACCGGGCCGTCGTTAGTCGAAGATACGGCCATCATGGCCTGAAATCGCCCGTCCTTGATCTTGTCCGCCGCGTAATTTTCTTGCACCTTTTGCAGAAAGTAATGATAGAGCGTCTTGGCATCTTCGGCCGGCGCACTGAGACGGAAGTCGGGCTTGTTCTTAATAATCTTGGCGAACAGTGTGAACTGAGATACTGGATTGAATATCAGAAACAGCCTCGGACATGGGGGACGGCACTTTGCGTACCGCAGAGGACTTCTCCGTCAATTTCCTGTACCGTTTTCTTCCACTGAGGCGGGATTAGAGGCAAAGGGGATCAAGGATGGGAAAGATGGCGAACGCACTCTGCCGCCGGCGTCATCATCCCACATCTTGAGCTTCAGCACCTTGTTTGCAAGAATCTCGGCATCTTTCTCAGTGTCGCCTGGAGCGACAGCGGCGAGGACGAGAAGGCCCTTCCCAATTGACGAGATAACCTCGTTGTCCACGGCTACTGAGGCGGACAAAACACGCTGGACGATAGCTGGCAAGGAGGGTGTCAATACATCGGCGATAAGCACATATGTGAGAGAGCCTCACCTTTCATTTTGTTTCTATTGGACCTTCTTCCTCTTCGCGGATAACACAACTAAGTTCCCACAAGAGGCCCTCAAGGTACCGTCCGGATGACAGGAGGTTGGCCGGGTTCAGTTCCAAGCTGGTTCGGGTTCTCACACCTTGATTGATTGTCCGGACCGTAACTCTATCAAACAGACATGCGGACGAGAGCAAGTGTCAAAACACAAACGAAGCAGCTAGCTAGGGTCAGTGTGTCAATGTCGTCCGGAAGCGCTGAGAGGCTGCCACCCGAGCGTGGGAAGCAAGCAATCAAACGGGACAGCAAATTGACACCGGAAAAACAGCGACTTGTCAGTGAGGGCTGTATTACGAGTGTGTTCAAACAGGGGCTGTAAATGACCCAGGTAGGTTGATTGGTCGGTTGGTTCGTTGGTTCGTTGGTAGCAATCAACGATTCATACTATGTACACTGCAAGTGCTCTCCTTCCCTGGTGGACTTGGCTGGTTTAAGTGATAGTGGCCAGTCCAGTCCTCGCATCCCTGGACGCGACAGAGAAGGGCAGCTGGCGAGGCTGGGCGGAGCAGTGACCCGTGTCACCATTGGCCATGACACCAAAGTAGTCGCAACTTTACCTCAGTTAAGACCAAGAATGACATGCACTTTCTGCTCTTGGTTTGGATGTCAACAAAAGCAATGTATGTGACACAAAATATATTTGCAACTCCTAAGGACCATTTCATGACATTTGCAACGCTTCAGAGTCCCAAAGCCCCGATTTAATAGGTGTTCTTTCTGCCAACCCTTTTCTTTTATCTTCACTCACTAGCGTAAAGTGGGTACCCAGAACCTTGTCTTCCACACACACAGCAACTGCCCTCCAGCTCATTCTTCTTCATGCGCAGAACTTCAACCCATCAAACGCCTCACCGTGGACAAGCAAACTTGTATCGCGCAACCAACAAACGAACGCCGGTAAATAAGGCGCAGCAGTTGTCACACCCAAGGACAAATACTGCATATCCTCCTCTTTCATCACGTGCGCTCTTCGATCCTTTCGCCGGCTAGTTGCTACACGAACACAGCTCCGAGTCGAAAACCATTATTCACACATCCGACACACCCAACCCGAGGGTTATCGAGACACATAACTAGGCATAGTCTCTCCATTAACTCCGATACAAAGACTGGCGAAATGGCGGCACGAAAACTGCAACAAGAAGTGGACAAGTGCTTCAAAAAGGTGGCGGAAGGCGTAGCTGAATTCGAAGCCATCTACGAAAAGATTGAACAGTCCAATAATATCTCCCAAAAGGAGAAGCTGGAAGACAACCTCAAGCGCGAAATCAAGAAGCTACAGAGGCTTCGCGATCAGATCAAGACATGGGCAGCAAGCAACGACATCAAGGACAAGGCTCCTTTACTTGAGCACCGCCGACTGATCGAGACGGTTGGTCCACTTCCCCTGGTAGCGAGCCCTTCCCCGGCGGCCCTGCTAACCCTTCTGGCAGCAAATGGAGAAGTTCAAGGCGGTCGAGAAGGCCATGAAGACGAAGGCATACTCCAAGGAAGGGTTGGCCTCTTCAGCGAAGCTCGATCCCCAAGAACAGGCAAAGGCGGAAGCAAGCGATTTCCTCAACAACATGGTCGACGAGCTGGAGCAACAAATCGAGACTCTGGAGGCCGAAGCCGAGGCGATACAGGCGACTATGAAGAAGGGCAAGAGCCAGACTGCCAAGGCGGAACGAATGGCCGAGATTGAACGCATCATCGAGCGGCATAAGTGGCATCAGGGCAAGCTCGAGCTTATTCGAAGGTCTTTGGAGAATGGCGGAGTCGATACCGATCAGGTTACAGACCTTGAGGAGACGATTCGGTACTATGTCTCGGACGGCATGAACGATGACTTCATCGAGGACGAAGAGATGTACGAGGAGCTCAACCTGGACGAGGAGGAGGGCGTGTACGGCGTTCCCCAAGATGGCGACAAGAACTCCTCGCAAGACACCCAGTCTTTGGCGGACGAACCCATACCGGAACCCGATGTTGTGAAGCCTCCTCCGAAGCCAAAGGCGGTGGCGGAAGCATCTGCATCAGGGCGGAGGTCTAGTGCGCAATCCAAGTCCCCTCTACCCGCGCTCGCAACTTTGCATACCCCATTACAGACTATCAGCAGCAATGGCGCTGCAAATGGACCGGCTATGAAGCCGGCCATCGTCCCCGCGAGGCCAGCCGAGGGCCTGAAATACGCGTCGGCAGCGGCGGCTGCGGCGGCATCAGACAAGATCGGCATTTCTCCCTTGCCACCTCCACCAGGCGCTGCACCGATCAATTCAGGAACCCCGGCTACGCAATCCAAGAGCAGCGCTGCAGGCTCTCCAGCGCCCACGCCGGTACATCCTGTTGCGGCGAAGGAACCAGAACCCAAACAGCCTGCAGCGCCCTCAAGCAGCGCAAGCGAAACTCCGGCGACAGTTGCGAAGCCAACACCGGCTCAAACCAAGGCGGAGAAACGTGCGCTCAAGAACCAAGCTGCGGCGGAGGCATCGGCAGCAGTCAAGGGTGAGTCTTTATCCATAGATTGCCAATTGCATGACGTACTAACCTTTTCAGCACCTCAAACAAACGGTGGTGCAAATGGTGTAAGGTCGTCTGTAGAGGAGGAAGAGGAGTCGATATACCACCTTCCCTCTTCCCTGCAAGACCTTGTCGAGTCTTTCGAGGTGTCTCGTAAGCGGCCAGCGCCCTTCTCTTCGCCTTCAACGCAACGCATGCTTCAGGCAAGCCAGGCCATGTGCCCTGACATCATGGACACGGACGTGCCCAGGACCTACCGTCCTGAGCTGCGTCTGAACTCAACCGGCGTGGGCTTTCCCCAGGAGCCGCTCGCACTGTTCGACGACCCGCGATTGTACTCGCGGATCGACCCCGACACACTCTTCTACGTCTTCTACTACAAGCAGGGCACGCCTCAGCAATATCTGGCTGCCAAGGCACTGAAGGACCAGAGTTGGAGGTTCCATAAGCAATACCAGACCTGGTTCCAGCGCCACGAGGAACCCAAGAACATCACCGAGGAGTTCGAGCAGGGCACCTACCGTTTCTTCGACTACGAGAGCACTTGGTAAGTTGTCGTCTGGACTGATTGTATGATGGGAAGTGGCGACTGACAGGATATGCAGGATGAACCGCAGAAAGGCGGACTTCAAGTTCGCGTACAAATTCCTAGAGGACGATGTATGAATAGGCGACGATTGACACAGGGTTTTCATGCCAGGCGTAGCCTCGGATTGCGATGGGGGGGGGGGGGGGGCTCGAACCATGGGTATCGGGCGGAACGGCGTTGCCTCTTTTTTTTTCTTTTTTTTTTGGTTGCGGAAACATACCGCCAAGCCCATCTGGCTTTTGTTTGTTGTCGAAGTACGCTGGCTCTAGAAAGGGAGGCAGAAGGCCACTTCGATTTGGCATTTGCACCTGATGACAGCTCCCTCGCAACCCGTGTGACTATAGGATGAGCATCAGGGGGTGATTGTTAGATGTTATCTGTAATGACAGCCATGTTCCCTCGGGGACCGGGATTTAAGATCGGCCAAATCAAGACTAGGTGAAAGCACCGGGCCCCCCCGTCTGTCGCCCCGTTGTAAATCGGCTCTCTACGCGATAAGAATCACGGCCGCCTGCGGGTCGGCTGACGAACACCCCCGCGATCTACACATACACCATGTGGCTCGCTCGTCCAGGGGCGACGAAGTAGGCTGTGGACGTGCTGGTGCGTCGACGTTCCGAGTGGCTCGAGTGACAATGGAGGCTGAGGCATTGATGACGCGAAGATAGCTCGGGGTGGGTTGCAGCGAAGCTATCCAGCGGGATGCACAAGCGTTGTCATTCTGCAATAAAGCAACTCCGCCACTGCTCACATCATAAGTCGGGCGTCAAGGTGTCAGGTGAAGAGAAGAGGAAACGGAAGGTAGTCGTCAGGGCGGTGAATCTGCAAGTATTCCTGCCCGCCTCGTATTTGTAGGATTATAATATTATGCCTAAGAAGGAGTAACTCGACGACATAGGTAGTAGACGGATAAGTGGCGCCGAGGTAGATGATGTAGTGAGAAGAAGGTGGCGGAGCTCGGAATAAAACGAAACGCAGCAAGCCCATGTCGCCTGGCACTGCATTTGCCTCTTTGGATTAAGCGGTGGAATGTTTCTAGAAGGTTGGAGCCCACCCTGACCCACCGGCCTTCGAGTCTGCCCAAACCGGCACAGTTGCAAAGGTACTTACTTTCGTTGTGGCCACCCACAAGATATCACTTATTGCACTAGTGACAAACTCGTTGGAGCCCACATCTCAACTTTCCCAAGCTACACCTGCACCGGCTCCGACTCCGTGTTCTTTTCTTCCAGAAAATGGCTCGTCCGAACACTACCTATCCCCTAGGTGCAAAATCAAACAACCAATCCTCTGCACGTCTTACTCTCCCTTACATCGCCGCTAACCTTGTTGTTACTGCCTGGGCCAATGCAACCAATCAAGTCCACGTCGGTGCGAATGGGCAATTCGTACCGAGGAATAACGATAGCTGAACTGTTGGCTCCCACTTGGTTAACTTGGGTCTCAGGCGATTCAGGTGGGCAATATGCAGCTCCGCGGCGGATCCAGCGGGCTAGCCTGAACGAACCCCCGATGGGAAAAACACCTTACTGCGTAGACAGTCGATCCTTACGCTGCCACCGCGCTGCGAGTCCCAACACACACACACACAAGCACAACGTGGCGTTTGAGCGTCCGGTCTGCCGCCTATTATGAAAACATCAAACGAGGTACCAGAGTACGCAAGCTTGCTGCCGTCTCCGCGAGGTGCACTATGACTTCACCTGCCTTATTACGAATGAACCAATAACGGCCTCGTACTTTGCCGTACCATTGTTTCTCGGCTGATTCCACTCTGGACCCT
Source organism: Colletotrichum navitas (assembly GCF_030913465.1). Classification (NCBI taxonomy): domain Eukaryota; kingdom Fungi; phylum Ascomycota; class Sordariomycetes; order Glomerellales; family Glomerellaceae; genus Colletotrichum; species Colletotrichum navitas. Next base: position 56,667 of record NW_026850573.1, read on the forward strand.
GTACGGATACAAGGGCAAGAACTGGGACTGCAAGCGTTCACGCGCTCACTAGTGTGGCAGTGCGGGGCTAGGCAACGAGATATGATATCCCTTCCAGTCAAGCCTTTCCCCTTCCGCGATTCCGATCTTCAGTCTATCTCGACAGCCGCATCACAGTCCTGCCAAGTTTCGCCCCGAGACCTATTTGCAAAACTAATACAAACACTGGCATGCCAGTGAGCGATAATCTGTCGCCGCGCCATGACATACACGGCACCAATACTCGCCCCTGTCGCCGTCCTTCAACCCCTTGCTTTGACCTTGCGTTGGACACGGTACTTCGGGCCCCCAGATCCGGGTTGACTGACCGTGACCTCGACCCTGCCGATGCCGTACTTGTACTTAGACTATAAACACAGTACCGTACCCCGTATGGCGGAGCACCAGAACCCTTTCCGTAATGGCCTTTATCGTGCCCCAGTTTATCTTTTGGGTCTGCTAGGCATGTCTTGGGTCACTCGCGTAACTTTGTCAATAAGGCCCGGAGAAGGTCACTCAGTGCTGACTGCCCAGCCGGAACTGCCCCCATGAGCCATTGAGTCCTCGTCCTTGGGACTCAAGGCCGGTCCGTTTAAACAAACCCCTCTCATACCGTAATCTTATGCAACTCCCCACCAGCCCTGTCAAACGATAGGTTGGGCGCATCGTCGTGGGAGTATCTGGCGGGTCTTGGGCTGACCCGATTCCAAATCTGCCAGTTTGTCGTCTTCTCAACCACAAATAATGCATGCATATCTGCTTGACTCTGTCGATTTGGTGGCTGGCGACTTCTAAGCCCCCTTCTAGAATCATGTCACTCATCGAGGGGTCCAATATTGCCCTCCGTAATTACAAACTGGTGGAGAGACCCCAGCACCCGTAGTTTGTTTCCTCGCTTCACGCCGCCTGGGCACAGGCAACTCTATCCTATCTTCACCCTCCGCGGCAATGGACCGGAGAGGGGCGGGCGCTGAAGTAGCCCTTTTGAGGCTCCCCATGGCCAAGACCGTCTTACGGAGACGAAACCATGTGCTGGTGGGCATCCATGACCCATTCCGCCAGCACCTCGTGTATCTGTGCCGCTCTTATTCCTTCAAGGCGGTGAACTTGGCTTTGCCTCATCCTACTCATACTTTAACCGCCCATTGCCCACTCCAATCCGCGGACTCTCGAGTGACGATCACTTCGGAACTCCACCTGCTTCATCTTTTGGTGTCTTGGTCTGTCGTTTAGAGACTGCCTGCCCAACTTCGCACGAAAGGGCTTTCACTCTTTTGCAAACCTCGATACATAGCAAGATACCGTACCGCCATCCTCCCACCCTTCAACCGCAATCAAGCTTTCTCCATGGGAAGCTGTTTGTGAGCCACCATCTCGTCCGTTCAAAAGTCTGGCACTCGCCGAATTGTGTAAGTTGCTGCATTTTCTTGGCTCCCGACGGCAGTCTCTACTACCGCTTACCTCTGTCAATCCACCTTTGCCGCCCCCATTCTCGTGAAGCCGCCCTTCCATTACTGAACTGCTATCCAGAAGCCGGGATAGAAAACGGTTTAGGTAGCACGGAAGCTTGACTTATTTTTGACGAAACAATGGACAGCCTATACCACCGCGGCACAAATTATTATGTTAACGCAACGTCTCCAGTGTCGCCAGGAGACTACCTCGAGTCTTCCACGTTCCTAGAGGCTCCGGAACTTGCGCGCCAGCTATCCGACATCAGCTCTAGAGGACCTCTTACACCCTCTTCGTACGGCTCTTCACCTGGGATGTCATACTCGTATCCGCACAACATGAGTCATTCTCCGGCAGCCAATTACGCCGACAGCTACGACGAGAGCTACGGAGATAGCTATGCGGCATACTACGGTGACGATTATACGAACGGCGCATCTTCGTCAACACAGCAAACGTCGGAGCCTTACCGCGGAAGCATCGACTGGTCCCAGTATGACTATGTCCCTACCGAGGACGGAGGTTACTGGCAGATGAAACCGCGATATGTTCCTGCAGGACAGTTTCCAGCAGTGATACCCCACCAAGGGTACGTGACAGTCGGGGCCTCTCACGCAACCATGAAAAGCGATGCTAACGATGCTGCGTGCAGGGGTCAAGAGCAGCAAGAAGCAGTGGACTACAAGTTCCCCTGTCTGGAGGCGGGGTGCACAGCGAACCCGTTCAAGCGCAAAGCCGATCTCGAGAGGCATTACAGACAAGTCCACCAGGACCCGTCCAAGAAAGAAGCTCACAAGTGCGACTACCCAAAGTGTTCACGGAAAAACGAGCCGTTTGGACGACGAGACCATTTCCGGGACCATCTGCGAGATTACCACAACGAGGACATCTTCAAGCGAGGTACGCACGTCGAAGACGGCTGGCTCAAAGGACGCAACCTCTCGTCGCGGTGGTGGCGGTGCTCGAAATGCTTGATCCGAGTCGACGTCAACTCGTACCCCGACCACGTCTGCCCAAAGTGCAAGAATCCATGCGAAGACAAGCGCAAGCGTGCGAGAGGTTGGCACTGAGGGTCGTCGAGGGCACTGCCCCCATGAATTTTCACCTGGCGGTAAAAAAGCTGATGCCTAGAGATGAAGATGACACCCACGCGCGCGCGCGCGCGCGCATACACACAAACACACACGCACACACCTCTGCAACTGGACGACTGCTTCCCCACATGGAAGGTAGTGATGGATGTTTCGCGACGTAACGCAAGCCACATTCGGAATCCAGGAGTCGGGGCAATTACCCGACACCGACACGACATGACAACCTGGCAAGGAACCTCGTTTTTCTTGTTTGGTTCGGTAAGAGCGCGGCTGATGCAGCACAAGCTCATGACGCTGGCGGCATAGCAGGGCCAATCATGTCGGAGCGCCTTGGCCACCCTGCAGCTCCCTTTCTCTTTCGGAACTGGGCGGCCGGCGCAGTCCCATGCCAGGCTTTCCGTACCGTACCGGGACCAAAAAGGCCGTGAGGTTACCCTTTGCGCCTTCATTGCGATTGGGCGTGGTCAGCATGATCCCAGGCATCCGTGTGGACCGGGAGGGTTGTGAGGGTGTCGTTTGACGTCCGGCTATGCCCAAGCGGGAAGGCTTCGAGAAGGGTTCCGTGCCGGCTGCGTGGCTTTGGCCTCTCCACGTCCGACACTGACGGTGGTTGTGATACCTTGGAAATGATTTCAGCCAGTTGCTGTACTTGATTCATACGAGGGGTGGAACGCTCAAGCATGCATAGATAGGCTGACAGCAAGGCAGTTGCCTTAGCGTAGCTGGGGTGTGTGTGTGTGTATGTGTGTGGGTGTGTGTGTGTGTGTGTGTGTGTGTGTGTGTGGTGATTGACAACGATAACTCCTAGTTAGAGGGCTTGTTGTGTATTGTTTCTCTGCATGGCAGCGGGGGGGGCAAGGATTGTGTCTTTCTTTACTCCTTTCCTGTCTGGTTTTGGTTTGGTTGTCTTTGGAACTGGGGGTGTGAAAGGGGTGTGAGAGTGGAAGAGACGGACGGATTGATACGACGGACGACGATTGGAGCACCTTGCAGATGTGGCGCAAGGCATATTCGGGATGATGAGAGGCGGTTTTTAATGGTTGATGTGGGTCGATTTATCGGTCTTCTCGTACTCGAGGCATTGCATTCAAGGGTCTTTGACTGGGCTGATCGGACAACGGATGGTCATGCATACGGGACGGCGACGGCTTACCGTTTTCCGGAAGCGGGACACCTCTGATTTTCTTCCCTTTTTTTTCTTCTTCCTTTTTCTTTACTTCTTTAGCAACCATGGCTGCTGCCACGACATCAAACGACGGACGGTAAACGACCTAGGCTGTTGGAGGGATCAACAGCGTAAGGGACAAGACAGAGATAGAAGGGAGGGAGTCGGGGGGAGGAGGGACAGAGTAACGAAGACAAAGATACCCTATTTGGATAACACATCCGCTTCTAATTGATCGCATCGTACACGGCTGACGGGAGCGGCAGGCTGAGCCCATGAGATGAGCTCACCCTACCGATGTCTCTCGCTTGGGAGGGAGGGCCGGAGTGAAACAGGTAAACAGAGAGGCCTTGGGTCAGGTAAGCTTAGTGGAAGAAAGGTGGTTGGCGGAATAGGGCCGCGGTGGTGGAATTGGTTTGATGGCGGATGGATGGAAGTGAAACCGGCCCACTCGGTTACGTTGGGACAGGAATGGTCCGCCAAAACAGAAACAGCCTTGTGGGAATGTCTGACGATGGCACGATAGGGACAGAGCATGTTTTGTCTCGGGTCCTCTTTGGGTCGTACTCCGAGGATAGGTATTGGGATTGAGAGAGAGAGCGTGTGTGAGTGGGTGTGTGTATGTATGTGTGTGTAAGGTACTGGGTTGAGCAGTTGGGAAAACGCCAAGCCTAGCATGCCCTGCAGGGTGCGGGGAGACGGGTGGTGGTGGCTTAGAATCGATAGGCTTAGCGTACATACGCTGATGATGGCGCAAGGGCGAACTGGGACTTTGGTGCTGGAGGTGGGCGATGTATCATACATAAAGAACATACTGACATTACACTCCATGCATGCCATGGTTTCTGTTGATCGCCTGCTGCGGAGCCCTCCAGCCAAGAAGGGGCGGTGGTGATCTCTACGAGAGCTAGTGTACTCCGTAAGCAGTGTGGCATTCTGTCTTGTCAGTTTACGAACACGACACGGATATGAAATGATGAGCCCGCCCTGTTTCTCCATGGGGACATTTGCAAGCAACATGGCATGCAAGCAGGCACGAGCACGTTCTCGGCGACGATTCCGATAAGTATGATTTGCCGGCGAATTGCTGCTGCTGCTGCTGCTAATGCGGCAGATATGTCAAAGAAGCTGACGAGACTGGGTGTCCAGAGGATGACGGACTGGGACGCGGGAGAGATACAGGGTATCCTCACCTCAGTCATTCTCTCCCTTAAGAGAGAGATGGAGACAGAGAGGCTGCGCAGCGGTGTACGTGTACGGCGTAGAAATAAGGAATCTTGGCGGGGGTGCATGGGTACAGCGTTTATGCTTATTGGAGTGTGTGTGTGTGTGTGTGTGTGTGTGTGTGTGTGTGTGTGTGCGTGAGAAACTGGGCTGTGATGGATGCTCTTATTTGCCAGTGTATGGAATCACTCGTACATTCAGTGCGCGCGCACACGAACACACACCACACCTGCACCGTAGTGAGGCCAGCCAGGCGAGCCCTGCCTGCCTGTCTTTCCTCGGCCTGGAGGATACAGCAATAGTGCCAATAGTTCAAACGAAACCTTGCTTTGGGTCGTAGGAGCCGGCTGGGATTAGAGTCGGGTTTAGCGCCCATCGCGGCGCGGCGTCGTCACGGCCACCGTCGTCACGGCCACTGTCGTGGCCCAACGAAAACAACAACGGGGATATCGCTAGGAGTTGGCAAAACGGCACCCTCTGCAGGTTGTGTCAATGGATGTGGTGCGCTCTGGGGAGACAACGCCAGCAAAGATGCCCTCCCTCGGATGGGGCACAGCGGCGGAGAGAACATCAATTGATTAGAACCACACTCGACCTGATCGACTACCCATTGACTGCAACCAAATGTCGTAAATTTGTAGATCCGTAGGGATAAGAGAAACCGGCTTGTATACGTACCTTGGTAAAGAGAAAGGGATAGGGCTGAGCCGTTTCTGGATGGTCGAGGGGAGGGAGTGAGACATTGGCATGTTCGTCTAGATTGGCGGTGTTCAGATATCCAGGATATTAGGCATCACCAAGGTACACCACACCATTCGGACTCTTGGCCGTTAGATAGCCTGCACAAGGAATCCCTCTCATCTGAGATAAACAGACCTGCCGAATGCAAAGGATATGCGCAAGGCTATCACCGCTGAGAGGGCAGTGTACGTAGGCGCCCGTGGAAAAGGGAACACGAGACATGAGACTGGCGCGAGGGACACCGATATCTGACAGGCAGGTTTGGCTGCAGGCTGCAAGAGTTGCATCGCATACCGAGGTTACGTTTGACGTGATCCTTTCGTGGTTGTGTGTGTGTGTGTGTGTGTGTGTGTGTGTGCGTGCGTGCGTATGACTCGGCTGTGTGCTTTTTCCAGTCTTGTTGTTAGCATGGATTGCGTAGGGAACGTTGTAGATCGGTCGGTCGGTCACATATGCACAAGACTCCGCGGACTGCGCAGGAGCCGGTGCAGCATTCACAATCGGGCGACGGAGGTTCGGAGGGAGCCGCACGTGACGTCTGCCGGGATTATGCTTATCAGATAAGTGGCCTTGCTCAAGGATAGAGGTATGTAAGTTCCCCTACCAGCCTGTGCTTACCTAAGGCAGGACAAGAACCTCGGTGTTCAGAGCTCGGTGCTTCGGTGGTCGTTGCGACGGGGAGGTCTAGCGTCGCCGAGATCGGAGCGACCCAGCGAATTTTTTTAATCTCTTTTTTTAATTTTTTTTAATTTTTTTGGGGGGGAAACCCCCCGCCTTTTTTTTTTTTTTTTCTCTTTGGAAAGCTCTAGGGCTTTATCGATGAGTTTCTGGGTCGATACCAGTGTTAGTGCTGAGTGCTTGTTGCTGATCCTACCAAGATGCGGAGTCCCTACACGACTCCGGCAAAGAGGTAGCAATGTGCCGGCGCATTTTAACTCCGGCATCATCGCAAGACGAACGCCTGTACCCCTCAACCTTGCCTAGATATCAACCAGAATTTACGTCCGGCGGGCAATGAACCACATAGGCCGAGCAATGTCTAGAACCAACAAACGAAACAGTTATTACGATGCGCAGCACCCTCGTCCGTTGGAGGCTTCAAGCAACAACATTGAATGCTGTTTCGCCCTGTTTGCTTTCCCCGCACGAAGCTCTCTGGCAGCATGTGGGGAAGAGGCGCAGAGAGGTCCTTTCTTTAGCCCTTCCAATCAGACTCCTTCCGTGCAGTGTTCCCGTTCCTTCTACCCATTCCGTTCACGTATTAGTTGCTCCGCAAACAGCAGAATGGGGGGTCGAGGGTTGGGTCACAGGCGCTCTTCTGAGACAAGAAGAGGTGATGCCTGCAGGACGAAACTTTTTCGCTGCAGAAGATTTTCGTGTCGATTGAGCACGGCTCGACAACGACAGTCGAAGGATAAATGGTACTTAGCTCAAGGTTTTGTTCAAGGCTGCATGCCAATATAGGATCACGAAAAGGACTCATCCAACCTCAGAAGCCAAGGACCGACCGAGTAGTGGTCGGTCCGAGGTAGGTAGGGGGAGGGATCCCTTGCCCTGACTGGGGCCGATGTTATCCATCCACGGAATTGGTCGTTCTACTTCTAATACCTCGCAAGCTCTGCGGCCAGCGGCCGGTCAGTGGACACTATAGAAAATACCTGCAAAAATAGAGCTGCGTGGTATCTCTACTTCAATATCTACGTAGCTTCGTCTGACCCGCCCACATCGGTCCCCGGGGAGGGTAAAAAAAAAAAAACACACCTGTGACGATCTCGGCTCTCGGCTGTCCTCCCGCCTTGCTGTTGCGGTTCCGTGCTGTTTGACTCTTGCTCAGCTCCTGCTTGACTCTTGCCCCGTACGAGTTTGATTGCAACCGGTCGCATCCCTCCCACCTCTTCCTCTACAAAGCGGTTTGCCATTATTAGCCTTTGCAAGCTTCCCCTCACCATCATCTTCCTCCCCGAACCGGACCTACTCGAGATCGCAGCTTCGCAACCGTCATCAACTAGTCGTGGCTTGGCTCTTGCACATCCGCTACGTACGTCCTTCTCCTGCACTTGGCGGAAACCTGCAGCAAGCCAACACAGGCCCCGGAAGCCAGTTCAGTTGCCGGCTCATACACTACTCGGGAATCGCTGTCATCTTCCTGTCTCCCCCGCCCGCCGGTCAACGACCGAGAAGCCGAAAATACCCTTCATATTCGCGCGCAACCGCCGCCACTACCCAATTTCCACCGCCATCATGAACGCAGCCCGTTTCCTCCGCCGACCCGCAACCTTTGCCCTCCGCCCATCCTTCTTCGTTCCCCCCTCCAGCTTCTCCCCCGCCCCCGCGTCATTCATCGCCGTCCGCACAATGGCGTCCGCCGTTCAGAAGATCAAGGTCAAGAACCCCGTCGTCGAGCTCGACGGCGACGAGATGACCCGCATCATCTGGCAGACCATCAAGGACAAGTTTATCCACCCCTACCTCGACATAGACCTCAAGTACTACGACCTCGGCCTGCCCTACCGCGACGAGACCAACGATCAGGTCACCCTTGACGCCGCCGAGGCCATCAAGAAGTACTCGGTCGGTGTCAAATGCGCCACCATCACACCCGATGAGGCCCGCGTTGAGGAGTTCAAGCTCAAGAAGAGTAAGTTTGCTTTTTCTTCGCCCACTTGGGACTTCCGCTATGTGTTGGGGTTCCCTCAATCCCTCTTTTTGTCTCATTCTGCACGTCCTCCGCATTTCGGGAGGCGCCGTCGGAAGCCTGCATATAGTTCCCCCCTCGGGGGCTCTGCATAGGTCCCGTCATCACCTCTCGGACCTCTCCCCCACTAGAGTTACAACCAATAGAGACAAGAAATAAGCTAACTAAATGGCTTCCTTCCCTTACGACAGTGTGGCTCTCCCCCAACGGTACCATCCGCAACCACCTTGGCGGCACTGTCTTCCGCGAGCCCATCGTCATCCCCCGCATCCCGCGACTGGTGCCCGGCTGGAAGAAGCCTATCATCATCGGCCGCCACGCGTTCGGCGACCAATACCGCGCCAAGGACGCCGTCCTCCCCGGCCCGGGCACCCTCAAGATGGTCTACACACCCGAAGGTGGTGAACCCCAGGAGATTGAGGTCTTCAAGTTCAAGCAGGGTGGTGGTGTCGCCCAGACCCAGTACAACACGGACGAGTCCATTACCGGCTTCGCCCACGCCTCCTTCAAGCTTGCCCTCGACAAGAAGCTACCCCTGTACATGAGCACCAAGAACACCATCCTCAAGAAGTACGATGGCCGCTTCAAGGACATCTTCCAAGAACTCTACGACACTCAGTACAAGGCCGACTTCGAAGCGGCCGGCATCTGGTACGAGCACCGCCTCATTGACGACATGGTCGCCCAGATGATCAAGAGCTCCGGTGGCTACATCATGGCCCTCAAGAGTGAGTCCCCCGTCCCGTTTTCAAAACATCTCGATTCTTGGAGAATAAGGAGTGACACAATCACTGACGCGACGACCAGACTACGATGGTGACGTCCAGTCCGACATTGTCGCCCAGGGCTTCGGCTCCCTCGGCCTCATGACCTCGGTCCTCATCACTCCCGACGGCAAAACCTTCGAGTCTGAGGCGGCCCATGGCACTGTGACGCGCCACTTCCGCGAGCACCAGAAAGGCAAGGAGACGTCGACCAACCCCATCGCCTCTATCTTCGCCTGGACCCGCGGTCTCATCCAGCGCGGCAAGCTCGACGACACCCCCGAGGTCGTCGCCTTCGCCGAGTCCCTCGAGAAAGCCTGCATCGACACTGTCGACGTCGATGGCATCATGACCAAGGACCTCGCGCTCGCCTGCGGCAAGTCCGCCCGCGAGGACTATGCCACCACCAACGAGTACCTCGACGCCGTCGAGCGCCGCATGAAGGCTATCCTCAAGGAGAAGCTGTAAACCGTCGGTTTGCCCTTGCTAAAAGCGGCCGGGAGGCATGCCACGATCACATTTTTCTCAAAGGCAAAAGCAGGAAGCTTGCTGCGAGACGATACCCATGAAATATAAGAAACAGTTGGGCGGCAGAGTCCGGGAGGGTTTGCTCCCTTTTTCAAGAACACTACTATATCTATGGGCCTGCGATCTTACTTTTTGCCTTTTTTTTTCTTTTTTTTTTTTCGCATTTGAACGTCAATATCGACGGCGGCGGCGGCGGCAGCAGCAGCAGCAGCATGGCCATATATCTCTTTGTATTTTCGGTTTCGTCTCTTCCGAATCTTCTTGTGAGCTACTTCATATCACGCCCGTCTCGACATTAATCAGCGAAAGACGGACACTGCGAGAGAGGAAGAGACTGGGTGAGGGAGGCCGTTCGTAGATAGGAGAAGCCAGCTCCGTGGTGAATATCGACAGCCATTTATCACATTGGAAAAAAAGATGTCGTCTGTTGTGTTGCCGTCAAGCGAGCACGCCAAAGATGGCGGTGAAATAATGAAAAGAAAACAATTGTGCCATTGCCAGTCCTTGATAAGTTTTGTCCTTCCCCCCTTCGAATCTGGGTCTGGTGGAGGATACCCCCGTTACGCCGTCCCTTTGATTTCTGTTCCTCTACTTCACTTGCCCCACGCGCATGCTCGTAAGCCTTGAACCTCCCCCCGGCGATCGAAGAAGATGCGAAACCGCCATCATTCTGTGATGTACTGTACAATTCTAAAAAGGAAATGAGGGTGGAAAAGAAAGGAAAAAAGTGTCCGCGCAGGGTTTTTTTTTCCCCAGCCCGTGTATACATGCCGGGTTTGGTTAAGCCGCCCTCCCCATACTGGCCTGTGTGTGCCGTTGGTGGGCAGCTACGCCAGAAGAGTCCGAATGCTCAGTTGTGAAACCCCCTTGATGTGAAGTAGACCCTGCTCGAGTTTCTGCAACGATTCCCATGCAATGGCTTAAACAGTTTAATGTCAATTCCTGTATTAACAGGCAGACTGCCGCAAACCGCCGGTGGCCGTTGGGCATTTGGTCCAACCCCCAGACACGTTCGCATCCGTCAGCCATCAATACGGGCAAGCCACTAGTCGTCCCTGTCGCGCGCGGCCTCGCTCTTGCGGCCCCGCTTTGTCACCGTAGGGGTCCCGATGTCAGCGCCCTCGCTCTTACGCTTCTTCTTGGTAGGTCGGCTGCTCGAGCCTCGGGGCCGGTACCCCTCGTCCTCGTCTCTGCCGGCGCGCTTTCTCTTGCCGCGACCCGTGGCCGGGGTCGCGAAGCTGGGGCCGTCCGAGTCCGCCTCGTCATCCATGCTCTGGTCGTAGCTGTCGGCGTCCCGCCGCAGAGCGGCTGCCCGTTCGGCAGCCGCCGCCGCCTTCTCAGCGGCCCTCTGCGCGGCTTTCTCGGCCCGCACGGCTGCGAGGGAGGCACGCTTACCGCCTCGGGACCGGCCGCCACGAGTCGATTCACCCCTATGTGCGCCGCCGCGTCGCTTACGGCCGTCGGTCGGGGGGGCCTCGACAGTCTCGTCGTCAGCGGCGGTAGCGGCATTTTCGGCATCTTGCAGGAACGTCTTGGGCGCGTGCTTGCGCAGCCAGTTGTACACGCTTGTAGGGTTCTTCATAGCGATGCTCTGGGAGAGCGCGTGGGGGTTGGTCTCCGGAAGGGGGGCGTTCGTGCGGGCGGCGGGCGCCAGCGTCGGAAGAAGGTTGTCAGGGTCGACACGTCTGTCGACATCGTGCATATAGTCATCGATGTCGTCAGGCGTCAGGAAAGACGGAGGATGGAGCTCGCCGGAGAAAGGCTCCATGTCGGCAACCACGGTGGGATATTGCTCCTTTGCCTGGGAGTAGGTATAGTGCGGCACCTCGTTGAGGAGCGTCTTCAACGACTTTGTCGGTCCATCGGAACTCGGCTCTTTATCGACGTCAAGAGGGAGGAATGGGGAATCTTCGGGGGTTTCCTGTGCAAGGTCGAAGCGTTTGTCGTAGGGTATTTGAGCCGAGGCATTCATGTCCAGCAGCAGGTCGAGTATGCGACTGTTGAGAAAAGAAAAGTGTTAAAGCACCGCACAACTTTACCTAGGGGGCCTGTCCAATGATGGATTCTGTGCACTCACTCGTTCTCGATGGCGATACGTTTGGCAGTAGCGAGCGCGTGAGACTCCTGACGATGCAGCTCCTCGCAGTCGTGCATCTTCTGGTCAAATGTGATGCGCATCTTGCGGTACTTCTTCTTCCACGACTTATACGTCGTCTTTCCCTCTCCTGTTCTGCCGTCGTCGGAGTCGTGGCCCTCGGCCTTGACTTCGCGGCTCGTGCTGGTGCCGTTGGCGTCGCTCATGGCGGACGGCATGGGGCGCAGACAACGGGGAGGGTTTTCCGGTAATTGTCGGGATGGGGGCAATCAATCGCGAATCGGAGATGGCATCGATTGACTGAAAGAGGGGGTTTTAACGATGAAGGGCGAATTACAGGTATCTCCTACCATTGACGGGTGAGGGAATTTGTTGATGCTGTTGATGACATTAAGAGCTGGCTGACTGTGGGATTGGGAGACCGCGACGTTGCGTACGGAGTTTCCACTGGCGCGCGGATGCAGGGCGACGAGGCTGCGATGCACGTTCCTGACCACTTCTCTCCAGTGAGAGCTTGGGGAAAGCGTCAACAATACAACTACGCGGGGGGTCTACATAAGCAAGCTTACGCTCGAGAGGAGGGTGTGGGCTGAGCAAGGAAATATGGGGTGTGGCTATCATATCTCAAACTCTCCAAATCTTCGCTCTCACTTTTGGAGTGAAAGGTCACAAAATCGACTGAGTTACAGCTACCACAACCCGGCTTTTACTACACGTCCAACCCCCTTCCCGCGTCCGCGATTGCATGTTCCGCTTCTCCAGAGCTTTCCGAATGGCCGAAAACGCAGCAAAGAGACTCAAGATGTCGCCCGTTACCATCGGCACCCACAATGGCCACTTCCACGCCGACGAGGCCCTGGCCGTGCACATGCTGCGCAAGTTGCCCACCTACCACGACTCCCAGCTGATCCGCACCCGCGACCCCAAGCTTCTCGAGACCTGCCACACCGTCGTCGACGTCGGCGGCGAGTACGACGACGGCAAGAAGCGCTACGACCACCACCAGCGCGGCTTCGCCACCACCTTCCCCGGCAAGAACACTAAGCTGTCGAGTGCCGGCCTTGTCTTCATGCACTTTGGTAAGGCCATTATCGCCCAGAAGCTCAGCGAGGGCGCCGAGAAGCCCGTCACCGAGGACAGCCCCGAGGTCGAGCTGTTGTACAACAAGCTGTACGAGAGCTTCGTCGAGGCCCTCGACGCCCACGACAACGGCATCTCCGTCTACGACCCCAAGGCCGTCGCCGCCGCGGGCCTCGAGAAGCGCTTCAGCGAGGGCGCCTTCACCCTCGGCTCCGTCGTTGGCCGCCTGAACCCTAACTGGAACGACCCGGTTCCGTCGGACCCGGCCGAGGCTCAGAAGCTCGAAGACGAGCGCTTCGTCAAGGCGAGCCGCCGCATCGGCGAGGAGTTTGACGCCGACCTCGACTACTACGCCAAGGCGTGGTTGCCTGCCCGCGCCGTCGTGCAGGCCGCCTTCGAGAAGCGCACGCAATACGACCCCGAGGGCCGCGTGCTGGTGCTCGAGGGCCAGAGCGCCCCCTGGAAGGATCACCTGTACTCCCTCGAAGAAGGCAAGCCCTCTGTCGTCTACGTCTTGTACCCCGAGAAGCCCGCGCCCGATGCCAAGTGGCGCGTGCAGGCGGTGCCCGTCACCAAGGACTCGTTCGAGAGCCGCAAGCCGCTGCCTGAGGCGTGGCGCGGATTCAGAGACGAGGAGCTGGACGGCATCTCCGGCATCCCCGGCTGCGTCTTCGTTCACGCGGCTGGCTTTATCGGCGGAAATAAGACCTTCGATGGCGCCAAGGACATGGCGATCAAGGCATTGGCTCTGTAGAAGGTGGGCGCCCGAAGAGTCTGGTCACTGGGAGGAAGGTCATTGGAACATGGGACGGCGTATGGCATCAAAGAAAAAAGTGTCTTAATGCTCATCAATACATTGGTTTCCCCATCACGCCTACGGGTTGTCCAGAAATTCCTTATCGTGTCATAATGGTGAAGGCGCCAAAACGGCCCCCCCTCCCCCCCTCAGACTCCCCTCTCTCCCTATATGCATACCTGTCAAAATAAAATCGGAATGACCCAGATCTGGTTACGCTCTTGATGTTATCGGGATAGGGAGGGAAGTCCACATGCATCTAGGAAAGCCACCTCACCCCATCGCAGAGTCACATACGGAAGCCGTCAGCAGTGCGCTAACGCCGCTATAAGTGATCGACGGCGTAGAATGGGGTACAATTAGTGGCACGAGGGTATGCACATGTGGTTTAGACGAAGGGAGTTTCGATTTCGGTTATTACCATCTGTCGTTTCCTTTCCTCCCCCTTCGGTCCAGAATCCATGTACGGGGAAAAGTTCAGTCTTCAATACTAGTGCCGCGCATCGTGGGAACATGTCTGGGGATGCGTCGTCGATAGAGCGCCGCAGATCGCAATTCCATCCACAACAGAGAAGCCGACAGATATCGAGTCTCGTTTCCATTTCAACAACCGTTTGTGTTTGGTTCCCACCCGATTCCAACGCCTAAGAGTTCCATGAAAAAAGATTCGACACAGCATCATAACATCATAGTAGAAATCCGGCACCAACAAGCACCCAATTTGCCACCGGGGAGTCCCAACAGTACTCATACGAAGCCTGAGGGAGGAAGAAGCGAGTTGACCAAGTAGACGCAAAGGTCGCTTAAGGCATGTCTCATCTTCGGATAGGAATGCTCTCCATCTTGGCGGTTTCGTCGACCGGCAAGTTATTCTCCTTGTCTTTGTGCTCAACCTCCTCGGCACTGGTCTCCTGGTTGAGGAAGCTTGCCTCCTTCACGGGGCTGCCGGCGTGTGCGCCACTGGGGATGCTGCCGTGGTGCTTGTTGCCGTTGAGGGAGGACGAGGAATTGTTGACGGGGCTCGAGAGGTGAGGGATATTCTCAGGAACGGGGTGTTGGGAGCCGACGGCGCCCGTGTCGACGCTGTCGCCCTTGCCAGCCTTGGACATGGCATAGTCCCCTGAGTCGAAGTACTTGCGGTCCTTCAGGTGCTTGGCGAAGTGGTCCGAACGAGAGGGAAGTTTTCCGTAGAGGCGAAAAAGACGCTGCTCCTCAGGCGAGAGGGACTGGGAGGGTATCAGGTCAGCGGAAGGCACGTTGGTTGTGGCGATGAAGGGCGGATTGAGTTGCAAGTCGCGATGCTACTGCCGGCTTCACTGCCAGGGTGGGGGGGCATTGGGTAGCAAGAGTTTGGTGTTCACTTACCGAGACGTCGATCTTATTCTTCTGAAGGGGGTTCATCTTGTCGGCAGGTGTCGAACTCGAAATTGGCGTTGAACGGTTGGTTGGTATACAAGAGTTCGCTCAAGGTTCGCAGCCAGAAGGGGGGAAGAAGGCGGGAGAGGAGGGACGTTGAAGGTGAAGTAGACGGAGTGGGATGCAGTGCGAGTGACGGAAGTTTGAGGTGCTGGTTGTAAGGCGGCGGGTGCGTCTTAGTGGTTTTTAGCGGGGCCCCTTTCTTTTAGGGGAGAGGGGAACGGGATAGTGAAGTTAGGCCGGGTCCAGAGGCAGAAGGGGGGCAGCAACTCAAGGGTGGGACAAGAGTGAGTGGACGGCAAGGGGTACGTACCTACTGCCCAGATGTACCGCTATATCGTGTGTCGAGTTTGGAGGAGTATCTACCTAGATAGATACCAGGTGGTAGGTACCTCATGCACAGGTGTCAGTTGAAGGAGGTAGTACCTAACTATGTATGCTCGGTTGAGCTCGGAGACAGGCCAGACGAACCACAACAAGGACGCAAGGCACAGGGAGCCTGGCAAAGCCGAGAGCGACTGATTTTAGGTGAATTCAAAGATGAGGTTCGGTTCCAGGGGGGTGGATATGATTTGACTCACAACTAACCGACCGGGCCAGCCATAAACCCTGGATATGGAGTCAGTGGACGGGCAAAAAAATTGGTTTCATCTGGTTTCCATGGTCATGACGAAGCACAAAGTATGAGCAAGGACAATACATAATTAGCAAAAGGAAGGGTCCGGGTCTGTTGTCGAGGACTTTGGCTTGGAGAGTGGCCGCATGAATGTTTACTATCCATGTTATTGCTGGGCTGCCCCATTGCCAATCACCATTCGCTGGTGCCATTAGTTTCGTTCTGCAGTCCAATGGCCTCGATGTCTGGCAGACTGGCCCGGTCCCCGATGACACACAAAGAACGGGGCAACGACTTCTATCCATGGAACAACGGCGCGACGGAGAAGATGCGGCATTATGTGAAGAAATGATGGTAACCTACCTCTGTTGAGGCTACGGGAGGGGCCACCTTCTGCTGTACGCTATGGTTCATCTTGCGAGCCCCATTACCCTCTGGCTGTTTGTCCTTTCGTCCGTCTAGATAATATATATATATAGTTATATAGTTATATATGTATATATACATATATATCCTATAGTGTTCATTGCTCCATGGAAATTTTCGAATCTAGCAAGCTCTTGCTTGACGTGTTTGTCACAGCCATCCCCTGTCGCCCGTGGCATTATCTATCTGGACGGCAGCCCGACCTAGTTATTCGTCTGCTCCTCTTCCGACAAATGCAGCATCCCGGCACCAGCCTAACGCCTCCACCGCGGACTGCGTAACCGTTGCCGATGGCAGAGCGTGCCGCCCTACCGGAAAGCATCCAGCTGTTCACTTGACCTCTTGGCCCCCCGTCCCCATACGGAAAGGATGAGCCACCTACAATTGTACCCCTGGGACCACAGCGAATCACTGCGGGATTCATTCTTTCTAGCCCGGTAAACGACATAACTACCGGTACTACACTACACTGCATATCTAGCATGTAGGTATGTGCTGCAATGCACTCCCAACACTGCCACCCGGAGGATGCAACCCAATTCCTGGACCGGCTCATCGCTGACCCCACCGAGACACAGGATTCCAAGAACAATCGGCTGATTGCCCTGGATTTCCTTGGCGACCCTCAGAGTCTCGATTGACCGTACGGCCATCGGATCGATCTGTCAATACTCAGTCGCCGTGATCGCCTCTTGTGCCGTCTGTGGTACCTGCGGCCGTCCCGCGGCTCGCATACCCGGGAGGCGAGCTCCAACTCTACCCGTTGTGCCGTCGCAGCTCCCGATGCCTTATCAGCCTTTCTGACCGACGAATGGTAATCAGCTACGACGCTCGGTCGAAGAAGATGATCCCCAATGATACATGTGACATGGTGCACACTACCTAGCACTCGGAGAGACAGAGGTGACGTAAAGCTTCTATCCCTGCGATGCCGTATTGGAGAAGGAGTGGAGGAACGAGTTCAGCACAGGCCAGACTGCGAGCCAGTATCGAGACCATCTCTGGTCTCGATAGTTCGAAGCTGTCTGGTCTGGCCACTCTCCCCGCATTCCCGCCTCCAACGTGGTTTCGACTGAGGGCATGTCATGATTTGCTCGGGACAAAGTGCCGTTTGACTAGTGCTGTGACCAAGCAAGGATCAACTAGCATGGTGGACCATTCTGCGGCTGTTTTCTGCCCCCTTCTTCATACCACCCGATCCCACGAGCCAGACTACCAGATATCGTGGGAAGTCAATGGGTGGCTTCTGCAACCCGCCCTTCCACCAGTGTGGCTCCACGCACCGCGGCACAACTCTACCCCATCATACGATCACGCCTGTTTGGAGGCAGCACGGTTAATGGCAGCCGTAAGCTCTCCTCATGTCGAGCGCACTGGGCACATGCCAAAGGTCACTAGCCGCTGATAGAGTTTGACGCTCTGTTCCCCCAGGGTTTGCCTGCATGCTGCCATCCTACTGAATGGGCCGTTCCCGTCTCGTCTCGTCTTGCCTCAAATGAGGAAAGGATGGGGTTACGGATGCTTTCGGACTCTTTTGTTTCTCGGCGTCGAAATGCGTGCTGATTGCCGGCCACGACTCCAGCTCTCCCCGGCCCATACCCCGCTTATCTGCCTTTGGTGCCGTCCACCTTTACGCAGTAATAATCGTCAAACACGACTCGGTCTTGGCCATCGTGACCTCGTGGTGGTTGTTCGCATCAAGGAAACCTTGGTTTGTCACAGCAATTGACTTTCAGTGTTCATCAAGTATTCGGAACACTAAACATTACTAGGCCTACGCCGCCGAGGAAGAGAATCTCGATTGTGGGAAGGAAGCATAATGCCCTCTCCAACGATTGTTTTTACCATGCTAGGGAGCACATCGGTATCTCCTCCTCTTTCTACAGCTGCCCAACAAACTCGACGAGGTCGTCGGGTTTGTCTGTCGATCTGATTGTTCATTCCGCCTGACGGCCTTGTTAGCCGGGTTGTGGGTGTGTGTATAAGACAGAGGGCACTCACCAAGAATCGGATCCCCCTTGCCATTAGCGTCAATAGGCTGGCCAGCGTTGAACCGAGCGTCTCTCATAACGTTATGGGGCACAGTAGTTGTGCTGATGACGAAAAGAAAAAGGTCGAGGGTGGAAGCTTGAAGGGGTTTCCATGGTTGCAGAGATGGGCACTAAGTATGCGTGGCACAGAAGGCCGCAGAGAGACAGCAGAGATGACGAGAAATCCCAATTTATTAGCAAAGGACTTCATTCTTCTCTAGCTGGGCACACACTCGAGGCTCTACACATACATTTGCCACAAGCTTGTCATCCTCCCTGGCCACGATGAAGTGTCTTGCAGAGTCGCCCACGAAACGATAAGCAGCACAGTCGACGTTGCATCTGCAGAACCATCGATTCGTGATGATAATATGGGCTGTTGGGCGGCACTCTTACCATCTGGCCATTCTATCGACCTCGAGGCCAATCGACATAGCTCACCGGCCAGTTCGAGCCCGCAGCTCGCGTCTGAAGCGGTCGACCGTTATTGGCTTTGAGCAGGGCTCACCGGTACCCTCCACCCAGGCCATTCAACATATGCCCGAAATAACGACATCATGGGGGATAGCCCAGGGTGGGAGGAGCAGAGGTCGGGAGGGTTGCCGATCCCACCTCACTAGCCTATCAGATTCAAGCGTACTTTGACAAGATGGGCTTCCGCAGCTTTTCTTGCTCCTCCTGACTTTGAGGACTTTTCCTCCGCGACGCTGGGGATGATGATGTGTTTGTTACCTGATAAGCCATCGCCAGATGTGTTTCTACGGAATATCGACCTGGATTGTTCTCCGCTCACGGCTCAGGCTCGGATTCTATACACCCTTGTATGTGTTCTTCATCTTACACGAGCATCCTGAGCCACCATGTTTAAGCAAACTAGACTACGAATAAATATGAACATAGACTAACGGCACTACTGCTGATCTCCGCATGTTTCGAGGCTACCTTACTACTGATGCCATTGGCGCGGAACTGTATGGAAATTCCTTTCCTTTTCCTAGACGTTTGTAAGGACTGTGCTTCTTTTAGATCAAACTACTCTCACGGTGTACTCAACCTTCAGCGATAAGTAGGATGACGATATTGAATTGTTAGCTTTTGGGATTTACCCACGGGTCTGTGGGGTCCATAATTGGTCATGGAAATTTCTTGAATGTCTTGGCAGAGAAATATTCGACCATATACCGCTGTCAGTTTTGAGAAGCATGTGAAAATAGCACGTCTCGAAGAGCACCATCATCTTACAGGGTCTTATTCTTCGTCGATAGCGTATATGTGGAGCTTTAGTAGCTTGACTATGTGATTTCTCATGATATGGCGGAAAATCGAGGAAGGCTTTGAAGGAGAAGGCTACGCTATGCTGCCACAACGACAAAGTATAAGGCTGAGTCTGTTACGACGAGTCACTTCTTGGGAGCGTCCTTGAAACATCCAGTTCTCTCCTGTTTCATTCAGCCCTCGTGAGCCATCTATTCAAGTTCATCATGCTCCCCAGAATTTACTGCGTGGCTCTCGTGGGCATCCTGCTTTCTTCCGCAGCAGCGATGCTGGTAAACACCAACGATCACACAAGAGAACCTCCCCCCGGGGGGATTCCCTCCATCCCAAGTATAACAGAGCCTTTAGCCTTCAACGCCCCATCCTTCAACACCTCTGGACAGCCCTTATTTCTACGGCGCCAATATCCGGCCCAAGAAGACTGATTACTTCTGAACTGGCACTGGAGATAACATACGCAAGGACTTTGATAACCTCGAGTCTCCACGACGTAAGACATATCCCCCTATACCCTCACTTGTTTGCCTCTTTCATTTATGTCAGAACCCAAGATTATTCTCTTGAGTATGTATACTGTCGGAAAATGGGGTACCAGTACATTCTCAGCTGAATCATTACTCTCACTGATGTGCATACAAGCGAGGATTTTCCTGATCATCTAGGTGCTCCCTTTATAGTAAGACGGCTCATTAGCGGCAATCTCTTGTCCCTCCTTACGACCCAGGATACCGTCTTTTACTTCGACATCTCAAATCCCTGTGGGCCCAAGTTTAGGAAGTCCAGCTGCACTCTGCCAAGTTCCGTTGTTGACGAGATTGGAACTAAGCCAGAGTGGTTTATATTCTTCCTTCCAAACTCTTTCAAGCTTAGACCCTTCTTTTGGGGCTACTTTTCATAACAGAAGCCGTGCTGACACCCCGGCCCGACCAGTAAATTCCATCATCCACATGGAGAGTGTTGTAGTTACATTGCCTGGTCACCTCGTCGAGACCAACACCGAGGCCGACATTATCTACGAGTGGCCCAAGGACATTGCCGGGAACCTTAACATTGTAGGTCAGCAGTTCAGCCCGTACGGCCTTACCGTCGCATTGTCCCAACTTTAGTCTTTGTCGTGCCTCTGACCATTCTGAAGCTGATGACAGGAATCCAGAAAGCGAATACTCTGCTTCCATGGAACTTGTCTGACAGGATCATCATTCAAACCGTCATTATTCTCGATGTAAGTCACTATACTCACTGGGGGGTTTATTCGAGATATACGGATGCGAGATATACGGATGACTTGCATGATTCTCCAGGGATCGGGTATTCGGAATCTCAAATCCATCCCCGGTAAACCTGAGAGCGCCGTCATCGCCATGTAAGTCTCCTGCTACCTTCATCGACGAGCACTGCAGAGCTGTCGGGCCGGGCCAAGTCTGGATCATCTATTCCTTGAGCCAGTACTCCTGGCAAGCAAGGCATTGTCGAGCTGCTGTACGACTTGGGGGCAAAGGCTAAGCACTCACGGCCATTCCCTCGGAAATTACAGACGACGGAAAATTTGCCTACTTCACTATCACATCAGGCAATTACGTCGCGGCGATCGACATCTTGGACCTGGACAACGTCAAGTGGCCCGGTGAACCCAACGAAACGCAGCCTATTGTCGGTCTTCGCTACGTCAAGATCAGGCCCAGCAAAAGAAGAAGCTACTAGTTACCGGGTACCTCGTGCAGGCTGGTGGTGTGAGTTCCCTCCGTTCTCTTCGTCGTGAACATGCCGGGCGACTACAACAGCCACCGGATCGACATCCTCGCTGAAGGAAGTCTGAGCTTCAACAGGTCCATCGATTTTCAGAGCATCCTCACCCGCGACCGTGGCAGCGCGCGACTTCACTCATCCGTCATGTTCGACCTGGCCGACTCCGAGGACTCAAAATACTACTAGACCATAGCTTAGAGGGAACGAACGGATTACAGGTCACATCTCCGCTTGAAGCTCGATGAGTGGAGATGGAAGAAGCCTAAGGGGCGTGATTCGATGAGGAGAGGGGGGGTTCGTTCGATAGGCTATTCGTATACTTCCTCGTAATAGTTCCTGTCTGCTGTTGTTATTTTGCATTGTAATACCAGAATCTACCCACCTACCTAGATATGTTGCGCACCGGTAAATGGGGCCGTGCGCCAACAAGTTTCTGGACATGCGTCATCTGCCCGCCCCTCCCCTGGAGAGAACCACCCGGTTCTTCCGCGTCACAGCTGCCTCCCTGGATATGGCGTAACACTAATAAACCAACTACCGTGTGCCGTGTGCCGTGACACCTTCATTTTTTGTGCACTTCAATTCTCTTCCATGTCTTCTTAAAACCCCAAGTTCTCACAGGCATCAACAGCATGCCATCTGGACGGAGTGCAGAGAAAACCCCCCCGTCGGCGGCGGCGGCGGCGGTTCAAACGGTTACCCCACCAAGCTCCCGGAGAGCTCTCGTTTGCGTAGTAGGCTTCGTTTTGTCTCTTATAGTTGTTTACGGACTTTACACACCGGGCGGGCGTTTCCGTGATACTGGAAAGTGGTTTCCCGGGATCCTCGACAACGTCGCCGACAGCGACATCGACAGTTACGTGGACAATGACTTGTACCTCATCGGCGCCGGCCGCGCCGACATCACGGGCCCGGTTGTAGAGATCAATATGATGGGTTACGCAGACCCCAAACAGCTCGGCACCGGCCTCCGGCAGAGACTGTACGCCCGCGCTTTCATCGTCGGAAGTGTGACAAGGCGCGATGACAGATTCATTTATGTTGTGCTGGACACCCAGTCGGGAGACACAGCTGTTCGGTATGGCGTCCTTCACGGCCTCGCCGAGCTAGGGTTCGAATACTCCATGTACGGTCATCACAACCTGGCCCTAACCGGAACGCATTCTCATTCCGGCCCGGGCGCTTGGCTGAACTATCTGCTACCTCAAATCACAAGCAAAGGCTTCGATAAGCAAAGCTATCAGGCCATTGTGGATGGCACGCTGCTGGCAATACGTCGTGCTCATGAGGGGCTGGAGCCAGGACACATTAGTGTCGGATCTACCAAAGTCACTGGCGCCAGCATCAACCGCAGCCTGTATGCGTATATGGCCAACCCGGAAGAAGAACGTGCCAAGTACAACACCAGCGCCGAGGAGGACGGGTCTGTTGAAAAAGACATGACCCTTCTGAAGTTCCAACGAGCTTCAGACGGCAAAAGTATCGGTGTGCTGACATGGTTTCCAACCCACGGCACCTCCATGCTCGGAAACAACACGCTCATCTCGGGAGATAACAAAGGCGTGGCAGCCTGGCTTTTTGAGAAGAGCGTGCGAGATAACCCCTATACCACCAAAAGCTTCGTTGCTGGCTTCTCCCAGGCAAACATGGGAGATGTTAGCCCCAATGTGCTGGGCGCTTTCTGCGAGGATGGCTCCGACGACCCATGCGACTTCAAGACGAGCACATGCAGCGACGGAAAAAGCCAGAAGTGCCATGCCAGAGGCCCGTTCTTCCGAAAGAAGGACAACGGAGCCGCGTCCTGTTTTGAGATTGGTAAGAGGCAGTACACCGCTGCCAAGAAGCTATTCGACGACATGGGATCCAGCGCCCAGCGTGTCCGCGGCTCGTGGGTCAGATCATTTCACACCTTCCATAACATGTCTGAGTTTCGGTTCGAGCTGCCCAACGGGACAGAAGTGAGAACCTGTCCTGCGGCATTGGGATACTCTTTCGCAGCGGGGACATCTGACGGCCCTGGTGCATTCGACTTTACCCAGCATGACTCGAATTCGTCAAATACATCGCCTTTGTGGGCGGTCGTTGGCGGTTTACTAAAGGCGCCAACGGACGATCAAATCGCCTGTCAGTCGCCCAAACCAATCCTGTTGGATGTGGGCGAGGTCTTCAACCCCTACCAGTGGACACCCAACATTGTGGATATCCAGACATTCCGGGTTGGGCAACTCATCATCATCGTTAGCCCGGGAGAGGCCTCTACCATGGCAGGACGTCGGTGGAAAGATGCCGTCAGGCACAAGGCCGAGTCCTTGTTTGCCAACGAGGCTGGTGTCGAACCTGTGGTTGTCATTGGAGGGCCGGCAAATAGCTATACGCACTACATTACGACGCAAGAGGAATACGGGTAAGCATTTCGATGGGCAACTTGCCGTACTTTACTGACTCACATGGGCAGAATACAACGATACGAGGGTGCCTCAACACTATATGGACCCTATACGCTCGATGCATACATCAACCGAACCCTCGAGTACCTGCCAACTCTGAGCGGTTCGTTCACAAACGGGCCTCCCTCTCATGCTGGAGGCCCATACCCCCCCGACAACAGCAATAGATCTTTGAGTTTTATCACTGGTGTAGTGCGAGACGGGCCGCCTGTGTTCCGCAGCTTTGGCGACGTGAAGACCGACGTGCAAAAGAGCTATACCATCGGAGACGTTGTGCGAGCTACTTTTGTCGGAGCCAACCCTCGAAACAATTTGCGCCTGGAGCAAAACTACGCTGTCGTAGAGAAACTGGTCATCGACAGGGGTGGCATCAAGAAATGGGACATTGTGCGGGACGACAATGACTGGAGTTTGATTTTCAACTGGAAGAGGACGAGCGACATACTCGCCACGAGCGAGGTCGAGATTGTATGGGAGACAGAGGACGATGGAGAGCCGGGGACATACCGGTTTCGCTACTACGGAGACTCCAAGTCGCTGGGGGGCAAAATCACGAGTTTCGAGGGAGTCAGTGGGCAGTTCAAGTTGCATTAAGCTTGGGCTGGTTGGACGCCAGGCCATGGTTTAGGTTTAGGTGTTTATGAAAACCACATTATGTCGAATGGTGTCTCAAGATAAAGACTGCTGGTGATGAGGATGGAATTCATCGAGTGAAGATGCTGACCAGGATGGGTTGTTTGCAAGCTTATGTTGGGGTATAGTGAACTAGGCTGCAGCGGGCGGCTCAAGTATATACAGGATAAGGTAAAACTTGGCAGCGGGTATCCAGGAAAAACCCTCGTCGACTTTCAAGGAAAACCACAACATGACGGTAGGGACTTTCGCGCGACCTCGCGCGGCAAGAAACCGCTTCTCCCGATTGCAAGAAACATTGGTCCCACTGCGCTCCCCCATCCAGCGGCGGTGCCTCCAATGAGAGACATTCTTGGCCTCGTACCTGAACGTGCATGTATGTTGGCTTGTCACTGAGTCCCACGTCGCATGTTTCACAGTAGAACGGCCGGTTTGTTTTTTGTTCGCCCGTTGTTATTTCTTTTTCTTTTTTTCTTTTCTACCTGCCCTTCGCTAACCCATCGTGGCATGTAGCAGGAAGCATAGGGAGCCACCATCGGCTGTTGGCAGCCCTTATGCAGTAGATACATAACCTTGCTTGCTTATTTTCCTTTAGTCTTGGTGGGCGGCAATTGATTGAATACCGGTACCGTCATTGGCAGCGGAGGTTTACAGCGCCCCCCCACCTCCCCCCTTCCCCCCCGGCACCTCGGCGGCGGTACCTTACCCCGGCAAGCTGGGTCCGATGTATCTGCCGTGCGGCGAACCAACATACGGGCCCCTGTATCGAGGCCCCCTGCTGCAGCTGCAGCTGCAGCTACAGCTGTTTATCGTCCAAGTATCCGTAGTGTGCACAACATACGAGCTGGATGGTCTTAGGATCATCAATAGGCCTCTCATGTTTTCTGCTTGTGGTACCTGGGAGTGAACTGCATCTCTCGGAGACTGGGATCCCATTTAATCCAAGGGCAGCGCGGTCTGCCATGTTTTGAGCCTTGAGCGCTGGAGCAGGTATCCGTAGGTAGCTAGTAGTGCATACAGGGCAAGCTTCCTTGCCGACCACTAGCAGCGTCAGCAAATCAAACGTTGCCCATGGTATTGCAAGGTAAAGAAGAAGGGTCCGGCCGATGCTGTGGAGTAATTACGCTATCAGTTGAAAATGGAGACGGGGTGGAAAATAGGGGGGGTTTCTAAACCGCTAGGTAGGTAGTATAGTTTCGGGTCGCGCTGGATCCGAAACCAGACAGCTGCGATCCCTGTGCCCGGCCCTGCCGCCTCCCACATGGCCCTGTCCTCAGTTAAGTCCCGCTCTCAGACACAATCGACGTTTGCATCCATTCTATTGTTTCTTCCATGAGTTCTGCAACTTCTTCCTTTCCTCTCTTCTTTCTAGGCTTGGAATCTGTGTTATCCACCCCCTCATTTCTCGTGTGTATAAGTAATTATTGCCATTGCAGGCGATATCGAACGGCATCAAGCCCCTCCACGGTATCAGGTTGAACCTGAACCTCGATCTGTCCCGCAACAAAGCCTACCCCGCTGCCGCAGCCCTATATCTTCTGAAGACAACGTTTGGCATCGCGCCTAGCCATCCCCTTGCCTACCGAACAACGTCCACGACCCTACTGCTACCTGGTGGTCCGCATCGCCATGGTATCGTCAATCGTCATCCTCATTGGCGCTGTGGTCGCATACAGCGTCTACGCTAACGTCACCGGCCTCCGGCGCAACATAGTCGAGGCCAAGAAGGTCGGGCTGCCATACGTCATAACTCGTATGTGGGAACAAGTAGCTTCCAATTCCACCCAGCAGCGCATAGACTGACTGCCCGAGTGAAGCTGCGTCGCCCTTCGCGATAGTATGGCAGCTCACCCATAAGTTCTGGGTCCCCATCATCAAGACCTTTCCCAGATCTTGGTGGGAAAACTGGCTCGAGTCAGTACCCCCTATCCCCGTCTGGTCTGTCCATCACACGCATGCTAATCAGAATTGTTTGCCAATAGGCTCCTCATAGCGGACTGGGCCTACCAAAAACGACACGGCCCCTTTGAGCGCATCGGCGAGACGTTCATGATCGTATCGCCCTTTCAGATCCTCATCGTGACAAGCAGCGCCGAAGCTATCCACCAGATCACGCAGCAGCGCGAGAAATTCCCCAAGCTGGTCCAGACATACGCGATCTTGAAACAGTTTGGTGATAATGTCCTGACCACCGAGGGTGCCGTGTGGCGTATGCACCGAAAGGTCACGTCCGCTACATTCAACGAGAAGAACGCCGCTCTCGTCTTCGTCGAATCTATCAACCAGGCGCAGGGCATGGTGCAAAAGTGGCTCGGTCCGGACGGGAAGAGTAGGCAGACGGTCAAGACGCTGGATCACGATACAATGCGCCTCGCGCTCAACATCATCGGCTACGTCGGATTCGGCATGCGCTTGGTTTGGCCGGGACAGGCGCTGCCTGAAGGCACGGATCCGAAACTACAGAAGTACAGCTCGCTCGAGGCCGCGCCCGGCCACACGATGAGCTTTGTCGACGCCATTGCCGAGATGTTGGAACACATACTGGTTCTGTTGCTGGTGCCACACAAGCTCCTGAAAATGCTGCCCTTTGACTACACAAAGAAGGCGATAAAGTCGCACGATAATTACGTGCAATACATTGACGAGTTGATGCAGGACAAGATCGATGACCTGCAGAACGGCGGAGAGGGAGACGCCGGCATGGACCTCATGGGCCAGCTCGTCAAGTCCAAGTACGGCAATGAGGCGACCGACGGCGGTGTCAGCAGGGCTGTGTTCAAGGACAAGGAATCCAAGATACCGCAGCTGTCCAAGTCGGAGATCGCGGGCAATGCTTTCATCATGCTCGTCGCTGGACATGAGACGACAGCGAATGCGATGCACTTTGGGCTAATTGAGATCGCCTGCAATCCGGCTGTGCAGAGGCAGCTGCAGAAGGACATTGACGGGATATTTGGCGATAGCGACCCGAGTACGTGGAATTACGATAGCACGGTGAACCCGATGCTTGCGTCGATGCTGGGGGCCTGTATGAACGAGACGCTTCGATTGACGCCGGCCGTGGTCGAAATTCCCAAGGAAGTGCACCCCGAAGGCGACGGCATCATCTCGCTAGAAGGCGAGAAGTACGCCCTGCCCAAGGGGGCGCACATCTCCATCGTGGGCGTGGCGGCGCACCACAACCCGCGTAATTGGCCGTCAAAGCCGAGCAAGATCACAGGCGCGGAACACGACCTCGACGACTACGTGCCGGAGCGGTGGTACCGCGCCAGCATCAAGGCGGCGCAGACCGAGGACAAGGATGGCGACACGGAGGACTACGGCGGGTACAAGGGCTCGGATACGAGCGAGAAGATGTTCCGGCCGGTGCGGGGCTCGTACGTCCCCTTCTCGGATGGCCCGCGGTCGTGCCTCGGGCGGCGCATCGCTCAGGTCGAGATCATCGCCGCGCTGGCGGTCATTTTCCAGCGGTACAGCCTCGAGCTGGCAGTGGACGAGTGGTCGTCGGATGCCGAGGTTGATGCCATGAGCCGGGAGGAAAAGCAGAAGCTGTACAAGAAGGCACAGGACAGGTGTCGGGAGACGCTTAAGAAGGCAACCACAGTGCTGACGCTGAAGCTGCCGCAAGGGATGAGCGTTCCGGTTCGGATTGTCCCAAGGGGCGAGGAAAGGTTCGTCAACTTTGTTGACTCTGCTTAGACTGTTGTATTGGTCGGTCAGAGTTGGGTTGGCGCGATGCTTCAAGTGTACAAGTAGTATGAAGGTAGGGTGGATATATGGGAATAATCAGCCTGAAGAGGGTGGTCTGACGGGCTTTAGTATTTTCCTTCACAGGACTGAATATAGAACAGTCATCAAGATGAAGGCCTAATTAACCATAGTCGAGACAAGTCGGTGCAATCACGTGACGGCACAGTTGACCAGACGGTCGACCGTGTGTTTTGGTTGTCCCAACAGCTGGATGTGTTGATTGCAAATGGGAAGCATGCTGACGGGCGTCGCGTTGGACAGACTCGGTTTCCGAGATTGATGATGAACATACCGCGTGCTCGCATCGTCCCAGCACCCAACCAACCCCTTCCCAGATGGCCTCGATAGTGACATTGAACTACATTTGCCTCTGTTGCGGGAGATCGCCAGACAGTTCGCGCGTAGCAGCGACTCAAAACGTTTGTTTACATGTCTTGCCACATTCGGACAGCTCAAGTGGGTCTCCGTCGTCCCCCGTCATCATTTCTGACCAATGCTATTCTCTCCTTCGCTGCTCCCGGGGGAGACGGCGCTAAATCCGTCGCAACATTCCCCTCCCCTAGACCAGTGCAGTGCATAATCACTACGTAGCCTTATAGCGTACTTGCCGCTGTAGTAATACTGGTCACAGGTGAGGTAAGTACCAATCTACCCCCCATTTCCCGTCCCCCAATCCGCTGCGTCACTTCCCCCCCATTAACCATAACACCTGGATAGAGTGAGAAAAACATAAACAACGCTTCGACCGTCTCACCTTGTCGCCCTCTTACAACCTAGCTCCGTCCAGCTTATCAACACCAATCTGCCCCTCCCACCATCACCATCGCCATCAAGTATCTACCAAACCAAAGCATAATCTGCCCTGCATCTGTTGCGATTCCTCTTCGAGAGACTCCCTCGCATTGAAAAATTAAAGTCGTCATCTTTGCGCGATTCGTCTGATACCCATTTCAATCAACTTTGCCCCCGTTTGAACGACGAAACAATGTCGGGCGCAAACGTGTGGTTGACGAGGCAGCGCAAGAGCGACCTCGTCGAGCTCGCCGAGCTGACTGGACTCACTGGGTATGCCCTCTCTTTCGCCTGCCCCTGATATCTCGGTCCCTGGTGCGAGCTTGGTGCTGTTGCGCAAATCGCATCAGAGCTCAAGCTGTGTAGTCATTCGTGTTTGCTGCGACACTCGCCAGGCACGCCCGAGTCGCGTCGAGGTGTCGTAGAGAACCCCGCGACTCACCTCAAGCCACGCGCGATGCTAACAACGCGCCCCTTTTCAGATACGAGAACCAGAAGAAGTCCGACCTAGAGGTCACTCTCGATGAGTACCTCGCTGAGAACGCGACGCAGTTCTCCCACAACCCCAAGCTCGCGCCCTACTACAACAGCCGCGCCAAGGCAGCCGGCTCACCCATCAAGAGAGAAGCGCCTTTGACCGATCTCATTAAGTCGACAACGCGCCGCAGGGCGGCGAGAGTTATCGAGGAGTTGCAGCCCGAGCCCGAGCCTGAGTGAGCAGCCTCTTTCCATACCCCCGTGGTGCATTGCCGAGTCACCACTTCGTCGCGACTAACACGCGTCACAGAGCCGAATCATCGTCACCGAGCCCGGAGCCTGCTGAGCCTGCACTCTCCACCGCCCTGGCGACGCGTACCCCCGCGCGCAACCTGTCTCTTGCGAGCCGCATCCCCCTGCCCGCGACACCCGCTGATGTCGCCGAGGCCGTCGACCGCCATACCGTCGCGGTCCGCGAGCGCGTCACGGAGCTCTACGACCAGTCGGGAATCCAGGAGGGCACCCATGCCGTGCGCTCGTCTTTGTCGACGGTCACCTCGGTGCTCTTCACCGTTGCCGCGTTCGAGGCATGGAACCTGAGGGCCGAGGTCCTGCCTCTTCGCTACGCCTTCACTATCCCTGCAATTCCTGCCCTGGGCACCAACTTCTACCCCGTGTACGTGCCTGACGCGTTCCTGTTTGTGACTTCGTCCTTCTGGTCGCCCGTCGCACTGTGGACGCTCACCTCGGTTCTTATTCCCTCCTTCTTCGGTTACTTCTATAACCTGAGCGCCGCGAGCCATCCCCAGCCTCGAGGCCGCAAGTCCTCGACGGTTGAGTACAATGTCGACCCCCTGGTGTTCAGCATCGTCAAGGCCCTGGTCTCCTTCGTCATCTACGGCCAGAAGGCTACTTTTGGCGGATTGATCAACGAGAACTCCATAGACCGCATCAACGGCGCTCTGTATGGCGAGTGGAAGGGCATCCTGACAGGTGCCGCCATCACCGGCCTGGTGAGCCTGTACGACGCTATCTTGAAGAAGTAGGAGCACTCTTCAGATTTTACAATTGTCACTCGGGGACTGGAAAATCCTCCCCAGGGCCGACCGGTGCAGATTCCACGGGAACCTGGACGGCGGAAGCCATTTCCCCGCTAGGATGTCCCGAACGCGCAGGGTCGTTGGCACGTGTTTTTTCTTTTCTTTTTTTCTTTTTCCTTCACTCGAGGGCGGCGTTCTGGGCGTTATATTGGCGTCACGCGTGGCTCTTCGACTGATACCTCTTCACTTCGTGGTTGGGAGTTTGTGATGGTACCACCCCTAGTGCTCGAGGACAGACCTTTCAGCCGGACTGGTTGTCTTTCCGGCCGTGCTGGTGACGGCTATTGTTTATGCAACGTAGAGCAGTCCTTTCTTCTGATGGGTTCTGTACCTGGTGCTTGTTTCATGGTTTCGGTTCGTTCTAGTTTTTCCTATCAGTGGTGCAGTTCTGTTATAGGATTGTTGGTATTGGTGCGGGTGGGCGGGCGGATGCCAGAAGTCCATTGCAGCGGGAACCCTTGGGTATGTAGGTGGGTTTCTCGACCTGATTTTGAGAAGGAGGCCGCCAACTGAGTCTGAAGATCAATTCCGCTAGAAGTCATGGCAGATGACAATCAGAATTATATTGTGTCTGAAGCTCTGCTCCAGAGTGGCCCAAGCTGAAAATGAAAACACTCGGTGTGGTCGGAGCTTTCAACTCGAGTTGCGTATGTGCATGAATGGTGGCCCGTAGACAACCTGTCGAAGCCGGGAACTAGGTCGGCCAACATCGGAACGTAGCTGGACGTCATCGCTGCGGAGAGATGCTCATACGCCCAGAAATGTTGGAATACAAGCCAACCAAATACTCTGTGCGATTCGTCTCCCATTCAGTGCAGACTACTATAAACCAGGTTCAGTCTTGAGCTACGTGAGGTGGGAGATTGTGCCCCCCGCCCTTCCCTCCTCTTTTTGGCATCCGGTCCGCACGTATTACCCCATGAATACACACAGAGAAGTGTGGGACAGAGAGCTTGGTGTTTTGACGTTTGCGAGGTCTCTAGGAGGAAAGGGGCAGGCATAGTGGTCTTAACCACAATGTTTGACGCATGACAGCTGCAACAGCAACCACAACAACGCAGTGTGGTGCAATAGCTGCGAGTATCCTGCCGGCTGGATCCAGACTTGCCGGCTGGATCCAGACTTGCGACCTCCCCTTCTTTTATAGGGAAGTCTGGTGGCCTGGTATGCGCGATGGGCTGGGGGGGGCTTAGGGGGGCCTTTTGGGCATATGCCAGCGAGCCTCCCACCCCCAAAAGCAACGGCAATAGCCCGAGCAGACGAACAGATGCGACAGATACCCCCTTGGCCTGCTCGCTTGCACATCATCCATCGTCAAGTACAGGTTCAGAGAAGGGAACAGACCGGCCTCGCGCATGCGGAGGACAAGGCGCGCTCACGGCATAGAGCCCCCCCCCCCCTTCTGATAGTTGTGGGGTGAAGTCGGAAAAAGGACGGTGGCCAGCGACCAGATGTTTGCACAGGCAGGTGAGGAGGACGCGAGGGTGGGATGCGATTTCGTCGTGATGGCTCAGGGCGGCTTGAAGACGATGTAAGCCACGTTGAAGATCATAGGGCTATTATAACGGGGACTACATTGGTATCTCAGTCTCCGTTATACCACGCCTCGGCGGAAGGATTACGATGACCTACTTGCCCCCCTCATACTCGACTCGCGCATCCCGGCATCTGCCCGAATCCCACATCATGGGCCATAGCTAAGGGATATATCGATCATGCAACCCACTATACTGACCCCAAGGCGTATCACCTCACAGAATGGGTCCCCGACAACTGGTACAGGAGGTAGTTCCTCGGGTTCCACAACCTACCCGCATCCCACATTACGTCATTGCCGTGGACTTCAAACCGACTGCTTCGGAGTAGTGTGGAGTAGAGATGCAGAAACTGCAGTATTACTAGGGCAGGAATAGGCAAGATAATAATAATAATAACATGAATTTTGATAATTGTTTGATCTGGCTATAATCTAAACCGCAGCTGGCAATCAACGTTGTAGCTTCCGAGGATATGCCGTTCTCTATTCTGTCCGTGCTCGCCTTCGGCTGCCGCTCTGGAAATCCGTAATCTCATGATCTTCAGCCTCCAGCTCTTGGCGCCTCCTCCGAGGTATCATGTGTCCAGTTAAACGCCGTTCCGTGTTATGATACATATCTCCCTTCCTTATCACTCTCTTCCTTTCTTGACTCCCTGCCGCGCGATCGAAGCAGCCTGTATGCACCGTCGTGTCGTATCGTACAAAGTTGTCGGTCGTAGTGCTCAGAACAAGCAAAAATGCGAATCAAGTCAGATCGCTCTACTCCTGGCTGCGCAGCTTGACAGGCTTGACGGCGTGTCGAGCGCAGCGATTCGGGTGCTTCGGGGACTTGATATAACAAGTGTCGGCAGCTTCCTCGGCAGGCTTAGGACCGTACTTCTGGGTGATGGGGCAGTACTCGAGTTTGGACCCCATCCACTCGCGGATGTGACGGTGAAGCTCGCAGCGAGAGATCCCGCACTTGCGACAGTAGACCTGGCCCTTGACGCGCATGCGCTCGAGGGCGCTATCCTGGAAGGCTTCGGCGGGAGGAGCAGTGGACCCGTTGTAGATGAGGGGACCAGCGAACCGCCAGGCCCACTCGAGATCATTGGGTCCGCTGCGACGTGACGACAACGGCACAGAGCCGTGCATGCGGCGGTGGATGTTGTAGAAATGGCTGTTTGTCAAACCGAAGCAGGTGCTGTCAATGGGGTCGAGGTGGTCGAAAATGGCGTAGTGCAGCTCGGCGGGAAGGTCGAAGATGTCCATGCGAGCCGATGGTCTGTGAATGCGAGCCGGCGGCTCATAGTCCGTAACAGAGTAAGAACGACGCGGGGGCGGGAGAGGCGGCCGGCGGGCCACAGGTGCATGAGGAAGTTGCTTCATCTCTCCGATTGCGAGTTCGGACTGCTCAGGCACAGAAGCAATTGCGTGTCTCTCGATAGCTTCGTGCTGAGTCGCGAGGGGAGGTGCGGGATAAGGGGTATTGGCATTGGGGGCCGGGCTACCCTGGGCGGAAGTCATGACGGGAGAGTCAGTGATAGACCAGCCTCGACGGGGAGTGCGCCACCCTGCGCGCTTCTTGCTCAACTCATCGATCATGACCTGGCGTTCCTCGCGAGTCATCATCTTATTCTCCTGACGAGACGCGAGATTGGTCGCGAGGAGCAGACGAGCAACCGAGGCTACGTGGTCGGCTGAGTCCTGGGACTGCTGGACGTGCCCGTTCTGAGGGAGACCCGAAGAGAGTAGTTCAACCATCGTGAAAGGGGTAAGGGAGGAGTTTCCTGTGCAAGGGCGTTTGGTGTTTTGTCGGGTCGTTGAAGGCCCGAGCTGGACTATTATCCAACGATGCGTGTGTGAATTTGAGCGGGGTTGGAAGTCAGCCAACCACGTAGAGAACACAAGACGGTCTCGTGAGATGAGGAAGGGACAGCTCGTTCCCTAGGCGGATGGAATCACCAGCGTGTGCGGCTGGTGAGGGGGGAGGGGGACGATGCTACTGAGGTGGATGGTAGTTGTTTTGTTGTACAGAGAAGGGAACGACGTTCTCGATCCCGGCTTTGCGGATCACGATATATCGTTTCAAGTGACGTCGATGGTGCTGGTGGAAGGACCAATGTCGGATGCTAGTCTTCGTCTTTGAGGGTGGGCAAGCCTCAATAACAAGTTCATGAGGCGAGGAACAGCTCTTGGAGATGGGGCCAGGAGAGGTTCGTTGGGATATATAAGAGTACGTCAAAAGGCGAAGAAACAGTCTAAAGTGATGAGGGTCGATGAGGTAGTCTTAAGTGTCGATCGCGTGTGTTCTTTTCGAAGGAGGAGAAGAGACGGGAAGGCAGGGAAGAAGAAAAATCGGTGTGTGTTGGTGGTGTGATGGAGCCTGCGGGAAAGGCGATGTTCGGCCGTCCCCATCAAGTCACAGGTACAAGTTTTTGAGATGAGGTGGCAGGCCAGATTAGCGGTCTCACCACACGTAAAGGAGGGGGGTATGCTGCATGCCCACTGGGCCAAAAAGCCATGTCTACTACCTACGCCATAGTTGCCAAGCTGGGCCGTCTACACTACGGTTATTCCTTCCAGGTGCCTCCCCTGATAAGCTAACGGAGATGGGGCGAGGCACGAACGCTAGGTATCCCCGGCCTGAAGCGGCACTGCCTACGTAGAGGCGACTTTGGTGCATATGTAGGAAGGGTTACACCTTGTACAGTGCGTGTCATTGGGTTTGGTCCCTTGGTCTCTTGGTTTTTTCTTCCTTCATGTCATCGTTTCTCTCCCGTTGCTCCTTGCCCCCCCTCTACGTGTATTGGCGCCGAGGGACCTTGGCAAGAACAAATATGGAGAATTCGGTCATTTCGCATCCTCGCGCGAATCATGAAGCATGAACATCGCCAATAACATATCCGGAGACAATCGCAAGCAACAGGGGAACACTGGGGAAAGATGGAGATTGCTGACGATTCCTTGCCTCTTCTGTAACCCGCCTGGACGGAAGAAGGGGACCTAGGGACCAAGTTCCCGACTACCAACGAACTTTTCCTCGTATGAAAGGGTTCCTTCGTCCCTCCACTACCTACATCGTAGTGTACTCTGTACCTGAGACCAGTTGCTTTCGTCATGAGGCAAAGGGTAGCGTGGTCCTGGGCGCAGCGAACAGGGGCCAAGGCGAGCCACTGACAGAGGAGAGGAGCCCGAGCGGAGATTCTGTAATCGTTAGATTCCGAAGACACAACGCTCGGCGGCTCGGAAAAGCGAGCGAGACTCACCTCACCGCCCCTATGCCATTCCATTCCATACAATATCATCCTTCGCGGGGAAGTCGTCGAAACCCGAAGTACAAACACCCAACGATGAAAAGCCACGAAACCTCTCCTGGCGAACCGAACCTTTTGCTCCGGATCATGACCCCTCCCATCCACCCCTCGTCCCCCCTCCCCCGCTTGGCGCTGTATGTCTCGTTTCTTTTTGGATTGACCAACCAGCGGCCTCGTGTATGAAGCGCAACTTGTGAATATGGGGAACCGTTGGGCCGCATTGATCGGTCGTGATAGGTTGTGTGCCATTCCTCGTGCTTCTGGAACTGGCCAGACATTTGATGACATGCAACGTCGCGCATAGAAGCACACGAGCAACACCAACTAGCAATGCCAACTATCTGCCACACACAACTCGGTGGTCGACGGGCAGCACTCCGCATGTCCGATCACCACCAGGACCCCAGCTACAACGCAGCATGGAAGCCGTTATCCTCGGGCTGAGCTAGCTTCTCTCTTCATCCTATACATAGTAACTTCTCTGCAACTTGGCAGCCGCAGGCAGTACACTGTCAGTCACGCCGTAACCTGGTATCGACTGATACGCCAGTTATCGCACAAACACCAGTCGAAAACGGTAAACACCATGAACCGGCATCCCGTGATCATGAACCGGGCCAAGGTCCAGGGCACTTTCTTCGCACGTCTGCTTGGCAACCGCTGTAACACACCGGCAGGCCTCGCTGGGAGAAGTGGTCCCATGACCGCGGAGAACCGGCCCATCGAGGCTGTCGTCGTTGCACGGCAGTCATGGTGATCGGATCAGGATCATGAACACCACACGCTTGCTGCCGACTCTGGCCTGCTTCCTAAACCGCCTTCCTGCAGCGACCTTTTTGGCACCGAGAGCTTCAGTTCTGGCGGCAGTGAACGGGAAGCCAGACCGCCACCAGAAGCAGGGCAGCGATCGACGTCGTCATGGTGCTGTTCCTCCCGCAGATGCCACCCAAGATTTTGTGGGGCAGCGATCTAAGCTAAAGGGCGGTGGCGAACCTCTTCTCGATAATTCGAGCGAAATCTTACAGCGTCTCTGTACGTCTCGTTGAGTGTGCGTGTGTGCCTGTATCTCGTTCATGGGATAGTCTGCTTCCCTGCCCCAATAGCCGCCGGGGAAACTCCAATATCAGGAGGGGTTTTCTTAATTAGGTATCCCGAGGCAAATCAGATTACCACTTCTAAAAAGTACCTTGCTCTACGGATACGCTAGCTACTACGTACAAGTGTAGCATCATGATACTCCAAGGCGAGCGAGCCTTGGGGGGAAAACGTATGAATCGAATCGCGCAAGGACTACTCGTGCCAGGCGACCAAAGAGTCGAAACACCACCCGGTTCGCCGACCTGATCTGGCGTACCCCTCGTGGCACATCCCACGCACCATCCAGCCGCCTCGGCGCACGCCGGCTGGACGGTATGGAGTGTTGTGATGTGTGCGTAAGACGCGTACTCTCATGGTCCCTTTCTCGTCTTGCTCCTACGAGGATTCCGGCAAAGCTCAGCATCATCCTACCCTCAGCGATGCCGCACTCCGATACGAAAGTCAAAGAGACACGGAACCCCTTCCAACGGAGAGGCCCGTCACAGTCCCCATGGGAAGGGGAGAGCCATATGGACTGATTTGAAAGATTACGGCCGATTACAAACTTTGTCCCTTCTCCGAACAACGTTCACACAGTACACTCCCGAAAGCTTCCCACGTCGGCAAACCCTTCCCCCACCCCCATTTCCAGTCAGCCGCCGACACGTCGTCTTCGCCGAAGAGGGTGTATGACTCTGCATTCTATGAGGCCCGTCCGTCCCAGCGTTGGCATTGTGTCCCTTTCAGATGCCATCTTACCGAATCTAGCGTAGGAATCTGATTGCGAAGGCTTTGTTTCCCCCTTCACGTACGGCATCCCTTGCATCCATCCATCCATTCTTATCGTTTGACTCGTGTTGTTCCTTGGATTGGCTTCTCGTGCGACAATGGGTTCTCCCACCACTCGCACGTCAACGAGGGGCTCTCTGGTCGGCAAACGTCAAGCCACCAGATGCAAGTTTATCGCACAAGAGATCATCAGGGTCCACCGCCTATCTGGGATGGCCACCGCGAATGTCGCCACCGTTTATGTCATCAAATGGGGTGAGTGGGCGGGCAGAACGGCCCTGGTGGATGGCAAAAAAGAAAAAAAAAAAGGAAAGAAAACAGCTGTTCGTGGGGTCCGAGTGCTGGGCTTGATGTCGGTCTGCAGCGGAAAAGCCGCTTTTGATGCGGGGTGACGCTGAATTCAATTTACCTAGTGCTGGAAGCTTTAACATCCGACGTAAACGCAGCATGATACTGCAGTGGGTCGCCTCTAATAGAACGATTAGGGGGTTTAGCTGAAGACGCCTGATGATGGCATCTCCCTCGTCGCAGGGATATCGTTTCGAGCGGCGCAATGCGTTCTGGGTCACCCGACAACGGCTCGGCAACAAATAAACAATTCCTGCGGAAAAATAGGATTATTTGGACGACCTCGTGATATGACATTGTGGCTATCAAAACTCCGGCTATTTTGGTTTGAAGACAATGCAACTCAAACGCAAACAATAGACCTTAACACAATCATTTCGCCGTATGTACCTAGCCCCAAAAATTCACGATAGAGACAAGCCCCCCACCTTTTTGGTTTTGGCATGCCGCCGTCTCCCGGGTGCACACCTTCCCCCTGTATCATGGCTGCAAGGTCTGCTCCATTATACCCATTGCTGGGCGTTCCTCACGCCAACCCATTTGCCGTAGTGGTTTGGTACTTCGGCATGGGATGGGCGGTTGATAGCCGGCCGTTGGAGGAGAGCTGAGGGGGGCAGACTGCATACCTCCGCCTGCTAGTTTGATGGTCTGCTCGTTCGGTCTGTGACGAGTGTAGCTCGCTTCATCGACTCTTAAATGGCGACCCAGATGAGCATGATGACAACGTCCATGCCCTTGCCCTCGCCGCCGTCGTATTTGTAAGACCACATGCCGTCCTTCTTCTCGTCCCAGTAGGCTCCGGTGGCGGAGTGCATGCCACGGCGGCCGACGTGGGGCTTGCCGTCGGTGGCAGTCGCGGGGTCAGCGCTCGTGGAGACGGAGGGCTCCTCCGTAGAGGCGGCGGTTCCCTTGGACTTGTTGAGGGAAGAGGTAGGGACCAGGTGCTGGACGATGGTTGAGTTGCAAGCGAACTTGTAGGCGGGGGCAGAGCCGCCCTGGGGTGTGGACTCAGAGATGACCGCCTTCAGGACAGAGGACTGTTTGTGCGCCGCGGTCATTAGCTCTGGTGACTTATGCGGCCGATGTGACATAGAAACGTACGATGATCTGCGAGTTCCATCCCTCGGTCTTAGCGTGGTCGTAGAACTCGGCGGAACCGATTGCTGATTGGCAAGCCTGGTGGAGGGTGCCGAGTTAGTCATCGTTGCCTACTGAGGGTATTGCTGCGACCTCGTTCGCAGAGTCGCATGGTCAGGAGCTTACGTCGGTAGCAATCTGCTTGAGGCGGTTGAAGGCCACGGGCTAGGAAACAAGAGTCAGCAAGTGCAAGACAGAGATGAGGCAATGTGACGGGGAGGTGCGCGACATACGGGAGTAGCCGTCGTGGGAGCAGCGGCAGACATTGTGATTGTTGGATGTTTTTGTTTATGGGGGAGGGGGTAAACAGTCAGATGCTTGCGAAACCGAGATGCCGATAACTGAAGTTTGCTTTTCGTAAGTTCGTAGATATCGTGTGAGAAAAGACAGTGTGGAGGCGTGAAATGTGCTTGTGGGATGATCTTGGTGGTATGTCTACTGGAGAGAACTGAATGTGGTGTTGACAGTTTGGGACAAGACGAAGCTCTGTTGTGATGCCAGCCCCATTCGGCCGACTGGCGTCGCACCACGGGCCATGCTCAAGCCAGGTGCGCGGGGCAACGGGATCACGTGCCCTTGAAAAACAGTCTTCAGCGATAGCCACAGATTAGTCATCTTGCTTTCGCCCCTTATGGGGCATGTGTCTTTCAGAACGTGGCTTATCCAATTACCTCAAGGCCCGATGGCACGTGTGGTTTTTGGGAGCGGCTCGCGAGGAAGCGGCATGGGTTTCGAGTTGTGGCTGGTGGGGGGAGCTCCAGCCTTGCAGATTTAGCGTCACAAGTTTCTCTGATGAGCTTTACGCTGCAGGCTTTTGAGGGGCGGGCGGCCGCATCGGTAACGTACCAAACAAGCTTTGAAGCGGGTTCTCTCGGTTACAGTCTTGGAGCCTTTCCTCCACGTTCTTTTCTCACTGCCTGCATTCTTTTCAGCCATCCATCTTGATAGGCTCTCTGGTTTTTTATTTAAGCAGTTTCAGACGGCAGCTCTGCAACGAGAAGCAATTGACTTCGTTAACTCGTCATCCGTCCCCCTTGTGCAATAACCGTTGCGGTCCAACGCCCTGCCCTACACGAGTCCGAGCTTTGGAACGACGCTAGACAGCCTCCCCGTTCCATCGTTAACCTCGACCGACTTGGTTTCTACTGGCTTGCTGTTGGAAGCCCGCGATCAGATTTTACTTCCATAACCAACAGCCTAACAGCCCAACCGCTGTGTTTACCAATTTCACAGCCGAGTCTTGTTTTGGCTGCTAGTGACGCAATTGTTGCCATAAACAACAAGGACTTACGCTGCGACAACCCCGACGCGCGAGAAAGGAAAACATCTTCTGCCGGCAACCGAAACACGATAACTATACACACAGCGGTACAGAAGAAAGCAAACAGCTCGCCAAAATGTCTAGCCAGCCTCTCCTCCAGACCGCTCCCGGTATGATCACATCTCGATTGACTCCTCACTTGCCATACCTTCATACAAAACCTCACACTCCTCCCACAATCCCTCCCCCCCAACGAGGAGTGCGCAGACGCTGACTCTACCCGAACCCGACAGGCAAGCGCATCGCCCTGCCCACGCGCGTCGAGCCCAAGGTCTTCTTCGCCAACGAGCGCACCTTCCTTTCATGGCTCAACTTCACCGTCATCCTTGGCGCTCTCGCCATCGGCATGCTCAACTTTGGTGACCGCCCGGCGTTCATCAGCGCTTTCCTCTTCACCGGCGTCGCCATGCTCACCATGATATACGCCCTCGCAACGTACCACTGGCGTGCCAAATCCATTCGCGTCCGCGGCCAGGCCGGCTTCGACGACCGCTTCGGCCCTACCTTCCTGGCCATCATCCTGCTGTTGGCCGTTGTCG
Source organism: Colletotrichum navitas (assembly GCF_030913465.1). Classification (NCBI taxonomy): domain Eukaryota; kingdom Fungi; phylum Ascomycota; class Sordariomycetes; order Glomerellales; family Glomerellaceae; genus Colletotrichum; species Colletotrichum navitas. The sequence continues at coordinate 97,071 of NW_026850573.1, forward strand.
TCAACTTCGTTCTGCGCATAACATACTCGTCCAAGGAGGGCAAGCACTAAAGCGCCCAGCGTTATGGATACAGGCCGGTCTAGGTGACGACGAGGAGGGCGAGAGCGATGGCGGATCGGGAACGGCCGTCTACGCACTCACTCGTGCGAGATGATGCTGCCGGAGCCTCACCATCTGGATAAGCTGAAAAGGGAGGGGGACGTTGGAAAAGCGACACTTGTATGGTAACGAAATGGCGTGTCTGATTTGGAGTTACCCATGTTTTGTACGAGCGGATGTGACCAAGGAGGAGGATGTTGGATTGTGTACCAGGACGGTTAGGTAAAACGCATGCATGCATTGTGCTCATGGAGACTCATTCGGCCCCTGGGAGGATTGCATCAGTCCGAACACCAAGGCTGCCTAATTGTACAGCGAAAATCGATTCTTCTTATGGCATATGGGCTATTTCCGTCCGCCCTGATGGGTATCAACCTTGAAAACCTTTTCTTGTCCCAAACGCCTCTGACGCAGCCTGTTCAAAGTACCACCCAAACACGGGAACCAAGATGACCTCGAAGCCGAACGTCCCCCTTGCCTCGTTTTGCTAGACCCTGTCTTGGACTTGCCTGCAGCCTTCTCGCTCAGTACCGGGCCTCCGCTGTCTCTTACGATGTGGCGGAGCTCGTCGGGGCACCCTGGAGTTCGTTCGTCTGGGTGGTGACGCCGTCCTTGGCCCTCAACTCGGGAATGGGCGCGAGCGATAGGAAGACGCTCAGTGACTTGGCCGCGCGGCTGGCCGGCGGAGGCAGGACCGCCCTCTCGAACCGGCTCTCCATGACCTCGAAGTCGTCGTCGTCGTTGTCGTCGTCAGAGCCCCCCGCGACCTTGGCGGGGCCGCCGCCCAGCATGGTCTCCTCCACAACGTCGACTTTCGGCGGGAGCTCGCACATCTGGTTGTACTGGTACCACCGCCCGCCCTCGTCCTCCGCGACGATGCGCTTCACGAGCTCCGCTATGGTGATCATCTTGACGACGTCGCCCGGCCGCGCGTAGAGGAGCACGGCGCGCTTCCTCGGGTCGCCGTCGTCCTTGCGCAGGTGCCGCAGGAGCCAGTTCACCCGCTTCTGGATCTTTGTCGAGGAGATTGTGAAGGCGAGCAGGACGTCGTACTTGGGCCTCAGGCTGGCGAGGAGGGCGTCGTGCGCGGGCAGCGGTGTCGTGGGGCCGCTCGAGGACGCTCTGCTCTTTTTCGGTCCGGCGGACTCGGCTGTCGTCGAGGGTTTTCTCTTCTTGTTGCCCTGGGGCTGCTTGATTGGGGGTGGTTCAGCCATGGCCTGCGTCGCAGAGGCCTAGAACCATGGCAGGGCCGTTGCTGCTCGATGGCTTCGAGGGGGGGGGGGGGGGGGGGGGGGGGTGCAATGTGATGCGCGGGGCTGAATTGGAGCCGAGGTGGGAGATGCAAGACTGGCAAAGGTTTCTGTCGATGAAAATGTGCGGCGTGAATCTGGATCTCTCCGAAATCTTATCGGATAAGGAGCTCGGACCACCGCCGGATCTTCGGAGCCGGCATTTGGCCATCAACGGAGCGCAGATTTGATTGTCTTGATCCCGCATCGATCATGGATCGGATGATTCCTTCAATATCTAGTGCTATTTTATTGTTTGCATCATTGTTACCAGAAGTTTCACCGATGGAAAGGTCATAGAGTAAGTTACGGTCAGGCTTTCACTGTATGCCAACCCGTTCTGAGCCATCTCGACATCCAGCTCGTGACCAACCACGTGATGCTTAAAGCGGCAAGGCCTTTACTGGGGGTGAATCTGGCTTCGGGGAATCGCACACGAGCCAGCGTGCTCGCAACGCCGGACCTGGGGCTAGCTTCCCGCGGAAGCTGGAAAGGACCCACCAGACAGGCCGCCCATGCACCGAAGGGTCGTGGCTTTTCGACTTCACATGTTTAGCGTGGCCTGTGCGGCGGTCCGTCCGACTCATCCTCTGCTCCAGAAACGCCATTTTGTCTGAATCGCGGTACGTTTGATGCACGCACTGCTGTTTGCAGATTCACACCCGACATGGAGAAGGTCAAAACGGACCAGTCCTCCGCGATGTGCGTTTGTTCGCTTCCTGGAAGCGGGCGGAGGGCGAAAAGGCTGTCTTGGCGGGAAGGTGCAGCCAGAAAGGGCTGGTCGAGTATCCGTACAGGTAGACACTGAATCATGGTCAAAGTAGACATACCGTCGTCATACCACAGCTTCAGAGAGGGCCCGCGGTGGGGTTCCCCAAGATTTCCCATGTTAGGTAGTTGGGCTACAAGACCTGTGCACTACACTAGTCGCAGCAGTCCGTTTCGCCCAGAAAGTGCCATCCGGCTCCCGGGATGAGGCCCGGAGGAACGTCGACAGTGCCGCTCAGGGCAGGGATTGGCAACTTGGCTGTCATCGGGTGACCTTGGCTGTTGAGTCGGGGTTAGAGGGGTATTTCGATATTGGTCCGCTGAGCTTCGCAAGCACGGCAGCGGCGGGAAGGGGGATCGGTTTTCATCGCAGACTCGAGCGCAGAACTGCAGATGGGAAATCGACAAGCTATGGCACCTTGCTAGCAGCGCTCAGGTCTGAAACCAGAAAGGACTAAAGGCTGGCTTGGTATGTCGGGGTGGCGTGGCGCATCTCAAGCGGCCCATCCATGTCCTTCTGCATGGCGCACCCACCTCATCCTCGCGCGAGGCCGGCCTGCCTTTGAGGCCGCACAGCTCTTGAAGGCGCTCAAGTTACGAGGCCTCGGACCCTCTCTCTCAGCAAACTAAAAAGAAATGTTCGTTGTGATGCACCAAGGGTTCAGCTGTGAGGTGAAGAGGAGGGCGGAAGCCCGAGAAGGAAACAGTACAGAAGCAGAAGAGAGCATAATGGCACATGGCCTTTCCCTGCTTATCAGGGTCCAGCTTCCATGTCATCCCAGGTCTTGTCGCGCACTCGCTCGTCGGCGTCAGGTTTGGGGCTAGGGACGGCTTAGCCCTCCGCCATGGCTACCTAGTAGTACTCAGCAGGTATTGAGATGCCGACGAAGTCAGGTCTTTCGTGGAGAATGGGCGCGGTTTTCGAGCTCGGCCGGAATGACGAGTCATCGATCCAGACGGATGAGATGGGGGGGAGGCTACGGCAAGGTACGTGGAGAAGACAGACGAAATTTGTTGTTGCATGTTTTGCATTTGTCGCCAGAGGCGTGGCCTCCCAGTGCTGTTGTTGGTCAATAAACATTGAGAGACGGCTGGAGCAGTCGGGAATCTCCAGGAAGCATTATCATGCGTGTGTTGCCCAGACGGCGATGGCAGGAACATTAATCATGCACGACGGGAGGGGGGAGAGGAGGTATGGAAGGCATCCGAAGGCCGGCAATGCGCTGGAGATGTCAGCGTTCCATACCCGTTCCCCGACTCAGCGGAACGAGGGGGGACATTCTTTCCCACGCCTCTAGGTACCTTTTAGCTCGTGCAGCACACGCCCCAAGGTACCTACTGAGGTAGCTTGGTCAAGCATCTACCAAGGTAGGTACCTGTTTATCTCAACAACTTCCCCGACTTCTGCTCCTGCACACTAAAGATAGGCGTGGGTTGTCATCGGTAGGCCGGTCCCAAGAACAAGCAAGATACATTAAACGAAGCTCTTGCAAACAAAAACACACAACAGTCAGTCATGTTAGAGCGGCGCAAACATGTCGTTCGTTCGTTGCAGGACAGAAAATGCGGTTCTTCTTTTCCCCTTCTTTCTTTTTGCAACGAAATCTCCCGTCTCCCCTCCCGTCTTTCCCGTTTCCTTTCTTTCTGGTCCATCATCCTTGCGCTCTCCTCCTATCTCAGCCTCCACGATCACCACGCAATAGGGGGTTCCCTTTTATTTTCAATTTTTATTTAAATTTTAAACAAGCATCCACAGCAGCTTTGCCGCTGCCTTGGTCTTCGGGCGCACCCACTGCAAGGGCTCTCTATACTGCATATCAGACCCGTTCTATTTTCGGGCCGGCGATTAAACACACAGTGCAGCGTCGCTCGCAGAGCCCCCCCGTCCGTCTCATTGTCCCATCCGATACGACAGGATACGGTAAAACCGTACGCGCAAGACTCTGAGTTCTAGAAGACGGAGCCAAACACGGACACACAAACAGACAAGGGAAACAGTTGGAAGGAACAGGCGTCCCATCTCCAGAGAGAGTTCCCTCTCACAGTGGAAAACGCACCGCAGCGCACCGCCGCACCCGCACACACATAGTCCTCGACCACCCGTCTCACGCAGGGCAAGTTCAGTGCGCTGCCGCTGTCTGCCAGTCTTCCCTCCACAATTACACTACGACCCACCAAACAGTGCTACTTTATCACAGACTCACAAACTTGTCAGTGTGCCGACCCACGGGTGTGCCCCAGTCCCCAGCCCTCAGTCCTCAGTCCTCAGTCCTGACTCTCTCAGCATCCCCCTTTTTTGACGACCGACCCGTCCGGGTGTCATTGATGGTTAGCCGTGTTGTTACACTGCCATAGCTACCTACGTTACCTATCTACCTAGCCTAGCACGCAGTCGTAGTGCTATGTAGCAGTAGTTGTGGTGGTGGTGTTGGACTAGCCTATCGCGTCGTATTGCCCATCACAGCATCCCTGCACACGCCTCCCTTCCTTGGGTTCGCTTGCCTTCTTTTGTTCCCTGGCAGCCGGTGTCTGTCGCCTGGCTCAGACCAAACAGGCGCATTACCTCCTTCTCCCATCTCGTCAGCCAATCAACGACGCGTTTCGGTGCACAATCCTTACCCACACCACACCCCCCAGACCGTACGCCCCCCTCCCCGTTTTATGCTCCCCCCTTGCATCCAATACTTGTCCACGCAAAATTGCCTTTTCCTAGTCAGTCGAGTCGGTCCCTCTCACATCATTGCCAGCCAGCAGCCAAAGTCCCATCCATCCATCCAAGGCAGCTCGCTCTCCTATTTGCTCTCCTGCCTCTGCCTCTGCCTCTGCCTCTACCTCCCTGCCTGCGCCGCCCGTCAACGCGTGTGCCGCATCTGCTGCACCATCAACAATAACAACAATCAGCAACGGGAAACAGGACCACTCGCACCAGCCGAAACCTGGCACACACGCCGCTACATCGCCCAGTCCCCAGTCTCAGTCCACACACCCCCCGGTCTTGATCCTGTCTTCCCTCTCCCCGTGTCTGGCCGCTGGCTGCTTTTGCTTGCTAGCTAGCTAGCTACCTACCTACCTACCTACCTACCTTTCATCGACTCTGGGCCCTTCCCCCTTCCAAGCATCTTACTTAGGCCCACCCGCACTCGCAATCACCACCCCAGAGGCCAATTTCCCCCCAAAGTCGCGCACGTCGCCCGTCAGGAGGAGGAAGCTTCCCGACAAGCTTGCCGGTTTATTCTCACTCTTCCGCTGTCATTCCCATCTCCAAGAATTCATCCTCCTCACAAACAACCTCCTCCTCTCCCCCCAAACCGCACCAAAATCACTCGTCCACACGACTTGGAGGGCAATCCACGGCGTCGCTCCATCTCACTTTGCTCGCCCAACTCTCTTCGCGCATTCATTTTATCTCCCTTTTCTTGCGCCAAATCGAGGCTTTTGTTAGTTCTCGGTTCTTCTGCGTCGTTGTCCTCGCTGCGCGACCCGGCGCAATCCTATCCCTTTGGTCGCCCACTCGCCTTCCAAGGCCTCTCTTCCTCTCTCGTCTCGCTCTCACTCTTGCTGCCTTTTGGCCTTTGCTGAGGCGGACGCCCGGCCACATCATCGTGCGCACTCGCCCCCTGCCACCCCTTTTCCGGCCCCGTCGCTCGCCCCAATACCAACCAACGCACTGCTCACCGCACACCCGCCGCCTCGTACTCGTCCACCCACGCCCGCAGCAGCCACACCGCAGGCTCACACCCGACCCGACCTGTCTGGGCAATCCACTCTTCACGTTAGCCCCCCCTCGTCGCACCTTTCGTCGGCGCATTCCCATTGCACCTCAGCATTTCCGCCTCCTCCCGGCTCCCACGTATTACGTCGCAGCAGCTGCCTGGCCCGTCCGCCACTGCCACACCTTGCATCCTCGTCAGCCTACCCGTCTGTCGTTGCCTTGCGCCTCTTGTCGCCACGCCTCACCCCAACGTCGCATAAAGTCGCTGGGCCACCCGTCTCGCGACTTTTCATCTCATCGCCTCCACTCACATCGCGCTCATGTTCCGCTTCTGGGGCTCAGAGCGGGGAAGCGAAACGACTCTCAGTCTCACCCAACCAATGCCGTCATTCGCCCAAAAACACCAGTTCATTTTGCCGCACCCACCTGCACCGACGACGCCGCTGTCATCTCAGGCTACCCCTCAAAAAAGGCGTCTGTCCGGCGTCGACGGTTCATCTTCGCCAGATGTTGCGCTTACCGCCGCCGGTGAACAGCCTCTGAAGCGCGCTAGGCTGGAGAGCAGTAGTCCCTCCGTTGCTGACGCGCCTTCTTGCGATGCCGCTGCACCGCCGCCCGTAGCTGCGCCTGCTGCTGCTGCTGCTGCTGCTTCTCCCGCAGTCACTAACGACATTGAAGACGCCCGTGACGCGATTCAGTACCAGTTTGGTCTGGAGATCTTGCTCAAGCATAATGAGCTGAGGCTAATCAATCAAGAGCTGGCCAAATGCCAGGTCGCTCTTGAGCAACTGCGCCGCTGCCATCTGATTCCGTATCCCACCGCCTTCCCCACCCCGGCGCAGATGCTCGATATCAGCAATGGTAAAGGTCCTACTCTGCAAACCCGTCCGGGAGAGCCTGTCCCCCAATGGGCTCCGCCCTTTGGAGTTGTCGACGGCCCTTACGCCCGACACTATGCCAAGTGGCTCATTCCCGATCCCAAGTTTGACGGCATGCAGCCGGAGTGGTACCCCGTACACGAGACTGCCCGTAGCAGAGGCTCGGCGGAGGGACGGACGACGAGAAACAGCATGTCTGACCTCGCCAGCACAAATAAGAACCGCACGGCGCGGGGTCTGGGCGGCCCGAAGCTGCAGTCTCTTTCTAGCGGCTATCCTCAGCCCAAGGAAAAGGCTGGGCCTTGTGTTCTCAAGCGCTCCGACGGCCAGACTGTCAAGCTTGTTTGCCTGGACTGCAACCGAGAGAACTTCAGTAGCACGCAGGGTTTCATCAACCATTGCCGAATCGCCCACAGGCGAGACTTCAAGAGCCACGAAGAGGCCGCTGTTCATTGCGGCCATCCCATCGAGGTGAACGAAGGTGGCGGTGTCGTTGGTGAGGAAAAGGCGCCTGCCCCGTCGACCGCTATCGCTTCTGGCTTGGTTCACCCACTCGCTCAGTCCGATATGTCCACCCAGCAGGCCTACGTTGCTTTGCGTTCTAGGATCGCAGATTCCCTCAAGATGTACCGTGAAGGCAAGCTGCCTGGCGTTACAAGCATTCCCAGCGGATCCTCGGAGGCTGCGCCAGCGAAATCCACTGCGCAGAAGACTAACACCTTCACTCCGTCAGCCGACACCCCGTTCCTCTCGCGACTCATGCAGAGCAGGAACTTCAACGGCAATCTCAATGACATTGTCAGCGATGCCAAGGAGAAGATGTCCATGGAAGACGTTGCGACGCCAGGAGAGGATTCGGAGGAGACCGAGATTGGCCCCGGCAGCCCTCAGAGCACCGCTGCGCCCGCCGCTCGTGTTCCCGCTACCGCTATGCGCATGCCTGCAAGAGCGCCTGTGCCGCCCGTTGTTCTGACATCGTCTACGAGACCCGCAAGCAGCAAGGGCAGGTCGCCTCATACAGGCTTCGCCTCACCGCCCATGAGCAGTCCTGACAAGGATGATGGTCATAGAATGATGATGCTTCGTGACGACGACGTCGAGATGGATGTTGACCTCAGCCCGAACACCTTGGTTAGCAACAACGCGCCCTCGCTAGTGAGCGATGATGGCGAGTACGACGATTCAGACGACGGGTCGTCCGAGTCTGAAGTCAGCGATCGGATGGACGCCGAGTCGGTGTCTGATGTTGCCGAGATCACTCTCGATGAGGATCACGATGGACGACCTCTCGCCCATCACCGGGAGCCTAGCAGCGTCGGCTCCGGCGCCGCCATGCGCCTCAAGAAGGACGAGAACAAGCATGTCACCTTCGTTAGCCCTGTACACGACAGCGCGAAGCGATCCCGGAAAGTTTAGCGTGTCTGCGATTCTTTCCCAAGTCCCACGATGCTATGCTTCTGTACGGAAGACCTTTTCGAGGCAACCCCTCAAACTTGCCGCCATACCCCTTTGGATTCACTGCTTTCTCCGGCGAGCAAGGTTGTTTTTTCTTCTTTTTTTTTGCGCACACATACTCCCTTTAGTCGACGAAGCTTCTCTTCTCTCCTATTATCTTTTATTACTCGACCCTGCGCAACCAGGGGTCAATTGGGACAGGCAAAAAAGCAGGCTGCGGTGATGGTTGTGGCCGGAGATGATAACGTCACTTGTTAGAGATATGAACCGGGCGTCACGGTTGTTGGGAAGCGTCTGCCTTTTTGCGTACTTTTTCTTGTCTTTTTTTTGGCCTGTAGACTTTATACTGTTACAACTTGACTCCCCTTGGGCCGATACCCTCCCCGAGGTGTGAGATGGGTTCGGGAGAAACCCGAGACGAGGGAGATGGTGTCCCAGAGAGGCATACAACGCTTACGAGCCGGCTGTAGGATTCAGGGACCATCCGTGTTGTATCATAGCGATTGGAGACGAAGGCTTGATGACCGCAAACAAACAAAAAATATGATACGAACGAGGTCACGTTGAGCGACCACTGCCTACTATTGCCCGCCTCCCCGTATGAGTTGCTTGTGAATGACTTGGATACGACGTGCCTTAATCTCTGAAGAGCGCGCGCCCACTCCTTGGTGCCGACTCTTTGAGGCCATGGTCGACGATCCTCGAGGGGTGTACGCGCCGCGGCTTGATGATGATCACCGGCCGGATGGCGCGCTCCCCACCGACGTCAAACGGACAATACTCCCCTCCCCGCTCTCATTACACCGAGAGTCAGTCGGTAAATCGTGGTCGGCACACTTTTCCGCGCGCGCAGGTTTAGAGTTTATGAGCGGCGGGGGGTAATGGACGAGCAGCCCAACACCCTACTCTGCTACAGCTACTGTGCTACAGCTGCTGCTACTACCGCCGCCGCCGCCGCCGCCGCCGCCGCCGCCTTACCCACGTGAGTTGTTTAAGGGCACGGCTTGGAACCAATCTATCCCCAACAGCAATGATTCAGGCCAAACGAAGCGGCGAGAGAGACCTTTATTCGTTATTCTTGTTTCATGCTGTTTCGTTTCTTTTCTCCTCTTTTCTTTTCTTCCTGGGATTTGTTCGAGAGGGGGGGCAGGGGAGGGGTAGGGGTACAGTGTACTACCTATGTAGGTACGCATGAGCTCGACGCGGCCGCTTTTATATGCATGCAATGGCAATTTGACGTAGTAGTAGAGCTGCTGAATGTTTCACGCGCAGGAAGGCGACAAGGGGGGGGGGGGGGGGGACGATGATTCGGATGGATGGATCAACGTTGCCGAGTCAACTCCCACCCGTCTTCCCTTCCCTTTCTCCAATATTTGTTTCGTTTTCTGCCCTTTTTTACTCCCGACGTTGGGGCGTACCCTACTGCTCGGGATGAACCAGGTTCGTAGCGACGCAGGTTTCAATTTGTCTCGTTGGCAACCACCACCTCCCCCCCATGTCCTCTTCGATGGTAAGCCTGCGCAGGAAGAAGCAGGCCCCTTCCGGGGGACATGTATTATGAAGTCCGGAGATGTCCCGGAACAATATCAGTCACTGAGGAGGCGCACCGCGTCAAACGATTGGATTGGCTCGTAGACCTTGTTCTGCTTTGTTTCCTCTCTTCTTTCCCTTTCATCTCATGGGGGAGGGGAGGCTTTGTCCATGAAAGTCATGAAAGGGTGGAATTAGGTAATTACAAAAGGTTAAACCCCATTAAACATCCTGCGGGTTTCTTTCTTTTCCCTTGGTGTCGGCTTGACTTGCCGCTTGCTTTGTCCCCGCCAAAAGTATGCATTGGAAACCAATCCCCTTTTTCCTTTTTGGAAATCCCAAATCTCCTTAGCACCGTGGCACCATAACATTAACCCGCTGGAGTGACATGAATATTTTCAGGCATCCTTCGTTGACGGAAAAAACCGCTCCGCTTCACCCGCCTTGCTCGTCTTCTTCGTCATCTTGAAGGGGGAGGGATCACGCCCTCTCTCTTTCTCTCTTCGTCCGTTTACAGGACAGCGGCGACGACGCCAGCGACGGCGAGGAGGACGCCGCCGGTGTTGCGAGCGAGCTGGCCGACGCCCATGTTGGGGGTGCTGGAGGCGGTGGCGGAGGTCGAGGTGGAGGCGGCGTCCTCGCCGGCGGTCCTCGTCGGGGTGGCAGAGGCCGAGACGGAGGCAACACCGGAGCCGGTGGCGGTAGCGGCGGCAGCGGCTTCGGTCTTGCTGCGCAGAGCGGCGGAGCCGTAGAGGGAGGCCTGCTGGCAGTAGATGGTTACCTGGCCCTGGGCGGGCGAGGCGCGGGGGTCCTTGGGGCAGTTGTTGTAGCAGGTGGCCACGGCCTGGTAGCCGGCGCACAGGCAGTCGTAGTCAGCGGGGCCGCAGGAATTGACCTAGAGTGGTGGGAGCCGTGTAAGCAAAACGTGGTCATGGGGATGAGGGGAGAGAGTAGAAGCCATCCCAGCCATGACCTCGAGACAGAGGACGGAAGGTGGATGGATGGAGCATACCTTGGCGTTCTCGCTAGTCAGGCAGGCCTCGACGATGGGGGCGGCATCACAGCTGTCGTCCTGGGCAGCGGCGACGGCGGCGAGGGCCAGGGCGAGAGGGTAAAAGAACTGCATTGTGGAATGTTGTGGATGACGGGTTCAGTCGATTATTACGGGTCTTGTTTTTTTTTTTATCGAGAGCGACGGTTTGGATATACAGCGAATCCAACGAGCGAAGTGATCCTGGGACTTGTAGCGAATGGAATTGACGAAGCGAGAGGGAGATTAGGCCTGTCGAGGACGGAATCTGCTGCTGGTGGGCAGTGGATTGGCGGAGGTTTATTAACGGGATGGAGAGAAAGGGAAGGGGGAAGAAGGGTCAGGAACGAGGCACAGTGGACGGGGCGGGAATATTAAATAAGGAACATGGCATTATTAGTGACGGCGCAATTTTATCACTGTAGTTGTATCCATACGATCTTGGGGGTGGGCGCCCATCTGCAGGCCGGGATGTTGGGGGGTGGGTGGGAAGGCTAGGACGAAGGAGGGAATCGAGGAGCCAGAGGGCGCCGCCTCCCCTTCCTCTCTGCCCCCCGGACTAAGCCGAGGCGGGCCCTTCCCCCAAAAAAGAAAACAGTGGCGCACTGCCGCTAGTGAATTGAATTTATGATAGGCAAGGCCTTCTTCTCTTCCCTTTTCTTCTCTGGTTTCCTTTCCGGGTCAAGGAGCCAACAAAGTGGAGGAGGAAGGAGGAGGAGGAGGAGGTGTGACCACCAGTGGGTTGTTTTGAGGCTTGATGCTCGACTTTTACGGAGATTGATGAAGCTTGCCCCCTCCTGTTCTACCAAGTACAGAGGAATAGGCGCGGTAGGCACTATGGGCGAGATATTCCATGTGCAGCGCAGAAAGGCGGAAGAGACAAGTGCAACGGCCGCACGGTATCCCGCACAACCGCAACAGGGGAGAGAGCGTGTGAAGTATTGGGGACGGGGACACCGGAACATGGTGATGGGGTCAAGCCCCTGCTGGAAGGACGACCGAGGAGGAAAGTCTCCGCGACTTCGTTGTCTATGCCAATCCCCCGCCTGAATTCCGCTCCCGTCTTTTGCTTCCAGAGCAGTGGAGAGGAGGATGGACGGGCAACCATTTGTGCGCATCTGGTGTGTAGTGCGCATAATGCGCGTTAAATGTCTGGGTTTCTCTATCCTTACAGTTCTCTAGCCCCAGACTGCGAGGATGTCTGGGGAACGGGGCCTCGTTGACGATTGGGGAATGCCTCGAGATTGTTGGCAGAAGACCGAACGACCAGGGCTGAAGACTACCTACTACCATCTTATGGTAGTAGACTCGGCCCAGGTCTTCGACATGGGGGCCCTCAAGTGAAGCCCGGACGATTTTTCTTGGCAGGTGAGCGTCCTTATCTGTTGTGCTCCCTCCTGTTTATGCCTCTGCTGCCGCCCGGCTCTGCCAATATATTGTGCAGTTGCAGCGGTGCGACTTGGGTGAGCATAGGACGGAGGAATACCATGGAAACGAGCTTCCAACGACATGGAGCCCGGCCGTCGAGATGAAGTCTAATCTCGTTCCGGCTGGAGGGCCAGGGGGTGGAGGCTCGATTCGAGATGACGGGCCGCTCATTGGTCAACCATGCTGGCTGTGCTTCCTCCGGTCCCTCCCTGGCTCCTCATAGAGCAAGGGACAGGGGACAGGGGGCAGGAGACAGGGGGCTTCGAAGAAGGAGGAGGCGTCTGTGCCCGCAACGGATGAGTTGCAGCGACGATACAAGCGCCGGTATTTCTGGCATGCTCGCTCTTTTGCAAGTCACGCTCCGGAGATCCGTGATGGAGAAGTGAGAAAGAAATAGAGAGAGCCGGCGAACGTTCGCCCCGGCACGATTTTCTCGCCGGGTCAAGCTTTGCAGTGTAGAACGGCGTCTGATCTGGAGACGGACGGCGCAGCTGTCGTCCGTTGACGTCGGGAGGCTTTGACCTCCCTCCACTTCCTGCACCAGGCCAGCAGTGGGAACGGGCGTGTGAGGTTGGAACGAGCTTTTGACTGGCTGCCCTCTTTGTTTTTGCCTCAAATCCTCTCTACCATGGTCCATGGTCCATGGGCCTGCCCTTCTCGGAGCCTGTTGTTAAAGACATGCTCATTCGCCCTGGCTTTTGAGTGTAAGCAGGATACTCCATGTTTTCTCACACACACACATACACACACACTCCCACCCTCTATATACCCTGTATATCTGTAGACTGTTTACAAATATGAATTTCTGAAGTTGGAGGTGACTGAAAACCTACATTTCCCCTCCTTTCGTATCCAGCGCCGTCGCCCGTATGTACAATACTCACGCATTTACCTTATGCTGCTCCCCTCGTTTATACTGGTCATCCGATAACGCGCTTCCGTCGCCTAGCCAGTACTGAGGGACGGCCGAGGTGAGGGGTGGGGGCGATGCCGAAAAGTTGTCTCCTACCCCAATCAGTGCCTCGCTACATAGCATCTGCAAGCAAGAGCAGCAATACGAGGTGCAGCAGCAGTGCAGGCGGCTGGTATTGCATCGTATACAGAACCTTACCAGCGACGTATCACCCCGCCAAAGCTGCCACCCGACCTCCGGCCGTGACCCCCAAATCTCATGATCGAACACCGAATATTCAGCCAGTCCTGTCTATCGATTTGCAGCTCGTCATAGAGCTGGAGACAACACCACTGGCCCGTTTGGTATGCTCAATGTCATCACAGATCAAAGAGGGCTGAGGCCTCCCCGCAACGGCATTTGCATCCCCTTCGCATCGAAAGCGCTTGAAGCACGTTCCGCAAGGTGGGTTCATGGGAACGCAATAGCTGCGTATCTCGGTAAAAGCAGTGTTTCATTCATTCGCACGACGCTGCCGATCTCAAGCAAAAAGCCACAACGCCCAAACCATATAAAAAGCTGCCCATTGTGCCGGAACGTTTCTTCGTCATTAGTGCAATCCCTGGCAGATATCAATCGCCACACGGAGCGCGCCACCACACAATATCATTAACAGTCCCGGGCTATCGCATCGCCAGTTGCCTCTTCAGTTCCCCGTTCTCTCGCTTGAGGGTCGCCAACAGCTCCTCGAGACCCTCCGTCCTCTCCACTGCGCCCATGCTCATCTCCTCAACCAGTTTGACAAACCGAAACAAACGGAAGACAATGACGAGTGACGCAATCTCCTCCACGATGCCATGCGAGAGCACATCGACGGTGAAGCTCGCCACGATGACTAGGCCGTCGAGCACGTGAAACCAATCGTGAAAGTACCTAGAACGAAGGAGTCAGATATGTTGAGCGAGAGACGTCAGTGTCCATCCATCTCACCTCCACCCAAACGCCGTTACGCAGAGAATCAGCTCTGCCAAGAACACACAGCTGAACACAAGACCGGCGAGGGTGAGGCCTTGGCGCGTGCTCTTGACCCACGGTTCGTCGTCCCGCTTCATATCACAGGCGACGAGTTCCACAAATATGTTGGCCATGAGCGTCGCGACGTCCAGGGACACCAGGGCGAGGATGACGTAGTGTTTCCTCCGAGACGCGAGCATGTCCTGAAGACTGGTCCGCGACTGACTGAGTTGTCGACTGAGGGGCGTCGGCCGTCTGTTTTCGCGGAACCCGGAGAAAGACCAAAGCAGGGGCCTGCTCGGTTCCTCGTCGGATGCCATAGCTGCTAAGGCGGCGATCACAGATGGGGGTACGGGATAGCAAGGCTATGTAGTAGTCCGAGATACGTGGTCCGCTGAATGCAGTGCCCTCAAGTGCGGAACGAGCGATCGCAGCCTGTCCGGGCGAGACCTTCTCGCGCGCGCGCAGTGAGCGGACGCAGGAAGGGAGGGAGATACAAAATCTGAGGCCGAGAGGATAGCCGGCAACCCGGCGATGCGGTGCTGACGCGGTGCACCTTCAGCAACGTCGCACGTGGACTCTGACGAACAACTGGCGCACAAGGCGGCTCAGGTCCCGAAATCCTGCAGAACTGCTGACTAATGCTTAATGCCACCTCCTTAGCGGTCGGCTTTCAACAAACGCTCCAACCCGGAAGCCGTAGACGGACTCGGGACGTGGCCGGACTCGTGATCAAATGTCGGAAGCCCGACGTCGTCCAGCCGGTCGAGCGGCTTGGCCGGTAATTTTCGCTCGTCCACTGTCGGAGGTACGGGCCTTGGTGGATCACTGAAACGGAAAAAGATCGAGCGACGCGGAAGCTGGGCCGGAGGGATTCGGTCTGCGGGTTTTTACACGGTCGCGATCGACTTTGGTAGATTAGAGCAGGGAACTTGCTATGGTTCCGCCGCTCGACGCTCAATAAACACAAGCTCCCCCGCTATGACATAGCACGTGTGGAAATTCGCAATGCGACGTCGGGCAGGGTTGGCGCATGACGAAGCTTTCGGATGTTGAACCTAAGAGATGGTTGTCGATGTCGGCGATCGAGAAGAAACCGAACTCCGGTATAGCAGAGTGAGGGGGAGGAGAAAATCCGCAGAAACTGATGATGGGCTTACAGGGAAATAGTCGCGGAGAGCAGATCCCGATCTGTCCAGCTAGGCCTTGATCGGCCTCTTCTCACCAACGTGAATGACCATCTCTATTGTCGATCCAAAAGAGCCATAAGCTAGCTAGTTGCCGCCAGATACACTTGGAACCTTGACAGGGTTAGGTACTTGCGCAACAAAGCCCCAAAGGTGGAAGACGGGCACGAAACCCAACTGCCTGTCCAGCCGATGAAAATGGGCACTCGTTTTTTTGAAACAAACATCGCATATCCTTTTCTAGTAGCACTCATGGCCATATCCTTGATCATGTGATTGTAATAGTCACTCGGCTGCTTTCGCCAGATCTCTAAAGTATGCGTGGTGAGCGGCAGGTGCGGACAAGCTCCACGACCCCGCCAGACAAGCAATTGCATTCTATCATATCCACGACCGTGCCGTCCAGACCTCCTCCAGCCTCACCCCGAACACCGTAAGAGGACATTTTTATTCTCTCCCGGGTAGGCGGATTTCTTCCCTGTACAACTGCCCATATCGTTTCCTACATCAATCAGCGGAGCTATCCCACGTCCTTTGGCCACCACGAAACGAAAGCTTGGGGTTGGAGCTCTTATCTCTTATCGGTGTGCCCCGGTTAAACCGTGGGTCTTCTCCCTGCCCATTTTTGGCATCAGGACTGTCGACCACGTTCAACACGTCTACCTCACCATCAGCCTTGTCCGGCCTCAGCCTTTGCACACGCCGCTGCATCAATCTTGCGCAGAGCCAGAGCTTTTCAGGTAAACTCTGAATCTGTGAGTATCCCCAATTGCATACCATGGTGCTCTGTGTTGGCCTGGGCAGCTCCTATCTAGGGAGCCCCTCCCAAGGCCGTGGCCTTATTGAAAAAGGGCGCGTCTGCCTTGTCACACCATTCATTTTGCCCATTTCAGCATCGACGGCTAACAAACCTCTGCCTATAGACCAACCGATCTACGATTGCTCAAGTCACAACCATGGCGGACGTCAAACCTGAAGACACCCCTGTGGAGGACCACAACGTTGAGAACAACGACAACAATGAGAACAACAGCGTCGGCGAGGAAGACGGCCACGATGAGGTGCGCTCAAGAGGCTTTTTCCGCCATTGGCTTCGCAGATAAGAGGAGGTAACTGACAGCACAATCGTAGGAGGAGATCTCTGCGATGAAGAGACGGGTAGCCGAGATGGAAGAGGAGGCAGCTAAACTGCGCGAGATGCAAGCCAGCCTCGACCAGCAGAGTCGGGAGCTGTCGGAGAATAAGGAAGATATCGACAGCCGCAGTATCTTTGTCGGAAACGTCGATTACTCTGCCTCGCCTGAAGAGATCCAGGCTCACTTCCAGAGCTGCGGCTCCATCAACCGCGTCACAATCTTGTTGGACAAGTTTACTGGACAGCCGAAGGGGTACGTCACGCTCTCCCTGCTCGCCACGCGCGAACCGGCCTGATGATCAATGATGGAGCTAACATGATGCCGCGCTTAAGATATGCTTATGTCGAGTTTACCGAGCCGAGCCTCGTGGCCCAGGCTCTCGTACTCAACGAGAGCGTCTTCAAGGGTCGCAACATCAAGGTCGTCCCCAAACGTACCAACGTTCCTGGCATGTCCCGCGGTCGCGGGCGCGGCGGCTTCCGCGGCGGTCGTGGCGGCTTCGGGCGCGGCGGTTTCCCGCCTCGGGGCGGCTACCGCGGGGGGTACCGTGGCCGAGGAAGAGGAGGATACACTCCCTATTAGGCAGGGTTACGTCTCTCGTAGGCTCGCGCCCGGCGTCAAGTTGGGATTGGTGGACGCGACACGGTTTATCACTTCGATTGTATCATACAGGACCGGTAGGGAAAGGGGAAAGCTTCGTTATGGCGTTCAGGGATAGGTCAGGCCCAGTACACAAAGTCGATGAGATGTAACTCCTACATTGCGAAAGGTGACAGAGTGCTCCTATTTTCGATGCGGAATATCGGATGGTGGACGACGTCCGAGACACGATACTACTAGTCTGCACACGACAAACTTGTGGTCGAGAACAAAACAAGCCTTGGGTAGAACACCATCCTGCACCCTCTCGCACAATTCGCCGGTTCAGGGGAGACACTGAAAGCTCCCTCATGGCGACGCCAAAGACCCAATCAGCGCCACCGAGTACCCATAAATGTGGTGAAGATAGCAGACGATACGTCATATGCGCATCAAGTGATGGATGATACCAATGAAAACCTTCCTGGTCGGGTTCGTAGCAAGACAAATGGGCGGACAAGCCTAGCGGTGCCGTCCTTCCGCGGTTGACCCACGAAGTCGCCCGATCCGGGCGCAGAGGCACCGCCGCCCGCCCGCCCCTTGGAACGCTCACCTTTCTGGGGTTTCCGACGGCCAGCTGACACACGGAAGTGCCTATTCGTCCCTCTGATACGACCCAAGGGGGGGCACCAGCCGGGGAAGGGCCTCGATCGCCGCTTCCGGGTTCAGGCCGCCCTGAACCTAACCATACAAAGCCATTTTCGCACCGAGGGACCGGACCTGATGGGAATAGCTCGGCCCAGGGAGAGCCAAAGTAAGTCTAGGGCACGTGCATCCTGTTAGAAGTCGATGCGCACAAGTCGGCAAACCTACGACGAATGCGATTTAGAGGTAGGCAGGCAGGTCTTAAAAAAGGAATGGGCGGACAGTGATTCATTGGAGGGACACGACGAGTGGGGGGGGCAGAGAACAGTGTTCATTGGATTAGGGACTTTGTGTTACCTATTTATGGCATACCATGTGCTCTAGGCAAATTCTCTTTCGCGTGCTCTCTGGTGTGCACCGAGGAGAGTATGTGGGATGGATGGATGGAGGGATAGCCGGTTGGCTGGAGCGTCATGGAGGGCGGCGAGGGAAGGGAACGGACTGGACGTGCCGGGCGCCATTCAATGCTCCCAAACCTCTAACCTCAGGCATGTTGACATGCCGGAACGCCGGACGGGGAGGAGGGGGTCGGAAGTTAGCTGGGGTGGCCGCTTGCCTGGGAACCCTGAAGAGAGCGAGGTGGAGATTTCGAGATGGACACTGGAGTGGAGCGTGAGAAAGAGAGAGGGCGGAAGAGAGCAAGAAGATATCTAGACACCGCAGAGGGAGAGAGGGATAGGTAGGTCGAGAGGAAGGGTGGCTGTAGCGCATGAGGTTCGGGAAACGAACGGGAAAGGTAGGATGGGACGAGGAACAATGCGCTGTTTCTGGTTTTGTCGTGTTCCTCCTTCTCCGTATCCGTACCTAGGCTAGGTAGGCGCCGCAGGTAGCTTTTTCGGATGACTCTTTGTAGTTTCTAATCCTGACCATAACATGAGAAATCCATCGTGAGAAAATCTTGGCCTTGCCCCCCCCCCTCCTTCCTCGGCGAAGGTGTTCCAATAACAAGGCCAGAGAGAAAAGGAAAGAGGTGTACAAGGTTGGATTGGAAAACGAATGATTCTTAGCAAAGGTATCGATGTCGCCACAGGAGAATCATGTAACGAGTATGATGTGCTCATGCAATCGCTTGGTCAGGTTCTAGATCTATCTTGACGGCTCGAACTGAGGGGCCTCCCAGGCAGTTTTTATGGGCTCCGGCTGTTAGGCATGGCTGGCGGGCACCGCCAGGGTACAGGTCAGGTCGGGTAGGGTCCCCGTCCCGAGCGACAGGTACTATTGCTGAAGCCACCCGAAGCTGGGTCTACCTAGGCGCACACACTATCTATCCGTACTCTGAGAGCGAGGTAACTCTCTCTCTCAACCCAGCCCAACCCAACCCGTGCCGACTCAAGAAGGGATGGGGCCGGGTGTGGTGCGGTGTAGGAAGCAGGGGCTTGTTGGATTGGCGGTTTTCTGACGGTCGTAGGCATCCGAAACGCCATTGAGGACGGCGTTTAGAAACCGAAGGAGGCCTGCCACGGTGCTTCCCGGGGGAGTGCTTTGTTTTGGCTTCCTCCTGGTGCTCCGCACTTCAGCTGCCTCCCGGTTGCTTGGCGGGGTACATTTAAACAATGCAAGGGCAGAAAGGGATTGAGACTAGAGAAGCCTTGCCTTATGAAAAAAAATTGTACGATAGAGAACGGAACAGGCGAGCACGTTGAGCAGCGCCTGGTGGTGTCCATTGCCAATACCGAGGTGGAATCTACATAGTACTTTGATAGATAGTGTTCCCTCATCAGCCTCTGCACCCGTCTTTGCTCAGCGACTCCGCCGTCAAGCAGATCGTGCCTCCTGTGGTGCAATAGCGCAAGCCTAGCATGTATTTGGATTTGAAGAGTCTGGATGTGGGTGTGCTAATTCGCAATGCCCCCTTGATCATGGCAACTGTCTGCTGCCCTGCGACGGCCGCCGACGACACACTCAGCTGAGCACCTTTGCTCGCTTTCCGGCCGGTACCCCAAAGTGACTTCCTGGCCCCGCCAAGTACTAACAGGCGCGGATACGCCATCCGCACCAGCTTCTTTTGCCTCTCTCCCTCTCCATGTTGCAGGTGCCGTAATCACTGTGCCCAGTCACTGCTTACTACTACGGGTGGTGGTACTTTTGTCCACCACCTCAGTCACCAACGGGCAACGCCCACAGAGCAGGACTGAACCTTGTTCCGGCTGGCTGCGACCGGTTACCACCTCAATACACCTAACTACCTATCTACCTACCTACCCACCCACCGCCTACTTCACCTCCCGGATCACGCCTAACAACCTTCACTACCTACCTACCTAACTACCTACCTACCGACTGTGTTCCCTTTCTTCCGGCCAGAGATACATCCACTCGCACACACGTACCGTTTGACAAGCGCTCAGACGAGGGGGGCGACTACCTTACCAAACACCAAACCCGCTCCATTCTATCTTCTTTCCTTCAACAACCAACCTCTAGACCCCATCGAATCCACCAGTCGACCCTCTTTGATCCTCCCTCCCTCCCCTCTCGCCGTTCGTCGACAGTCCAATATCCTCTGTCCTTCATCGCTGGTTCGAATCCATCCGGTCAGTAGGTAGTATTCTTACCGTCCGTCCGTCTGGCCTTCCGTGCTTGAGCCTTGCTTGGCCTTCCCGCCGCGTCACCTTATCACCCATCCCCCCTACACTAGAGGGGACTTCAAGGGCCGCCCCCCCCAAAAAAAACCAAGCCCACTTGGCTCATCGGAGCGGGGGGCTTTCTGCACCACACAGCACAGCACAGCCTCATCTCTGCTGGTCGCCGTCGTCCTTGTCATCGTCAACGCCAATCCGGACTGCCTGACCTCATACCAGCAGCCGACATTTTTCCCCGCTGCTACTGCTGCTGCCTCCCGACGTCGCTGAACGATCCCATTTCGCTGTAACCTTGCGACCGGCCATTCTCAAACACTTTCGCCGCAACCTCCCCAACCCCTCATTTGTTCCAAGAACAGACGACCGTCTTTTGAGTACGACAGGTATTTTGGGAGTCGACACCGTTGTCGCTGGCTATCCCGCGACGAAATGAGTTCCTCCCGCAACGATGCCGGGCAGCCCAAGTAAGTTCTGCTCATGCTCCCCCCTGCTCTGCTCTGCACACAATGTCATCTTGACGACATCGCCGCCGAAAGAACCATGATAGCTAACTGTGCCGTCCCTCAGCCGCAAGCCCAACCTCCGAGTAACGAGTTTGTCATCCCCACGTCGCGATCATGCGCAGCATCGGCAGCAGTAACTAACTTGAACGCAGTCATCGCCGCAGATGGCTTGTACAAGCGAGATGTATTCCGTACGTTGTTCCCCAGAGCCTCCCAGGTACCAGCTCGTTGACTAACCTTGCCTAGGGTTTCCCGACCCTTTCGCCGTCATCACTGTCAATGGAGACCAGACCAAGACCACGACGGCTCAGAAGCGAACACTGAACCCATACTGGAACGAAAGCTTCGACCTGTGAGTAGCAGTTCCCAAGTTCCCATCGTGCCCGTCGTATTATGCCATGATGCTAATCGGCTACAGTCACGTAAATGAGGACACCATTTTAGCAGTCCAGGTGTTTGACCAAAAGAAGTTTAAGAAGAAGGATCAGGGTTTCCTCGGCGTCATTAACGTCAGAATCGGCGATGTCATTGAGCTGGCACCAGATGCCGATGGTAACAATTCCCCGCTGTGACTGGTTGCGGGCTCGACTGACATTTTGTGTTGCACAGATCAAATGCTCACGCGAGACCTCAAGAAGTCGACCGACAACCTAGTAGTACACGGAAAGCTAATAATCAACCTGTCCACGAACCTTACCACACCCGCTCGAGCTGGGCAGGCCTCGTCTAGCCGACCGTCACTCATTCCGCCGGCGCAAGGATCTGGTATTTCGACACTTTCAGCCCCAGCAACTGATGCTAGGCCGGGCTCCGCGACGGGTGTCCCGAACGGCGGCCCGGCACCTGGCTCTCAGGTCAACCTTCCGCATAGACCAGCCAGTATGACATCAAACGGCCCTCCCCCCGCTGCCAACGGTACCGCAGCCTCTGCAC
This sequence comes from Colletotrichum navitas, assembly GCF_030913465.1. Lineage (NCBI taxonomy): Eukaryota > Fungi > Ascomycota > Sordariomycetes > Glomerellales > Glomerellaceae > Colletotrichum > Colletotrichum navitas. The sequence goes on from NW_026850573.1 coordinate 118,791, forward strand.
GCCAGCCCAGCACCCTCAGCCCCTTTGAAGATGCGCAGGGCCGGTTGCCTGCTGGCTGGGAACGCCGAGAGGATAACCTGGGCCGTACCTACTACGTCGATCACAACACCAGGACCACCAGCTGGAACAGACCGACCGTTGCCGGTGCCGTGGAACAGAGGAACGACCGCGAAGCAGCTACCCAAGTGGAGCGTCAACGGCATCAAAACCGAACCCTCCCAGAGGACCGAACGGGCGCGAGCTCCCCTACTCTGCAAGCCCAGCAGGCAGCCGCTGCCGCCGCCGCTCAGAGCGCGAGTAACTCTACCATGATGCACACTGGAGCGACAAGCCCGGGCACTGGCGAGCTGCCACCCGGGTGGGAACAGAGATGGACTCCAGAAGGCCGCCCGTATTTCGTGGACCACAACACCCGAACGACCACCTGGGTCGACCCCCGTCGTCAGCAATATATCCGTATGTATGGTGGACAGAACAACCAGAACGGCACGATCCAGCAACAGCCCGTGTCACAGCTAGGACCTCTGCCAAGCGGCTGGGAGATGCGCCTCACAAACACAGCCAGAGTGTACTTCGTCGACCACAACACAAAGACCACGACATGGGACGACCCTCGCCTGCCGTCCTCCTTGGATCAAAACGTGCCGCAGTACAAGCGCGACTTCAGGAGGAAGCTTATTTACTTCCGCTCGCAACCGGCGATGCGCATCCTTTCCGGGCAATGTCACATCAAGGTCCGGCGTTCTCACATTTTCGAGGACTCGTTTGCAGAAATCACTCGGCAGTCCGCCACTGATTTGAAGAAGCGGCTGATGATCAAGTTTGATGGTGAAGACGGTCTCGACTACGGTGGTCTTTCCAGAGAATTCTTCTTCTTGCTCTCCCACGAGATGTTCAACCCCTTCTACTGCCTTTTCGAATACTCCGCCCACGACAACTATACCCTCCAAATCAACCCCCACTCCGGAATCAACCCTGAGCATCTGAACTACTTCAAGTTCATCGGCCGCGTTGTCGGCCTGGCCATCTTCCACCGTCGTTTCCTAGACGCCTTCTTCATCGGTGCTTTGTACAAGATGATTCTTGGCAAGCCGGTCGTCCTGGCTGACATGGAGGGTGTCGATGCCGACTTCCACCGATCTCTGCAGTGGATGCTGGACAACGACATTTCCGGAGGCATCCTCGAGCAGACATTCTCTACGGAAGACGAGCGCTTCGGCGTGATGACTGTTGAGGATCTCATCCCTGGCGGTCGCGATATCGATGTGACGAACGAGAACAAGAAGGAATACGTTGACCTCATGGTCAAGTGGAGAATTGAGAAGCGTATTGCAGAGCAGTTCCAGGCGTTCAAGGACGGCTTCCATGAGCTTATCCCTCAGGACCTTGTCAATGTCTTCGACGAACGTGAGCTTGAACTGCTCATTGGTGGAATTGCCGAAATCGATGTCGACGATTGGAAGAAGCACACCGACTACCGTGGTTACACTGAGTCGGACGAGGTTATCCAATTCTTCTGGCAGACGATCCGATCCTGGGATGGAGAGCAGAAGTCGCGTCTGCTCCAGTTTGCGACCGGTACTTCTCGTATCCCCGTCAACGGCTTCAAGGATCTCCAGGGCAGTGATGGACCGAGAAGGTTCACGATCGAGAAGGCGGGCGAAATCAACAACCTTCCCAAGGCCCACACATGGTATGTTGTGACTCCGGACTCGATTTAAACCCGTTGAAACGTACTAACCTTCACTCTGTAGTTTCAACCGTTTGGATCTGCCGCCATACAAGAGTCTCGAGATGTTGCAGCAGAAGCTCACAATTGCTGTTGAGGAGACTATGGGCTTCGGTCAAGAATAGATGCCCCATCATTCTTACCGACCCGCATGAATGCTTCTGCAGCACAGAAGCACAATCAAGACCTGCACCTCCTTTACACAGTAGCCAGGCATTGTTTTGACTCGAGGCGTGCGTATCATGCATCTAGCCCACTTTGTCTCTGAGGATTGGGACAGAATTCGAAGCTCGTTAGTGTGGAAATTTGCAGCATCAAATTCATTCGGATGTTTGGCGTGCGGTGGGGATATTTGGAATAAAGCTTTGTTTCTCTTATCTCCATGCGGAGGGCTGTGGGAAGTGATGACGACAGGGAGCGATTCGAGCCGGAAGGCGGCAAAGTACGAGCAGGGGAGGATGGAAGTACCGGCCGTGTTGTACCAAAAGCTCCTTGGGTGCGGCGAGTTTGCATCAGGAACCTAGACGTCTGCGAATTGAGTCGCAGCCAGGGGAGATTAATAACTGTTCTGGAGAGGAGACCTCGACCCGACAGAGGCTCTCGAGGGCAGGAAACAAGGAAGGGCTAGCCATTGTTTGAAGGGCGCATTTGATTATAACGGGCATCACAAATCTAGTGCGGAATCCGCATCGGACAGAGTTTTATATATACACATGACTCACTTGGGAAAACGCCCCGGTTGCGTGACGTGCTCTGCAACTTGGCCTTGTATTCCATGCTGCAACAGACTTTGTGACGTTTGTTTACGCATCTCGTGCTGTTGCGACCATCATCTCTCTCGATCACGAGCATCATCAACGCGGAGCACCCCAAAGTACATCATCGTCACTGTCGAACGGCAATGACTGGGCATGATGGTAGGGGGAAAAACGGAAGCAGAACTGGTAATCTACAATCCACCCGCGGTCGTCTACCGATGGATCCTCCGCATATGTACATACACACGCGCGCACACGCATATCCGCATACAAAAGAAAACGAAGCCTCGCTCAGGTAGGCTCCAACGTGCCTGGTGTATCTCTGTCTCTTTCCTCAGGCCGGGCTGTTCACCTGCTGGGCCACTAGAAGGGCACCCCTAGAAACAGATACGACCAAAACAGCTGCTCCCCCCTCCCTCCCTCCCTCTCTCTCTCTCCCTCTCTCCCTCTCTCCCTCTCTCCCTCTCTCCCTCTCTCCCTCTCTCCCTCTCTCCCTCTCTCCCTCTCTCTGGGCCGGGGTTTTCCGCAAAGCCTTCCTCCCAATATGCTCATTTGACTTACTTGCTTTGGGCGAAAGCTTCTACTTGCGGTACCACATGCGGGTGATCTTGGTGTTGCGCATCTTGCGCTGAAGCTGGAAGATGCCGTACATGAGGGCCTCGGAGGTCGGGGGACAGCCGGGGACGTAAACGTCGACGGGGACGACGCGGTCGCAGCCGCGGACGACCGAGTACGAGTAGTGGTAGTAGCCGCCGCCGTTGGCGCAGGAGCCCATGGAGATGACCCAGCGGGGCTCGGGCATCTGGTCGTAGACCTGACGGAGGGCCGGGGCCATTTTGTTGGTGAGGGTGCCAGCGACGATCATGACGTCCGACTGACGGGGGGAGGCACGGAAAATGATTCCGAGGCGGTCCTGGTCGTAACGGGGCGTGGAGAGGTGCATCATCTCGACGGCGCAGCAGGCGAGACCGAAGGTCATGGGCCAGAGGGAGGACTGACGGGCCCAATTCGTTATTACGTCGAGGGAGGTGCTGTGAGGGGGGAAAAGAAAGAACTGATGTTAGTCATCTGATTTTCAAGGTGAAATGGTTTTGATGCCGGGCATGGATACGAAGCAGTCGGTTGTGTTTGGAAGAGAGGAGGGGGGCCCGTACAGAGCATATTGCATAACACCCTTGGTGCCCTCCTGGCTAGGCAGAGGAACCTCCTTGCGCTCCTTCTTGATGAGGCCGGTCGAGTGCGCAGCAGCAGGGCTGGCGTCCTTTCGTGACGAGGAGGAGATGGAGGCGGCGGCGACTCTGAAGGGCATGACGGACGCGGTCGGCTTCGCTACACGTGGGAACCAATTGAGGTTAGCCGATGTACAGGACCACCATGGCGATGAGAGTCTCAATTGCATCGTAGAAGCTGTTGCGAGTTTCGATTCGATGGTGGCGGGCGGTCCGCGAAGGAGTTTTGTGCGTATCGGGTGCTCGGCAGACCGGCTCGAGGGGGGTGATGTGGAGGGAGCTTACCTCGCAGGGCCATCGAGGCCGCTGTCCTCGTGGAGGAAAGCATCTTGTCGGGACCGGTAGAGTGATGTCGTCTCTTTCGCGAGAGGTATCGGACTTGATGGAGTGGAGAGGATGTATCGCGAGGGGGACGTCGGTGAGGGAGCGGCGGCCGGCGACTCAATGGACGAAGGGGATCGGTCGGTCGGGGGGGCGGACCTTTTTTGGGTGTAGGATGGTTGACGTTGTCGATGGCGGTTGATGGTTTTCGCCTCTTTTCTCGCTAATGGTATTGCGAGCAATCTGATTGGCTAACCCGTGACCGAGATGGTCCGTGTGTAAAGCACGTGGGGATGGGGGGATATCTCGCCGTCATTCAGGCGTTGTCGATACCTCCTTTGGCAGGATCGCTCGTCCTCTTTCGCCGGCTCTTCGATGCCAGAGGGGCTCGATTTGCCACAGAACTCCTACGATTTCCTAAAGCCGGCATCATGCATCCAGTAATTCTTCGACCAAATCATGATGGGTTTCTTGAAGGGTCCCTGCAATATGTCCCTGGACGTTCAGCTCCCAGCTCCAAAAGCTAATCCCTAGAGCATCATTGTGTTCCCTGTGCGATCTTAAGGGGACCACCTTGGGTACGCATCTCGGTTTGCAATTTCCGAATTGGCAGCGACTAGCTAGGACATGCCTTTCTCAAGACGGCGGCTCGGAGGCGCTACTAAATGTATATTCAAGATTCCATACCAGTGCGTGGCTTGTTTGATGTGTTACAGCCGCGCTGCGCTCCTCGGACTGCAAGAGACGCATAAAAGGAACTTAGCTCCTGCAACGTGGAAGCTTTGAATCAGTCTTCCCTGTCTATCTGGGGTATCTACAGCTGTATATAAAGTAAATAAAATAAAGTAAAACCAAAGCTACGGAACCCAGGCGCAGCGAGTGCGAGAATCTCAAAGCCAATTGACCTTCCCACAACCTTTGCACACCTCTCGTCCAAGCCCTCTCGAGTCAGCCAAACTTATTCACAACAAACTTCATCTCTTCATCAAAGCATCGCCCTGCCTCGAACCTTGAATCTGGCTCTCAATGGGAAGATTCATGTCACAATCACCAGAGACTAGCACTCATCGAATCCCGAGCTCCCCTTAGCAAGCAGGCAGGTTTTTCCATTACAGTCGAAGCGAACTCAATGCATCCTAAGCACATCTCACCACATTCAAGCTCCTTGAAACCTGTTCCTATCCCTCTGATTTCTCAGAGAAGCTTTAGGGCCAAGTACACCCGGACAACTACTTTGCTTGATTCGCCAGCTCTTCGATGCCAATTATTGAACAATAAAACTTTACAAAGATATACATATATATGTGTGTGTGTGTGTGTGTGTATGTATATAAGCAAGAAAACTCTTGCTTTGCAACCAACTACACGCACGACCGATTTGGAGTCTTTAGCTAAAGTTGACGAATATCGAATGAGTTGTCGGTCAAAGTGGTGGGGCCTTGCCGGGGCGGCTTCCCGGCGGACGAGAGCTGAATCGGTGGTACCGTTTTGAGAAGAGAACCCGAGCCCATTCCCTAGGCAACCAATAATCCAGCAACGTGATGGGCGATGTAATTTCAATGAAGCAGCCCACAGGCCAATGCCATCAATATGTTTTGGTCTTCAAGTCTCGGACAGTCGTGGCTCAAACGACTTGACTGAGGTCACTTACAATAGCTCGGCGCAATTTCCCCCCACCAAGCAAAATATGATCCCTACGTCAGTGAACCGGGGTGGATAACGGGAAAGGGGCTACAGAGCCGCGCACTTCTCTTTACAAGAGCTACCCACAATGCAAATAGCTTGGCGCTTCCTCAAATGAGAATTGTCGACCGTTGTGTTCGTGGACCCGACCCTCGTATCTCTCCTCGGGCTCGCCATGGGCAGTCTGTTGCATCCGAGACCTTGCCGATGACCTGATCGATCTCCTCGCGGGTCACCGAAGCGGAAGAAAACTCACCTTCGCGATGGCGTGGAAGGCCAATCGTCCGGCGCCCAGCTCGGTCAAACCCTTGCTCAAAGGCGTGCTGGTGACCTTCATCCTGACCTTGCTGTTGACGAGTACCTACATGTACCGCGATACGATCAGCACCAAAGCCTCTCAAGTCAAGTTCACCGATGGCGCCGCGACCGACTACTTCAAGTACCCCTTCAACGCTAGCGACGCCGATGGAAACCCAATCGACTGGCTGATTCACGACGCGCGGGCGAAGCACGCGACGATACTCCAGAAACGGAGCCGTACTCTGCACAATGCCGCCCAGCGCTACCGTGAGCGACGAGGCAGACACCCGCCCCCGGGGTTCCAGGAATGGTTCCATCATGCTATGGAGACCGATGCAATAGTCGTTGAAGAGTTCTTCGACCAGATCTATGACGACCTCGGGCCGTTCTGGGCGCTCGACACCAAGACAACTTCGAAGCGGGCCAACGCAGGGGAGCACGTCGTAAGAGTGCGCAACGGCACAGCGACGGGCGATGGGAACATGGAGGATAAGGAGCCGTGGCTGGGGCTATGGACAGCTCTGGTGTCCGAGTTTGCAAAACATCTGCCCGACGTGGACATGCCCATCAACTACATGCATGAACCACGGATCCTGGTTCCGTCGCAGGACATGGAAAAATACGTTGCGAAGGAGGGGAGGACGAGAAACATGCCGCCCAAGAACAAGGTCACCTCTCAGCTCCAGAGCTTGACGAGCGTGGATGCTGCCCGAGAAACTCCGTACTCTAAGGGGTGGACAAGTGGCGACCGTCGCAAGTACTGGGACCTCGTCCGAGAGGCATGTCCTTCAGATTCCCCAGCAAGAAACGTACCTGCGGCGACGGATCTTTCCCTGCCACCAACATTGCCATACTTATGGAAAGCACCGTTTGCTCGTCGAGGCTATGTGCAGAACTTCACCATGTCCATGGACCCGTGTGTGCAGCCTCACCTACGTTCGCTTCATGGCACCTTTGTCGAGCCTCTGAACGTCAATACGACAAAAGATCTCATCCCCCTTTTCGGGGGCTCCAAGCTCCTCGTCAACTCGGATATCCTCATCCCTGGCGCCATGTACCTCTCCGACGACCCAAGCTACACCGGCGGCAACGTCCGCGGCCCCGCATGGCCCGAGAAAGTCAATCGCCTCGTATGGCGGGGCATCGGATCCGGAGGCCTCGCCCAGTCAGACAACTGGACGCATTTCCACCGCCAGCGGCTGGTAGAGATGCTCAATGGCACCACCGTGCACGGCATGGAGGCCAACGACGTCCGCGCGATGACCTTCGACATGCCCCCTCTAGAACGTTACAACACTCTACGCCGTCGCCAGAAGCAGCTTGGGAGGTTCCTCTCCCAGTTCGCGGATGCGGGCTTCACGCACCTGCTGTGCGGGCCCGCACACGACCGGCGCAAGGAATGTGACTGGCTCGCGCCGCACTTATCGGTGGTCAACGCCACGCCCATGGCGGAGCAGTTCTCGAGCAAGTTCCTCCCGGACGCGGACGGCTACAGCTTCAGCGGGCGGTTCAGGGCGTTCCTGCTGTCGACGAGCGTGCCGCTCAAGGCGACGGTGTACGCCGAGTGGCACGATAACCGTCTCACGCCGTGGTTGCACTACGTGCCGCTGGACAACACCTTCCAGGACCTCTACGGCGTGCTGGACTTCTTCACCGACGGCGATGATGAGCCGCAGGGGTTGTGGGGCGTTCACAGTGTGCTGAGGAAGAAGAGCAAAGGCGACGACGCTGCGAGGTGGATTGCAGAGCAGGGCAAGGAGTGGGCGGAGAAGGTGCTGCGCCGCGAGGATATGCGGCTGTACGTCTGGAGGTTGTTGCTGGAGTTTGCGAGGCTTTGCGATGAGCGTCGGGATACGCTTGGCTACGTGGATGACCTTCCTTGAATATCTCGAGTTTCGATAGGCTTTACAGCTATGACTTCTGACGAGGTGTTTTGGTTTGCAAAAGACCAGAAACTATATTAGCACCAATGAACTAAAAGTGGGGGGGGGGGACTGCATGGCAAGCTTTCGACCGCAATTTCTTCAGCTTCTTAAGCTCAGTATTCCATTTGGATGTAACCTGGTTGACCCAGCGCCTGTCGATTTCGCGAACTAGCGTTAGCCTTGCAGAAGTCTATACGGCGCAGAAGACGGACAGGTGCTTTGCTTAAGCTTTGCCCACGCACATACAGTCTAGGTTGGCTCAACATAGCCCTCTGTGTCGGCGCCAAGGCGAAATGAGGGGGGCTTGTTCTCTCGTGATGGTACTCAAAAGCTTGCCGGGAAGTTTGGACGGATGGATTTTCCAGCTTGTCCTGCCGACCGAGTATATCATACCTTTGGAAGAACAGCATGTATAATAACATCCCTCCTGTGAAACCAAGTTTTCCCACTCTCCAACCATTCCGCTTTTCAGCCACATTTAGTAGGCTCTACTTTGGTAGACTCTACTTTAGTAGGCTCTGCTTTATTCGGCATCAAGATGCAATTTTGCGCGACTCCCCAGGATGTCACACCTACGGCGTCCTGTTCCCCTGATTGGCGTCACCGGCGACCGAGCAAAACACAGTGGCCGAAACCACCCATCGTATCCAAGATGAAGATACCTACTAGGCTCAAGATACGACAAGCTCGGTCTGCATCGCAGGAGGTCAGTAACCATGTTCAAACAACACAACACTGGTGACGATGTAAGGGCTTACTCGCTTCCAGACAATGCAAACCTCCTGGGAGGATAGAACGAGAGTCTCAATGAGCGACTCCCCGAGCGAGACGGAGTTGGACGAGAAGTGGAACATCGGAGGTGTGTCTGAGCTGGAGATCACACTACTGCTTGAACAAGACCAAGAGCGCCCTTGGCGCTCTATCGGAAGATCCCTGAGGAAGCGGTCGATGAAGGTCCGCCAGAAAGTTCGTCAACTCTTCCGTTTACAAAGCATTCCCACCACGCCCGGCAACGAAGCCTCAAGAACCCCTTCGTATTACGCAAGCAAGACATCAACAGATAAGGAGAAGGCTGCAGAGACTGCGGGGGGTGGGGATTCATTGAACGACAGGAAGTGCTACCGCGAGGCGACTCGCTTGTATGGGGCCCTCGCAGCCCCGTTCGCAATTATGGGAGTGGGATATCCCATGGTGATATTCTAGAATTCATCTTTCAGTAGTCAGAAAGGGAACAGGACAGGCATAGGGAGTGAGGTGGCCAGGCCTTTGTTCGAAGAGCTGCTGGGTCAGCGAGGTGTTTGATAATCCAAGAGTGGTTTGTGGACTGACACACATCTTACTCAAACGAGACATGAAGAAACTGAACAGTACCTCCGAAGGCATGGTATCACTTTCTTTTGGCAATCGATACTTTTAGTCCGGTCATACAAGAGCTCTACTCTGACATCTAACATTCAACATGGGTATACTCTTTGCATTCAACACGGAGTCCGGATGAAGCCTGAAGCTGAGGCACTCACCTCATAGCTTCCCCCCCTCGCGGATCACATATAATATAAAAACCTACAAGTCCTTTTGTCTTGCGCTTCGATTATACTATATGGCGGCTCGCGAAGTGGCGTGTGTATGGTTCTCAACCTCTCCAGGGGTCAAAGGCTGTCTTATAACATATCGTTTCTTATTGAGAAGGCGCATCGCAGCGGTGCCTAGGCTCTTTTCGTATTTGAGGCTTTGTTGCCTCCATGGCGGAAGCAGAGGCTAGGCGTTTCCCATTAAGGAAGCTACCTGCTTCCTTCTAGCCTGCTACTTACTTACCTAGGTAGCTTAGGTAATCATCGACATGCCACGCACACGAACCCAACAGCTCCCACCGATGTCGGATGCCTAGCGCTCATACTGACTCAACCAAATGACGTACCTGACAGATGGTTATCTAGTCCGATATACTGTCCATTTTACCGACGCTGGCTGCTTTGGTAAGTAGGCGAAGGAAGCTAGTGGTCGCCCTCAACAGCGAAAAGGATTCATCATCCAAGCTTGCGGTGCAAAAAAATGAAGTAACTCGCGCAAACAGGGACAGCAATCTCGCGATATCACAGCATCGGGGGTGCGTCTCTATTGAAACTTGGGCTTCGGAGCCTGTATCGCGAGGCACTCCTCCCCCTCCCCCCCCCCCCCCCTTGGAGGCCTTCGGTCCTGCGGCGATGGGATCCCGTCCGCAATTCCCGACGACGTCAAGGCAGCAGGACTGGCGAGCACGGTCACACAGAATTCACTGGAGCGCATCGGCAGCTGCCAGCGACAGAAAGACGGACGAAACGGGTTCGCAGGATCGAGGACAAATTAGGCTAGCGTGGGTAGCGTGTACAAAAGCAACGGAGACGGCTCTTGACGCTCGTCCCGACTTTGGGAACAACTGTAACAATTGCGTTGTTCCAAAGTCGGGACGAGATTCATAAACCAGTATGGTACGGTGCCTAGTTAGGCAGGTACCTCTCGAGGTGGTTGGTGAGGGGCGGGGGAGAGGACGGGAACGATCGCAAGCCGTTAACCGGCAAAAGTGGGGCATAGTGAGTCGTCATCCGGGGGTGAGCCTGCCCATCCAACTTGCTGAACCAGCCAACTAACGTCCCCAGCGGGAGCCACTGAGTCGGAACATGGGGACTGGATTACCAAGCGGCCAGGTAGGTAAATAGATAAACGGCCGTCGACTGGCGGCCGATGGCGCTATCTGCTATAGTATCTCACATGCACTCGTGCTCAGGTGATGGGAGTGGACTAGGGCGAAGCTCCAATAATTGCTCGACCTTGCCTCGTTTCCTCGCCTCTTTCCTAACCCCGCCCCGCAGCTACTCCAAAACCTCCGAACTTGGAAGACCAAAGTACTGGATGGCAACGATAACGGCTCCGTCGCAACGTCCGAAACAAGGGCATTTTGGCCATTCGATCCGACATGACGGGTGGGAGAGCACCTCAACCCCGGGAGCGGCAGCGCGCCGCCGACAACGAACCCGGGAGAGCGGGGGGCGTTTCGTCGGCGGCCGAAACCACCGAGACGACGCCTCTGCTCAACTCCTGGACCTCTTCTCCGACACTCCGTGATGGGTCGCTGGGCGGTAATAGCCGCCGGGGCCGGGATTCGGACGTTGACGACGACGACGACGACGACGACGACGACGACGACGATGCCGGGCCGAAGCAGTCCATAAGCGTGACCCGCGCGGGGGTTCTCATGCTCAGCACCTGGATCCTCATCTTTCTTCAAGGTATGCGTCCTTGCTCGAGTACGACTCGGCCCGATGGCTTAATTAACTTGAAAAAACCCCGCGACCAGCATCGAACACGTCGGGCATGACAATGACCCAGTCCGTCGTCGCCGAGGACCTCGACGCCTACGCGGACGCCATGTGGTTCACCAGCTCCTACCTCATCAGCATGGCCTCGCTGGCGCCCCTCTTCGGCCGCCTGGCCACCATCTTCTCGCCCCGCAGCCTCGTTCTGCCCCTGGGCTGCTTCTTCGCCGCCGGCGGCGTCGTCACGTCCCAGGCGCCCTCGTTCTGGGTCTTCATCGCCGGCAGGATCCTCACGGGCACGGGCGGCGCCGGCATCATGACGCTGTCCATCATCCTGGTGCTCGAGCTGGTCGGCAAGAAGAGCCGCGGCCTCTTTGTCGGGCTGGTGAACGCGGGCTTCACGATTGGCCTGTCGTTTGGTGCCGTTGTGTACGGCGCGTTGTTGCCGGTCATCGGATGGGTCAGTCTCGTCATGTCTTTAGGTTCCTGGCTGCTGGGGGGGGGGGGTTGAGGTTTGGAATAGAAAGCTGACGTGGTTTGCAGAGGGCCCTCTTCGGTTTGCAGACACCGCTTGGCCTGTTCGCAGGTCTGGGCGCCTTCTGGAGCATACCCGAGACCTTCAGCTCGGATCACGAGGCAAAAGGCAGGTCGATCTCGCAGAAGCTGGCTCGTATCGACTATGCGGGTGCTTTCATGCTCGTACGTCCCCATACCCAAACACGTCACCACTCGACCTCAGCTCACATCTCCAGGTCCTGACCATCGTCCTGTTCCTCTACGGCCTCTCTGGGGAAATCCAAACTCGCGCTCTCGTCTTCTCCGCACTCTCCCTCCTTCTGTTCGTCTTCGTCGAGTTCAAGTTCGCCGCAGACCCCATCATCCCCGTCTCCCTCCTAACGTCTCGCCCCGTCCTCCTCTCCTGCGTGGCTCAGCTCTTCTTCATGTCGATCCGCTGGACTCTCCTCTACTACGCGCCCATATTCGCTCTCGCCGTCCGCGGATACGCCCCGGCCATCGCCGGCTCGATCCTGGTCCCGACCAACATCGGCTTCGGCTCCGGTGGGCTGGTCGTCGGCTGGCTCCACGTCCGTCGCAACGGCGCCTTCTGGACGCCCTCGGTCGTCAGCCTGACGTGCTTCGCGGTGACCATGTTCGGGTTCTCGTTGGTCGGCACGGCAGACTCGCCGTTTTGGGTATTCGTCCTGGCCGTCGTGCTCAACGGGTTCGCGACGGGCGCCACGCTGAACTACACCCTGGCGCACATGCTGCACCTGAGCCGACCGGAGGAGCACTTCATCTCGACCTCGTTACTGGGCACGTTCCGAGGGTTTGGGGGCAGTTTCGGTACGGCCATCGGCGGGGGTATCTTCTACCGCCTCCTGCGCTCCGGCCTGGTGTCCAGCTTCAAGGAGCTCGACGGCGGGAGGCTGTCCGAGGAGCGGAGGGAGCTCGTCACGAAGCTGATCGGGAGCCCTGCGCTCGTGTTCAACGGCCGGCTGGCTCCCGCCGAGCACGCCATCGCGGTGGAAAGGTACGCCGGCGCATTGAGGGGCACGTGGCGTGTGGCGGCGGCGCTGGCGTTTGTTGCCGTCGTGATCCAGGCGAGCACGGGGTGGAGGGGTCCTGCGGATAGGAAGGCGGTGGTCGATGAGGCGGAGGCAAGGGCGGTGGTGATGGAGAGCGAGGGTGTTGGCGAGGCATGATTTGGTTGTGAGCAGGCTTTAAGGCCAAAGTGACTTTGATATTTCAGACTGGACATAGCAGGGGCACATACGTTAGCCAAGAGGGTTTACATACGAGCATCATCGTTCTTGTTCCCTAATAAGCGACGCAGCGTCCAGGATACAATGTAGGAGCAGATTTTTGGATATCTGTTGGAATCCTCAAGTGCGTATTCAGCTGTATACAGCCCAGGGAAGAAAGCAGCAATGACCCAGGAATATACGGTCAAAATGAAGACCGATACCCCCAGAAACTTCGCGACCAGCTAGACGGCACCCTCCACGGCGAGATGCCTCAACCGGCCTGTACGTGGTCTGGGCGACGGCGCGGGGAGGTGCCGCTGCTCTCCGCAAAGCCCTCCGTCTTGGCGTCTCTGTAGACGCACAATGACCACGAAAGTGGAGGAGTCCCCGGAAGGAGACCTGCCCGGCAGAGCGGCCCGCGTTCACGCAGAAGGTCAAGGGTCAAACCCATCTGATCGAGATACTCGTCAGTGCCGGCGCCGCCATTGGCGTCGTCACAGTCTACTGCTGGCGCTGTGAAGTGGAGGCGGAAACCGATGCGATTCTTGACGCCACGTCTCGCACAGCAAGAGATACTGCTTTATCTCGCCGTGTCATCGTAGCTGGAACACGGCTGAAACCATCGCACGCCACGGGTCGTCTCTGACGGCCCGGACTGCCTAGAGGACGTGTTTGACCGGGTCGATCAAAGCGGACCCAACGTTCACAACTTATCGGCTCTTCACGATCTTAGCCGCCACTGGACGCCCCGAACCGGCGCCTGCGAATTTACCGGCCAGTTCAAGTTAGCCCACCGGCTGCTTCCTATGAACGCAGACTGCAGGGCCGTCGTACCGACGCGGCCGACGGAGACCCTGCTTCGTATCGCGCTTAGAGCCTGCACGGATATGGGCACGCGACGGCTGGCAGTCAACGCGGGGGACGATGAGTATTCGCTGTGCCTCCCGGGACGGGACGAAGCGTTTGATACGGTGCCGGAGCTCACCCAGCAGCTGATAACCAAGGACGTGGCCGTCGACGCGACAGACGCCAACCAACAGACGGCGCTTCATGTCGCTGTGGCCATCGTCGAGGTTGGTCTCGTCGAGCTATTGCTGAGAAGCGGAGCGAGCCCGGAGATGCCAGACGTCTTCGGCGCGACACCTCGGCGCGGCTGCTTGCACTTTGGCACGAAGGCGACAACATCGAATGGGAACCAAGAGTGCACCCCCGCATCTTCCAGACACACCAGTCTAGCAACACATGGGCAACACGATTTATGTAAAGCGTCATGACCCAGTGTTGCTTTGTGGCTGCCTCGGCACTAGGAAACAGCGGTTCGTCTGCCCAACTGGGCATCACCGCTCACAAGCCACACATGACTTATCACTGTAATCAACGTCATCGACGTGACGAGAACTGCATTTCAGTCACTCTGCATCTAGAGGGAAAATGACCTCCTCGCACGCACGACCCAGGGCTGCGCGCAGGCCTCCATCGACGACCCCTACGGGCCAGACGTGACTTCCTCGAGGTGCCCGTTTCGGACTCAGCCCGCGCCATAGCGTCCTACACGGCGGTGCTCGGCTGGGACTGGCGGACAACCGGATTGCGGGCCACTATGCGGGCGAGGCCGCAACGCGTAGTGGTGTTGCCTACGTTCTGCGTGCGGAATACTGAGGGTGACCATTGCCGAGGCGGCCCGGGGGGGAAGCCCAGGTGAGAAGGGTTTGTGTGTGAGTCGAAACCGGACCGCCCCGCCGCCGCGTTCCCAAGATGCCGTGCTGATAGTTGCTCCTAAGCCGAACGCTGAGATTGCTGTTGAGATGGGGTCCCTTTACCGGATCGTCCATTACGAAGGAAACATGGTGGAGAGGGGGGGTCCTGGACACCAGGAGAACGTGCCCCGAAGCCCGACGGTTCGGAAAATGTGACTGCGTATGGTCCGCTGGCAATCTCTCGATAGGGTTGTCAAGGAAGACCCGGGAAACCTCACGATGAAGGGTGACGTTTGATTTGCAACCAGGGTCGTCTCCTAGGCCGTCAATGTCGTTCCCGGCGGTTGGGTCCGAAGCAAAAGTTCCCTTGTTCTTCTGGAGGGATCCCAGCCCGCATGTCCGGGCCGCCTCGCCCCTTGGAGACTGTGCATAGCTGGCGGCGGGCAGGTCGAGAACAGGGCGAGTGGGCTGATCTGCCTCCCCTTTTATGCTTCTTCGCATTGGGAGTCTTGGCGCACATGTTGATGCGGGAAACCCGACGAGATACTCCACCTCGACACGCCCGTGTCTTTGTTTCTCCACCAACGGAGGCTGTCGATACTGAGGTTCCGGCGAGATGTGATGCTGCACCAATGAGCCGACTGCACCCCCTTCTGGGCGAGCCGGGTAACAACGTGCTTCCGATTGATTGCCAACAATATAGCTTTGCAGGCGAAGAGCCGCCGAGGCCGAGGGTTTGAAACTTCAAGACTGGGCCCCTGAGGCTCTGGTTTTGGGTTGGACGTGCATGGCCGGTAGGGGGGCGACGGACGGGACCTCGTAATAGCCGGAAAGCAATAGGCTGATATCCACGAACCGGCATAAAGAGGGCTTGTATTGTGAGCCTGACTGTACGACGTCACTTCCGAAGCAATGAATCGATTTTGAGGAAAGGTTGCAGGAAAGGTCGCGAATGAGGGGAGCAATCAAAGGGCACAAGGGTTGGCTGTCAGGTCCACCTTTTGGGTTCATTGGACCTCTCATAGTCGTTACCACTGCCCAAGGGGCCAACGTATGATTGCAGGACGGGTAAACAAGCTTGTACTGTAGGTGAGTCTTTCTTCTTCTTTCTCTCCGAGAGTACATTGGCACCTGCAGCAGCGGTTGGGTATGCCGGCTGCAGGGGCTGTAGGACCGAAGATGCTGTAGGTAGGTAGCCTGAGGATTCGCGGGCCGGGCCCGATAAATACGCCCGAAAGGGCTTGGCATTCTTTCCAGCGGCGCTGAACCGGTTTCTGCCAGCGGACTGGGCAGGCTGTATGTATCTGGAAATCCTCGTCTTCGATGAGCGGGAAGACGAGGCCCGACTGCAGTCCTTCTTTAGCCGGCTGCAGGCTCCCGAGATTCCAGAAGACGGCTACCCGCGCGGAGATGCAAGCAGGTCGGGGTTTGGCGATCCTGAGATTATCGTATGGCTGGCTGGCGACGGGTCCAATCGCAATATTTACCGATAAGCGTTTCACACACCTGATCGAGGCAACCCAACAAGTGATCTGCGTTGGAAGGAGAAGGTGCTGATTGTGAAGCAGAGTGGCAGACGAGACGGCCGATACAACGCCAAGTAACTTGTTGCGGATGCAAACGACGAGACACGCGTTGCCACCCCTTGTTAGGTGACACGGAGCTGTTTAACGAGGAGGTGGCCGGGTGTGCTGTGGACACTGGGCTGGTAAGATTTAGGTCATAGCTGCTTCGTGGAACGATAACATTATGGATGTCAATGGATGCAGATTCGGCCGAGATGTTTCGAGGTGTGAGTTCAGGTGGCAAGGGAGAAAGAAAGGGGAAGGAGGGTGGCACAAGTCGACCAGACAATGTGGCACAGGACATGGAAGCAAGCAGCAGGCGGCGACATGGGCGGCGGAAGATTCATGTCGTGCTCGGTTGTGACCAGACATCGATCGACCGGTGATGCCTTTGAAGTGAAGGCAGCAGGTGGATTTTGGTTTCAAACAGGTCCCCGGTAGGTCACCCATGCTGTTGTAAGGGACGGGCAGGTGAAATACGGAATTGTCATATGAGTTTGCTGGATAGAAACAGCACGGAACAGAGAGCGTTGAGCCCTTGCAACTCGCAACAGGAGGACGGCGTTCTCGACGGCGTGGATGGAGCGACGTGTGATTGGCGGAGAATCTCTGACGTCCAAATCCCGGGAATGGGGAAAACGCGGCGAATCCTTGTGCCAATATGAGTTCCTGAGTTCCGGTGAGACGAACGTTCCCCCGGGGGTTTTCCCCCAACCTACCCCACCATTCGGCATGCAAGCTCAGTTGAGTTGCTGCTACCTGGTTCCACCTGCGGATACAATGTGGTAATCTACCATCAGCATCGACAGTCAGCTCTCAACTGAAGGCCACTCTCTCTCTCTCTCTCTCTCTCTCTCTCTCTCTCTCTCTCTCTCTCTCTCTCTCTCTCTCTCTCTCTCTCTCTCTCTCTCTTTTCTGGCTTCTGGCTTCGTCTTGCCCGTCTTGGAAGAAAGAGCATTGCCGTGGGACGGTGCTCTGGCCGCCTGCAATCGAAACCGACGTTGCACTCCCCGGCCCAGCCCATCTCCGTCTTGTTATCGTTATCCCACCTCGAAACGGATCAGATACCCTGCCTGGCCCACCTAACTAACTCTGTCTTGCTTCGCCTTGCCTTGTCTCAACTCGGGAACGACACTGCCACGACAACTGACTGACTGACTGCCTTCTTTCGTTCGTCGAGCGCCGAGAAACCCCCAAGCTTGCTCGTCCTGCGGGCCTCCATCATCCATCCAGTCAGCGACGGGCACTCTTCTTCCTTGGGACCAACACCCCTGGCTCAGGATTCCAGAACCGTGCAGCAGCCGAAGCTGGAGCAGCAGCCGAAGCTGGAGCAGGAGCTGGAGCAGCAGCAGCAGCAGAGACAGAAACAGGTTCCATTCTTATTTCCATTCCCAATCCCAGTCCCAGCCCCAGTCAGTCCCAGTCCCTGTCTGCCCCGTGCCAAACTCCCCGATTTGCCCCCCCCCCCCCCCCCCCCCCTTCTGACTTTGGCCAAGCATCCTCGTGGAGCGCAGCATCTGTGGTGGAACAATTCGTCTTCCCCAACTTCCATCAATCTCTCCGTCTCCTCCACCAACGACAAGCCTCGGATTGTCCATTGCGCATGGCCCACGCCGGCTGTGCCGTCCAGAGAGCCAGCCCTCCACCGAGCCTGCTCAGACTGCCAGGCAGGGATCGCCGACCTCCGACCTAGCACGGACTTTCATATCGTCCCCTACTACAAGCAACTTCGGACGGACCAAGGAGAACCTTGATCCTTCCTCATCGTTTTCTCACGACAACGCTGTGGTGCTTCGAAAGCTAATTACCTACCTCACCTCCGCCGGCACCGTCTCGTAGCCTCTCCCTATCGGCGAAATTATTTCTCACCCAAGCGTCGCCATTGATCAACATCCCACGGCCTTATCCTTCCCGTGCCATCGGCCGGCTCGTCTCAACTTTTCTTTTCTCCCATCAGCTTCTCATATTGCGACAACCTCTCGTGCTCCGAGACGGCTTCCACGCCGCCCGCTCTGTGCACCGTATCCTCGCTCGTGCCAGCTAGCTATCTTCTTGGCTGCGCTGACCGCGCTGACCGCGCCGATATAAAGCTTGCCCCCACGGCCCGACTTGCGCGCGCCACATGCGACTACTGGGTTGCCATCGCCAGAGCTTCAATCGGGATTCCTGTCGCCTGTGCTTCAATTAGACGACCCAACCCACCCTTGGAATCGCAAGCCTCAAGTCCTGCATCGGACCGTACGAAAGCACTCCGCGAATTGGTGGAAGAAAGCACTTGGCCCCAGCAAACCGGTTCATAGGGCTCTGCTCAGCGTCATTGTTTGTCCTCTCTTGACCGCACTGAGCTTCTTCTCCCACTTCTTATCAGTCGTTACTCACGCAGCGCGCATCACGCCCCCGGACCCCCTCGGGGATACCTCGTACCATATGCACCAGCCTCACGACGACCCCCACCTGCTTTCTCTTCCCGGTGCACATCTCTAACACCGTCAGGTCACCTGACACGTCTTGGCCTGCTGCTCCTCTCTTGCTCTTTTCTCTATCATAGTAGCACATCTACCCCCGCTGTGACCACTCGACTCTCTCTTTCCATTCGTCTCTCCAACTGCCATAATCCTGCTTGGACCATCAGCTTGTCTTGCTTGTCATGAGACTTTGGCCTCACATATCCAACATCGCTACCCACCGCCACAATACTTCCTCACGCTCATCCTAGTCATCTCAAAGGAGGAGAAGGGGAGGGAGCGGTTCATCGTGGGTTCGCTGCGTCCTTTCCGCCTCAGAACACCGTTCCAGGCGTGGCTGCTCGGTTCTCGCAGCTCGATATCAACGCATCATCACGCAACGCCATGGCATCATTACACCAGCTCGGCGCTGGCCCAACCCCCGCGCGCCCCCGGAGTGTGAACGATTCCGGGAATCAGGATGTTGATATGGGCGTCGATCGGAATGCCAGTCCCGCCGTGACAACTGGCACAAGGTTCGGCAGCCCGCCCCAGAGAGGAGACACCCGGATCGTCGTCATCATCTATGGTCACGGCCAAGACGGTATCGTGTCAGTGTTCGCCGATGTCCTGGGGAAACCGCACACCATCCGTTCGGCATTCCAAGACGTTGGCGCCGCCGACCAAGGGCTCGTGGTCGGCATCCCGGCAGAGCATGCCAAGAATGACATCAACTCTCGCGACAAGGGGCTTGTCGTGGTGATCAACGCTCACTGCGTCAACCTTGGGATGCCGCCGGACGTCTTCCTTTCGGCGCAGTGCGATTACGAGTTCCTGTACACGGAAGCCCCGTTCTTCCGCCGGGACCTTTCGAGGTTTATCTCCTTCACCCTTGGCCAGATCAACCACCACGAGACGCTGATGTCAAAGCCGCGGACCTATTTTATTTCCACAACGTTCCCGGACGTCAGCGCTGCATTGCCCAACATCGACATCCTCACTGTCGGCGCCGACGCGGTGGAAATTCGAGTTGATCTCCTCAGGGAGCCTCTGGGCGACGGCACATACTCTGCCGTTCCGAGTCTCAGCTACGTTGGACAGCAACTAATGCTCCTGCGCCAGCGAACAGAGCTCCCCATCATCTTCACGACCAGATGTACGAGAGAGAACGGCCGTTTCCCAATGGAAAATCCGGATCTCTACCACGAGTACCTGTACCGAGCCATCCAGTGGGGTGTCGAGTACATTGACGTGGAGCTCTGGCTTCCTGAGGCCATCCGGAAGGATCTCTATGAGCGGAGGGGAAGCAGTCGGGTCATGTCTGCGTTCCATGATTTCTCCGGCACCTTCAGATGGCCGTCGTCCCATGCCGAGCAGGTCTACGTTGAGTCCAGCAAGTACGCCGACATCATCAAAATGATTGCCATCATCAACGACCATAACGAGAACTTTGAGCTGGAATACTTCCGCTCCAAGATGCGCACAGACTACCCGGATTCGCCTCCATTCTCGGGAGTCAACATGGGGGAGACTGGCCAATTCTCCCGCACTCTGAACAGGGTCTTTACCCCCATCACTCATCCGCTACTGCCGATAGTCGCGGCTCCAGGCCAGATGAGTGCATCGGAAATCAACGCAGCTTTGGCCCTGCTCGGCCAGCTCCCCAAGAAGAGTATATACGGCATCACCACCCCGGCCTTTCGCAGTTCGACGCCGCAAGCCCCTTTCTATGAGAAGTGCTTCAACGAGCTCGGCCTGCCACATTACTTCGCCGTCGTCGAGCGCCCGCCCAACAGCTTTTCAAGCATGGAGGCTTGGTGCAACCAGAAGAACTTTGGCGGCGCATATCTTAGCCCACCCGTGTCGTGGAACAGCCTGCTGAAACACAGCTCGTTCTTCGTGTCGCTCAACGGCGGAAAGGGCCCGGAACTGACCGAGGCCGCTCGACTTATCGGTACCGTGGACACCATTATAGTCAAGTCGGCGTCTTCGTCTTCGGCGTCCTCTGCTCCAGCGTCCATTCCGTCGAGTCCGCGCCACGGGCACCACGATTCCTTCGGCCATCTAGGGTCGAGCTTCTCCGCTTTGTCGCCAAACACGTCTCTGATTCTGGATAACGCCAGCTGGCGTGGTATCATCAGTACGCTGACTAGAGACAGGGCACCTTCAGCATACTTTGGTCGCACAGCCGTCGTCCTGGCCTCTTCCGGCGAGGATGCCGCATCGGTCATGTACGCCCTGAAGGCTCTCCGTATCGGCAAGATATATACCGTTGGCTTCCGCACGCCGCCAGCCCTGGCTCGCGACGGACCCGTAATCGAACCATTCAACAGTCTCGAAAGTCTCAAGAGGGCCCAGACGGTTGGCGATGACGCAGCCCCTTTCCTGGTCGTCTCGGCTCTGGGAGTGGACAAGAGCAATCTCGTCGGCATGCTCGTCCGCGTCTTTGGCACCAATGCTCGGGGCGGGTCGAACTTCAAAAAGGTCTTTCTCGATCTCGCCGAGGTCTCGGGGACAAGGAAAGGCGGCGACCCGGGTCTTATCGCTCAGCAGGCCGGGTTCTCCGCCTACGGCGTCGCCGACACGGCCGCTTTCACGACAGTGGAGACTCTCAGACTGCTGGTCGGCCAGAACGTGCCCTACAGCTTCGTCAGACTGGCAAGCGGTGGGGGCATGTTCTGAAGCTGGGTATCAGACGCAGACATATAAACCCAACCATCTTCCGCGTTTCCACGGGGTCATCCGTAATACATCATTGCTGCAGATAAGGCACGAGGGGTGATGCGAATTCGAGATTGCGAGCTGCATCGCAGCTACGTTCTATCAGGGGGAACGACGCTCGCGACTCCGAGCCGGCGGCAGGCATTGCCGGGCGGTGATGAGGTCCAAGGGCCCGATAAAGCCAGGTCACGCGGAGGAATGTGTAGTGTCGACGGCGGACTAGGCAAGCGTATCGACTGCCAGCCCCAGTGAATAGGACGGAAGAAGCGATCGAGCAATACCCGAGACTGCATTTGAGCCGCATCTCCAGGCACACGCCCCCCCTCGGACACGGGAGGATGAAGCCTGCGGCCCACATCATGGTTTCTGTCTCACAGGATGAGGGATGCGGGCAGGTGACATATGTTGTGACGAGGACCGCTCATCGGTGAAAGGAGATGAACCATTGCACGCATGTACAGCGTCTATCCCGGAGAGAGTTGAGGAATGTATAGATCGGGTAGAAGAGGGACGATCGGCAGGGGAGGCCATTTGCGAAATCTGAGTTCATCGAGCTGATGCACGAGCTCGCAAGCCCGGTCTTCTGGGACGGCCCATTGTACCTTCTAGAGAAGAGAGGATGGGTTTGTCGATACGCTTTCTTTTCCTCTTTTCCATTTTGCGTGCGAGATTCTCACGGCCCCAAGCGGTCCCAGACCGCGTCAGTAGACTACGCGGCTGTAGATGGCCTTTCAGAGAGGGCCCGTCCCTTTTTTGGGTATCAATTAATGCAATTCACTCCGGACACGGAGACGCCCGGACAACGTTGAGACTCATGGATTGTGACCCGCCGAACAATCCGCGACCCTGCACCGAGACGCTCGCTCTCTGGCCTCGTGACTGAATTCCAAGAGGACGGGCTAGGAGAGGCTGCTCGCCCGGTGTCTGACCAGTATCGCCCACGGGTACGCTCTTGACTTCATGCCTGTCGAGGTACCATTTCGGGCCCGCGGGCGGGCCGTCGGACGGCGCGGTATTTGTATAGCCAAGTCATTCGCAAGATCGACACACCCATGAGGGAACGGGACCTGGGAGCCTCAGGGGGTGGTCCCGGGGCCTTTTTTGCCTGATTGCTTCGAATGTATCCTTCGCCACTATTTCTGCCGCCTGACCGCCGCCCTCCCTCACACCGTCTTTATTAGGATGAACGAACCACGGTGGAACGGCTCCCCTGTGTTGACGACGACAACCATTCACCGTCAAGCAAGACCGGGCCCAGACCACATCCTGTTGAGGAGCTGTCATCGTGGCACACACACGCACCCGCATGAACTCCTATAAGCCGTGCTTCCTTCTGCAGACACCTAAAAGCGTCGTGGTTTTCGCATCCGCCCCAAGCCACAACGTCGCATGCTGGAGCTGACACAGGCACCGGCCGCGCCCCTCGTTTCCGCAGCTGACTCACTATGGCGTGGTCACTCATCCGGCCATGACGCGCGTGAACGACGACGACGTCAAAACGAGGAGACGACAGGACACGTCGAGAGCGCCCTCTCGCCAATCAGGCTAGAAGTCGAACACACCCCACTAACTACCACTAGACTTTCGAAAATGGAGGACGGGAGGTCCATCTCCACGACCCCCATCCAGGATTCGTTGCCAGCTGAACAACCATTGGGGAGAGGGCGAGCAGCACCAACCCTGGTCGTTCGCATTCTCAGCCTTCTTCCACGGCATACATGAAGCCGTCGTGTGTGGTCAGAAACCTCGTCAATGCAAGGGCGGGAAAGTAGGACTAGGCCGCTCATCTTCCGAGCTTTGCCAGTCGAGCCGATTGAGGAGATTTCGTAGCATCAGAACGACGAATGAGAGAGGGCAATGGCCGCTGTGGTTCGGGCAAAGGGAGCTGCGGAATCGACGAGGGTGATGAGGGTGACAAGGGCGCCCACAGATGCCCACAGACGTCCTGGCAGCTCCGAACGGTCCGCGTCGAACGGCAGGGGTTGCCGTCAAGTCGTCAACACATACACACACACACGAGGCCGGGAGATGAACGGAGAGGCCAAGTTGTTGCGAGTCCGACGCATGGCCTGGTCTGAGAGAGATGAAAGGATTGAATCACGCTGCTTCACAGCTTTTGACTGGCTCCCCTATGCCCCTCGAAAGAGATCGGCACCCGTCATACTGATGGTCTGACGTGCCTCAAGGCAAATACAGACGCGCCTCGGGCGCGCTTCTGTGGAACAGGCACCGGGACTTTCCCGCGAACTCCCACAGCATGACGCATATGTATATGCTGGTTTGATCGTTGGATTTGCCAGTCAGTTGCAGGATTGTAGATGAGCCGTGACATGGCCAAGACGCTGTCCTACCAGGCCCGCATAACGGTGGATATGTTTGCCGGTACGACTCGAGGAGACATGGTAGTAGTCGACATGGGCGAGGATGGCTGACATGGTCATCAACAATGACTCGCTATTCGCTATAGACGAGCGCGTGGCGTCGTTGTTGCACGGGATGCTAGTCCCCGTGTCTGCCCGTATTGGGCCAAAATTGCTGAGTTGCCTATCGAGGTGGGCTACTGTCTGCCACAAACGAACAATGGCGTATCGGGCCGGCATTTCTCGATGGTCAGGTGTCGCGGGGTAAGAAGTGTTGTAATTGCCGGGTAGCCTGTACGACAGCAGGGTTCAAAGACCTGCAGAAGTGGTGGATGTGTGGAGGAGTGTGGGGAGGAGGAACGCAGCGGAGTCACGAATCGCTGGCGGCCCTCAACCCCAGTTTCGGAGAGAGGCCTCGAGTCCGAAGGGCGGCTTCGTTCTCCAAATTCCCCAACATCTGCGAGGTCCAAGGGACTGATTGGCACGGCTGTCAGAAAACCTGGAAATCAAAGGCGTCAGGTCTGACTTTGGAGAGGAGACAGGGGACGGGTGCGCGCCTAGCCGCCCATAAGCTTAAACACGAAGCGCAAGGTACCTAGGGTTGGTTCGGAGGCGAGAGAAACCCTACAGCGAGTTCTCTCTCTGTATGTATGGTCGGGTCGGCCTGTATCGAAGGGCCTCGGTTTTCGGTACTGCTGTCTATGGCTGCAAAGCGGCGGTGAGCTATGAGCAAAGCTTGGCCCTTCTCCCTTGAGCGACTGAGATATGACAGACAGCCTAGGTGCGGATACTGTCGAGAAACCACGCACGGGCAGAGTGAGCGCACAGGCAGGCGGGCGAGCTGTGCCCATCAACGCCGCGATGGTGGGTTGGCAGGTTGGGTACACAACCATAAATCGGGACGCCATCCACGGGGGTTTGAGAGTTCCAGGGCGACTCCTCTTCGGACCTAGGATACCGAGATCGCCTGCAAACAGAGAAATGGTCAAGCTTTCCCCTCTATCCCCTTTCCCTTCTGAGCTAGTGCTTGTAGGACATATATTAACTGGCAACTAAGAAGTTGGCTTTGAATCGGCACAACAACGCTACGCCGCCCAGATCTGTCTGGAAGGGTTGGGACAACGAGATAGGGCTATCTGGGACGGTTCCGGCGGTCCGGCTGTCTCTCCAAGCCGAAAGACCAAGCGCCTATGCAGTTCGATGCCTGCCTGATAACTGAGGATGATATAGATCCTCGGCTGGTGAGCCGATGCGAGGATCTTCAAGACGCCCCGAAAGAACATGGGAGAGTTAGAGGTTGCTGAGAGTGGTAGGTGACATCAGCTGGATTTGTACGGATAGCCCAGAATCGCTTTTTTGTGTGATATGGACAAGGAAACCGTCATATTGACCATGGCTTCAGTCTCCTCTAGTCCGGATTGCGGCAGTTGCAGACGTAGACTGGTCGGCCGATGCTTGGCGGTACAAGTGTTTTCTTCTGTCACATTGCAACGCCCCTCCGCTCTTGCCCCCGTGCGTGCCGGTCTAGATGCTGTCAAGGCCGTGTCAGAACTTCGGACTTGCGCAGACGCTGCCCAGCAACTTTGACGAGGATGCAGCCGGGCCTAGAAATTATATGCGGGGTTCTCTTTCTCGGATTGGATGGCTGACACTGGAGCCGAGACCCGCGGTTTCGAATGTGCCAGCGTTTTGCGGCTCGCAAAGCCAGCTGCAAGCGTGAAGAGGGCCGCTGTGCTAGCGAGACCACGACCTCTGGGATCGCGTGGCATATGAAATGCAACAACGGCAGAGCGGTGGGGGTGTACCCATATTTGATGGGCAAGCGGCCGAGGGTTGTTCGAATGAGGCAAGGGATCTCCGAAGCCCGTATCATTCGGTAGCCAGAATCTTCATACCGGTAGGGGCAGTCCCGCCCGATCCCTTCGCATAGCTGAACACATTAGTCTGAATATCGGGAGCCTACGTCCACGGTGCCGTACCAGTAACCCCTGCGATCGAGGGTAATTATCGCGCTAGCCTTTCCTCATTTTGCACTGTCGGACGACGTGCAGGAAGAGACGAAGCAGGGCCAAAGCCTTTTTCTCTAGAACACACCTTAACCGAAGTCCGATAACAGTCGGCGATATCTTCTCAGACACCTAAGCTACTATAATAGCAGTAGTGCCTTCCCATAGTTGTTGATTTCTTTCTTAAAATTCGGTCAGCCCTGACCCGTGCGTGGATTTCTCACGCGGAACCCATCTCCCTCCAACCCCTCATGCGTCCTTGCAGTCAGAGCTAGAAGTATGAACATTGGCCCCCAAATCTGGAGAGCATGGCCGTCATTGTTTCGCCTGGTTGCATTAGCGTAAGAGCCCGGCGCATGGCATGAGTGGCTGGCCGGCGTCGTGGTGGCATGCAGGCAGTCGGGTTGGGACCTGAAGCGAAGCGGCATGAGCAGAGTGTATCCGGCTACTCCCATAAGGGGCCAACGAACACATGCCGATATTTTCTGGCTGCCGCCATGCTCCGACCAATGTCGGGGCGCTCGACTTGCCAGTACCAATGCAAGTTTGGTCGCTGCTGGGCTCTGAAGTGCATGGAATGCATGAAAGGCAAAGGTCTTTTGGACGTCAGGTGAACAACTGCGGGGCGTCTTATTTCTTTCGTCCGCCGCGTCTTGCGAGTAGCGAGTTCCAATACGTGAGTGACAACATGGCTGCCTGGCGTCTATGACGAAGAGCTGGGGCAGCCAATTTACCCGGGAGCAGCTGTAACGGTTTTACGCTGGTAACAAGGTTGATGCCGCAACACAGCCGGCGCATATGGCTTGGGTAGATAATGGAGGCAAGGAAGAACAAGAGGGCCTTGACTTTGCCGCGTGATAGTCGACGTGGCGGATGTAATGAGTGCCTGTTCTAGTTCAGGAACGCCGTGGACCTGGACGTTTGGTGCTGGCTAGCCGTCTTGAACTTGATTAGCAGGTGCTCTGATTCGAGCGGCAAGTGGCAGGTGGCGTTGACGTTGACGTCGAGAAAGGCTTCACGAGAAATTCGGGTTTCGACATCTCATCTCTCCTCGCAGGGATCCTTGGTCCGCTGGAGCGGTCTGAGGAGGAGCTTGAGTTGTTCCCCCGGTACATTGTAGGTACTTGACCACTTCCCTCCCCAGTCGAATGAACCCCACCCCCAAGCGTGAGTTGAGACGATCTTGGCATTGGGCGTGACATATCGCGACAGCAGGGAGACTAAAGCAGAAAGTTTCTCCGCAACGATCGACACGTTTCCGACTCCCCTTCAGCCGAATGTCCGGGGTGTGTGTGGTACTGTGTACCGTAGGTATGATCTCCCCCAACCCTCGGTTCCCCCCCTTTACTTTTCTTTTTTTTTTCCCTTTCTTCTTTGGACAGAGTTTGTAATGTGTTGGCGATACGTCTTTGCTCTTTTCTTCTTCTTGTGTCTGGTGTGTGCATATGCCTGTACCCGTGCTTTGCCGCCCTCCAAGGTATTTCTGGAACCGAGCCGTCCCCCCGTGCTCCTGAATGCTGGCAAACCAGGATCGACGTCGAGCATTCACCATATCTGGCCGCCATGTGGTGCGGTCCCTTACTGCAGATGGCTGTGATGTATGAGCAGAGCGGGCTTGCTGCCTGAGAACCGAAGAGGCAAGGAGAGAAGGACCTAGATCTGAACTTGAACCTGGACCACGGATGAATGGATGGTTAGTACGGATACACGTGTAGAGAGAGACCCATTGGTTCAGGGGTGGAGGAAGAGTAGTCACCCAAAATGTCGCCATGACTCGGCTGGATTGGGTTGGATTGAAGACGGATGGGATTCCTCTTTCATGCGCAGTGGGCTGGGTCATTGCCTTAGAGGCCACAGTTCCCAGTCGAGTACCACAATGTGAGACAGTCAGAACCGAGTTTTGAGGGAGGGGGGGGATAGAGCAGGGCACAGTTGGAGACTCTCATCTTGGCGCGAAGCTGGAAGCACTTTCTGTAACGTTGTTCTCGTTGAATTTCGACGGTAGGGAGGAGGGAAGAGTGACGCTCACGTTCACGGCCCCGCCTGGATGCGCAGAGCAGAGCAGAGCAGGCACGGCACGGCAGGGTACCAGCCGTTATCGAGGAAAGCGGGTCCAGACAACCCGATCGAGGAGGAGCTACCCACGGCCCCGGCAGGATCACCCAGCCAAGTCTGGGTCGATCCCGAGATGTCCTTCCTATTGTGCAATTCCTGATAGCGCACGCCGCCCGCTACGGCGATGGAAGAACGGATATGACGTTAATCAGCAATGACTACCTACACATATTAGCGCCCCGACCAGAAGAAACAAGGGTACGTTGGAGGAGGGAGGGTAAGCAGGAGAGGAAGCCCCCACGGTTGAGAGCAGCAGCAACATACCATTTCATCCGCAGCGGCCGCCTTCCGCAAGCCGTAACTAGAGCCAGACATTGGATATCGAGGGTAACGGTCCTGAATAAATCCAATAAAGGTCGGGTCAGAGTGCGGACGTGCGTTCGGGTGCCGCCCGTGCAGCTAGCTGTACAGCAGCACTATCCTGACTGCACTTACACGTGCCGAGCCATGTTGTCTGTCACCTGGATCATCGATGTATGGGTGCACACTTCGCAGGATCCCCCTTGTATCGTTACAAAGTCAACCTTAGCCCGCCCACCGATCCCTGGAGCCTGCCTTGGCTTGACCGAAGCAACCCGGTCAAGGATTCTGTTGTATCCCATCTTTCCCGCTCCCCTCTTCAGTGACCCATTCCCAACTGGCTCCGTTTCCCATCATGCACTAGTTAGGTAGGTGCAGAGTAGCGATGTATGTGTTTGGCGGCTACAAGGTGCCTGATACAAATGTTCGTATGCGACCAACACAAAAGAGGCAATCTTTACGAATGGGCAACAGGCATAACCCGAGAACAGGCCATGCTCGTCATTCGCTGCCGGTGCTTGATGGGCTTTTCATCCGCGGCAGGCAGACAGACTCGGTGCTGGAGGTTGCCAAGCGGGAGCTATCTTTCTGGGTAGGTAGACAGAACGAGACGAACAGCAACAGGTCTTCTAGTCCCTGGGTCAGCATATCGAGTGCTGGTACCAGACGCCAACAGCAGAGTTTACACGTGTAAGCCCGGGTTTGTAGGAAGCCCGTGGTTACTAGAGACGTCGTGTTGCAGGCTGCACCGACGAAACCCCTACGAAGTGTACTGAAGGGCCGATTTGATAACCCGATCTTGGAACCCGGCCATTGCCGGCTTGACCAACGGGGTCTGGTACCCAATTGTGAGGGCTTGTGATGGCGGAACTCATCCGTGCCGTGCCCGGTCTCCCCTTTTCTGTTCTGCCGACGTCAGTGTTGAATATCCTTTTCTTGTTTACGAGCAAGATCGTCGCCCCTGCGAGTGCTCCGTACAGGGCGGGCGCTTTAGCCTGGAGCATCGTCTTGAACGACCAGGAGCAGGGCGAGGGAAGCCGGACGGTGACGGCATTGCCGGGGATCCTGGAGTTGCAAGAGAGCAGAGCCCGATGAAGCTCGCCCATGTCGCTAATCTGCCGGAACATGGACAAGAGCGCACAGAACGGCACAGCATTGCATGGCACATTGGCGGTAGAATGCTCAATTTCGTCCCAACGTTGTTCGCCTGACGAGACTAGTGAGCGAGCGATCCAAACAGCCTCCGTCTCAGCTTGCTGGAGAACGGCCGGTTCTGACTTGCACTGACGGTTTCTTTTTCCCTCTCGGCTCGGCTAGCCTGTCGTTTGTCGTTGACGGGGATGTCGTACGGTAATTAAACGTCTGTCAGATAGTGTTCCGGGGTAGGTGCATGCATACCATGTATGTAAGGTAAGCTACCTTATGTACGTATGCAGTTTGGACAAGTACCGGCTTCGACAGATGCCGCTTGGGGTCGCTGAGACACCAGCGGCCATCAACTGGGCTCCTCATGGCCTTGCACATTGCATGGGTGGTGGTACAAGGCGCGCTCCTCGGGTTCCATTCAGAGGGTGTCAAGTACACCGTCGACGGCGGTCAACGAATCGCATGGTTTTTCATTTCCGCCTTGATTCGGGTTCTGCGGAATCGAGCGGGCGAACCCCGAGTACGAATACCGCAACGTTCATGACAAGGCCGATGAGTAGATTAAAGATGGGAAAACGAAGCTTGGGCTGGAGAACATGGCGTGGCGTCACCCGGTACGTCGTGTCGTGGCGTGTGGCGTGGCGTGGCGTGGCACGGAAGGTTGAGGCCGTGGGTAACGCATACAGATTGTAAAGTGTCTGATTGGCTCGAGTCTGTATACATAGTAGGTAGGTGCCTATGTATTCTGTTCATAGTCGCAGGGAAGCGTAATGCTCGTGCTTGTCCTACCTAGGTAGGTAGGTAGTAGGTAGTAGGTAGGTAGTGTCGGTACCCGCAAGAGGTCGGTATGTTGTCCTCTATCCCATGTCACTGGAACTGGGCCAACGGATCTTTCTCGGATGGGTTTTTGTCTGGAACCTACCTTATCAAGCTGGCAGCCGCCAGCACGCCTGCGAATCAACCAATGCCCGTCTTGCATCTCAAGCGCCCTGGATGGCGGGCAGGTGGGCACGCAAGGCACACATGGCGCGTCAAAAACACAAAACGCACCACACGATGAAAGGTACCTCTGACAGGTACGTACCCATACGTACGCTTCGGCGGACTGTCGCCCTGTCTGTCGTATCTTTCCTTTTCATCATCCATATGGCAATTTGCCATGTCCCTAACACCATCAATACCCTGGTTACCAGTATTTCTCTCATGTTATTTGATTGTGCTCCCCCCCAGTCCACCATCATCATTACACAGTCACGCTCACAGTGTCCGCTCGCCGCATCGCCATGCCGGAGATGGAACTCGTCCCGGCCCTGAGGAGATTTTCATTTCGCGCATTTCAGCTCCACACATTCCCTCCGATAAGTGCCGCTGGCGAGAGGCCGCAGGGGAGCAGAAATTCCTCCCCCCCAGCAGCAGCAGCACCGGCACCAGTACCAGCATCAGCATCGAAGTCCGACAATGCCGGGTGCATTCTCGCTACATCCTTTTTCCTTTTCTTCGTAAGCGAAGTATCCTGAGTAGCAATGTATCCATTGCAGCCTGGCTCCAGCTTCGTCAGTTCTCGGAACCAAGCTTACCTTCAACCACACGACCAAAGCAGATGATATCTCATGTCCTCAGGCACTGCCCTACATTTGACCTCTACCCTGCCGTCTGAAATGGCCTGCTGCTTGCTGCTGGTCTGGCCCGTTTCGGATAAGCGACCTGTCCATTTTGCATCCCTTCTCATCACACAGAGCGCGCGGGATGCAGTCAGTGGCGGCGCGCTGCAGCGATGGAAAGTATTGCGCCTGTTCATACCGTAGCTCGCCGCTCATTTCTTCAGGACCCCACATGTGCCTCCCTCCCTCCCTCCAACCTGGATCCCGGTTGCCTGCTTCGCCTCAATGCTCTCGCGTACACGACTCTGCATCTCAGTTCGCGTGAGTCGAGAAGAAATGACACCACGCCACAAAGCAGGTACATCACAGTGGTTAGCCACGCGACTCTGCCTGCAGCAGCTATCCCTCCCGTCTCGAAGAGGGAGGGAGGTCGTCGCCTCGCAACAGCTTGTTGGCCCGCTGGATCCAGTGCTGACGCACCATCTCGGATACCCGCAGCTTGGTCCTGGACGGTTCCTTTCTTTTCCCACCTTCTTCTTCCCTCTTGTCCTATGAGCTTGTTTTATGTACACTACAGAAAGAAGGTTGAATGTACGGATACCGGCGGACCACATTAGCCCTGTCCTTGTCCTTGTCAGGCTCTGCTTTTACCTTTGCCGCGAGTCGGTCGGTCTCTTGCATTTTTATATTGCTCGGCATATTATTCTTGGGGTTTTGGCCCCTTCTCCTCGCCCCATTACCACTGCTGGTCTAATGACAACGGCCAAGTTCCCCCCCTGTTCCCTCCGTTACCGACCTCTTTCTGTATTCCTTTCGTGGGAGTCGGCATCGGGCCAGGTCAGCCGGGTCTCGTTAGGATCGACCAACGACGTGCCATCCCGTCGTCTTAGCGGGCTTCGTCGGGCAGGCCTGCCAAATGGCTGAGCATCGCATATGGGACAAGTGGTACGTCTACTGGGGCACAACGTATCTCACGTATCCGTATATACCTACCTACCTACCTACCTAGGTATCTAGCACTAGGTACGTAACATCTCACACATAACACTGCACTGCCATATCTAGGTAGCTATGTATTTGTAGTTTAGATTGCTCCGTACAAGAAGAATGAATGGGGGGAGGGATAAGGGCTGGTTGGTGTCAACCCCAATACCCATCACCCATCATCCCCGCCCACCAGCAAAAGCCCCCGGCTCCTCAGTCGTATCGAGACTTTAGACCGGAAAGAACAAGACAAGGCTCTGAACTTACCCCCCCCCCCCCCCCCCCCCCGCACCCCCATCTTTCACGCTACCGAAGCAGCAACCCTGCCCCATCTTTCCCCAACATCGTACCCACCTGCTCTCCCGAGTCCTTCCCAGGCTGCTCACACCTTCCTCGGTCCTTTTGGAAGGGGGATCCCTTCTCCTCATTCTCTCTTTCTCTCTCTCATCCTCCGCTCCTCCTCTCTTCTCTCACCTTGGTACCTTGATGACGGATGCTTCCTCAGCTGTTTAGCCTACCGGCTACCCGCCTTCACAACTTGCTCCTCGGTACTCTGTACTTGTCCAAGCATTCCACACACACACACACACACACACACACAGTCGTCCCATCCCATTCCAAGGCAATCCAGGCCCGACTACCACACATCCTCCAACTCTTCTCGACTCGACATGCTGGTGTGCACTACTACCACCCCCTGCTACCCTTCATCATCGTCTTCTTCTTCTCCTTCTTTCCTTCTTCTCCTTCTTCCTTTCCGGGGCCTTTGGTGCTACGTTTGCTTCTTGTCCGCCTCGCAGTCCTTGTCAATTTCTGACCCCTCCCCCTCTCCCCCCTCGCCCCCCTGACCTTGCAACAGCTCCCTTCTGGTTTACCCCCCTGCCAATGCTTGTGCTTGATGCATCCGAACTGCTTACTTCTCAGGGCAGGGCGACGGGGGATGAACAGACCCTAGTCGGGTGCACTAGCCACCTCCACAAGTTTGTCTACCTGCTTCGAGAGACAGACAGTACTGCTGGGGGTGAGGGGGCAGTCATCAATTCACCTTCTAGGCCTGGCAGCCTCTTTACCTTTCCGTGCTTCATAACTTCGCCTGTCTCCCCGATGCCGACTCGCTAGCTCGGCCTCTTTTCCTGGTTTCTGTGCTCGTGCACTTCTCCACGAACTCTGCCAGTCCTCATTCTTGGTCTACACTGACCAGAAGACGCACCACGCTCAACTGAAACTGCCTCGACATGTCGTGAAGGGCCCATCTGTCTGCGAAAGACCCTACGCTAGCTACCTAAACATACCGAAAACAACAGCGTTGATTGCCACGTCTCGCGTCTGGTCCCGTCAACACTTCACCATCTGCCCGTCCAATAGCACCTCAAAACGCTGGATAATGTCGACATCTGTCTACGAACATATGAACGGAATACTGCCCCCCGGCCTTTACCCTGTGACGATGTCACGTCCACAGGTCGGTATCGAGCGCCTACCAACCCGCCGGCTAAGCAACGAACCTCGGGAGTCCATGAACTGCAAGTC
This sequence comes from Colletotrichum navitas, assembly GCF_030913465.1. Taxonomy (NCBI): domain Eukaryota; kingdom Fungi; phylum Ascomycota; class Sordariomycetes; order Glomerellales; family Glomerellaceae; genus Colletotrichum; species Colletotrichum navitas. Next base: position 152,243 of record NW_026850573.1, read on the forward strand.
ATGCCGCAAGCGCAAGGTGAGACAGCATGAGTACTTCTCCTGATACTCAGTCCAACCGTGGTTTCCCCGCCACGCATAAATCAACGTCTAACTCATATCAAACATCAGATCAAATGCAATCGACTACGCCCATCCTGCGAGGCCTGTCAGGTATTTCAGTGCCCTTGCGTATATGGTGAGCAGACTGCCTTTCTACCTATGATGATGCAGCCATGGCGTCAACGGCAGGTGACGGTGACTAACATCTTTCGCTTTTGCCTCCTTTCAGACGCTGTTCCCAAGAAGCGTGGGCCGAAGACGGACGTGCTAGAAGCGCTCTTGAAGAGAGTCGATGGTCTGGAAGCCAAGTTGAAGGAGAAGAATGCAGGGGAAAAGACCCCGACCACTCCCATCACTGCGGGTCTCAAAGACGAAGACGCTTCGCGATCAGAAGACAGCCCGGAGAACGACCCTAATCCCAACCCCAAACGCCTGGCACTGGACACCAAAATAGACGCCGATGAATCAGCCGTTTATTCGCCTGCCCCAGCAAGGTAGGTCACGATGCTAAAAGAGCTTGCCATCGTGAAACTGACTTTTACCAGTGAACCCTCGCCGCCCAGCGTCCAGCCCGATGCATTATTGGACACATACTTCACAAGATTCCACTCCAAGCCATATCACATCTTGGACGAATCTTCCGTTCGGCAACGCCTTCAGTTAAACCAACTGCCAAACTATTTAGTTCACGGCATATACGCTGTTGCTGCGAGGTAACAACCATGAATCGATGGCCGGAAAGAGCTTGCTGACCTGCCGCGTAGATACACGCCTCATCCAAGTGGATACCAATCAGCTGTTCACCTGAGCGAAGAGTTTGCTTCACGCTCCAGGACCGAGATTGATACAGATGAGCCTTCAGTGGACGCCCTGCAAGCACTGCTTCTGCTCGTCATTGCCTTCACTGCTGCAGGCAAAGGCAAAAAGGCGTATATGTTGATGAGTGAGTGATTGAATCATCGTACCGGAGAGTCAGCTAACATACAAAAAAGCGAATGCAGTGGGCATGGCAATGGCTCTTGAGACTCACCGTGAGCTGGACAACAACGCCCGGGTCACTCCCGTCGAGCGAGAAATGAGGCGGAGACTATTCTGGACGTGTTATCTGCTTGACCGATTTCTGGCGTGCGGTTCGAAGCGCCCCTCTCTCATTGGCGACAAGACCATCCTCCTCCGGTTGCCATGTTGGTCGCCCAATCCTTCCGTGCCCCCGATGGACGGAGAGTTCTTCCAACCCGGATCCAACTTGCAGTTTCTCCAGGGCAGCGGGAAGAAGTCTCAAGGAAGCACTGGAATGCTCATCGACATCAGCCGTATCCTTGGTATCACAAACCGTTACCTGGCGGCAGGAGGTGTGAAGGGCGACTCCCACTTTCCGTGGCACTCGCTGTCGAACCTGTCCAAAATTCGCCAAGACTTGGATATTTGGGCATCCGGCACCGAAGATGTCTTCTCGAGCCTCGACACGCTCTTTGGCCAACCCGACTCAACGATTCTGGTGCTGAGCAAGCTTATATACCACCTCATTCACTGCCTTATTTACCGACCTTTTCTGCCTATCGACCTCGCCGAGCTTGCGGGAAACGGACAACATCAATCTTGGCAGATTGAAGCGACGAACATGTGTTTCTTGCACGCCAACGCCATCTCCGAACTGGTGGAACTTGGAAAGCAGACTGGAACGATCGAATGGCCGGCGTTCGTAGGATATTGCATCTGCACCGCCGGCACAGTTCATATCCACGGCGCCCACTACAACAAGAACGGGGCTGGCGATTCGACTGTTTTCGGTATGTCGGCGGACTTTTTGTCTCGGGAGATGCAACAGTTGAGCGAGCTGCGATACGCCTGGGCTAGCGTCCAGCATCAGAGAGAGACACTTCAGGGCATCTATAACGCTCATGCAGAGCTGGTCAAGAGCCTCGGGAACAACCCTATGCGGCACTCTCCAGCGTTCCACCTTGAGGACTTTTTTGACCGGTACTCCAACATTGGTGGGCCGGGCGGACAGACCTTCAACTTCGACGCGGCGAACCTGAGCCTTTCTGATGTGGTCGTCGACTTCACTACAGATACGTACACAGGTCATGACCTCTACGCGCCTCGCGCAAACAGTATGCACGAACACGAGCGGCCCAGTTTGAAGCGAAAGAACACGGCTCCGTCCGGCCGGAAGCGCCCAGATGGCAAAGTCCTCTCGCCGCTCAGCATCACCCGCATGGCATCTCCCCACGGCCTACCAACGCCGTCTCACGCTCGCCATTCGTTTTCACATCACACACCAACAATGGCCGCCCACCCCTCCCCGGGGCTGCTTGCATCACCCGCCTCTCTGCCTCCACACCCCGAGGCAATGGAGCACCATTCAATGCCTGTAGCTCACGGCCGCTACGATGAAGTAGCGGCCAATAATGCGGCTGTTGCAGCAGCTGCGGCAGCTGGGTTCTCGCTTGGGCATCAGCCTCACCATCAAAGCAACATGCCTGCACACCCCTCATCCTCTTTCTCTCCTCAATTCAGCTTCGCTACTCCTGGCCAAAGCGGGAGCAACGAGGGAAGCGGCACTTACGATCCTATGTTTGGCAGCCTGCCCACGAACGCGTTCAGTAGTCCAGCGGCCTGGCATGGCGAAGAGGGAGGAAACAAAGCGGCGGGGGTTGCCGCGCCTAGTCCAGGGACCAAAAGCAACAATGGCAGTACGGGTACTGGTCCGGGCGAAGAAAAGGACCCCTTCCTAAGTCTACTAGAGCATCTTGCGGAAAACGAGCATCAGATCACACGAGGCCCCGGCAGTGAGCTCGACTTCTTCTTTAGCGGCACCGGAGCGACACAGTGAAGGACAGCAACTCGATGCAGTCAATCTCTTATCGGCCTCCTCTTCTCGATCCGAGGCCGCGATCATTTTTTGGCAGCATGACACCTCTTTGTTTGTATGCGATTCTTTTTTAAATCCTACTCGGAGGGCCCCCGGGAACAGCGGTCAACGTATGTATAGAGAACGATGGGGAACCCCCATCAGGATGGGTACAGCACTTCTGGAAGGTGACGCTTGATGATGCAACGATCTAGCATGCGCGGGAGTTTTTGGGAGATGGTTGCTTTCCGAGATGATGTGTAAGATGAGCTAGCATATTGGATTCGTAGCTTTCAATTATGGGCTTTCTTGGGAAGGGGCCAGGAGAAGATTACGGTCTGGAAAAAAAGAAAAGGAGGAAGGGAGCTAGTTCTACCATTCATGATCACCAGGCGACGGCCCGTGATGTGAGCATTTCATCTCACCCGCCCTGATATCGCCCGCTTGAGGGTATTTGAGCTTATTCCATGAGTTCCTGGGCTCGGGTAAACGCTTAGAAGAGCCTGTCTCGAGCAATTAAACAAGAAAGAAAAAGCCCACGAAGACATCTTTAACTACGCTACGTGACTGTGTTCATCAAGATGGCTCGAGAGTGAGAGCCCAGCTAGTTCAACAGCGCGTCGGGCTGAGCCGACCGGAATTCCGAGGAACGTTGTCCCTCCGGTTCCAGCGCGTCCGGCACTGCCCCGTTTCTCTCGTCTGCCGGCCGAGGCCTCTCTCTGTACCGAAGGAACCTTGTCCAGCGCCAGATCCGGGGATGACCAGTTTTGTTCAGAGATACTACTTGACGCAGGAAGAGAGGCGATATGGCACGCAACCTTTTCGTCTTTTCTTTTCTTTTTTCTTTTTTCTTTTTGTGAGGCGGGATGGCGGATGCCTCGGGGAGGTCAGCGTCAATGACATGGATACAGACACACACACACACATACACAGAAAAACAGACAGCTTTTTTTCTTTCTTTTTTTTCTTTTTCTTCTCTTTGACTCCTTCTCATAGAGTAGAGCGGCGGCGTAAGGACGGTGCTGGCGGCTCCGGGGTCACATGGGCTAACGGTGGAAGGGGGGGGGGGGGGGCGTATTGTAAAGTAGGGTTGCAAAGTAGGGTTGTAACCGTTTTTGGGGAACGGGAGAGAAGTTCGGGCCTCGCGGGTGCCCGGGCCGTCGCATCTCAGGGCCAACCCCTCGCAGGTCCTTTCGGTCAGTGTGAAGGGTGGATGGCGGAGTAGGGTGGGAGTGTAAGACGGTGTGTCTCCACGGTCCCAATGGTTCGAGTGATGAGGCGGGACTCGGCGTGCGTGTATGTGTGTGAGAGAGTGAGAGAGAGCCTTCCATGACGAGTTTCTTGTTCATCCAGAGGTGCAAGGGTGGTCACACTTGAAATGATGATCGGCAGGTGGAAGGTTCTATCAGATGGATGGGCAGGTGAGAGAGAGAAGGGCGGTGATGCGTAAGGGGGAGGAGCTTGGTGTGGTTGGATTTCCGTGTGCCGAGCAACAACCGTGGACTTTGCGGAGGCTACGCGGACAAGTTTTGGGAAAGTTGAACATTCAAGTCAGGGGGGGGGGGGGGGGGGGGAAGCAGGAAGGGGGCCGGTGTTGGCCGAGTCGTCGGGGTCGAGCAGCGAGTCCGGGGAGAGAGTGTGCCGCATTGCGGGGTGCGGGGAGGTGGTTATATGGGTTTGGAAAGGTGCGATTGGAGAAACCAGACTTGAAGTCTTATGGCATGATGATTCAGGGTGGGATTGAGTGAGAACTTCTGCACTCAAGAGATGTATGGTTTGGAAGTTTTCAGGTGGGGGGGGGGGGGTTCTTTGCTTATATCCGCGCTGCTGACTTATTGTGCTCTGTCCAGCAACTCCAGACAGCGTAGACCGGGCTGCTCTACGTACGACTTTCTTCCACTACAAGGCATGGCCTCGGCTCGGCGGATCCCAGTCCGCCATCGCCGTTGTCAGGTACCTTCTTTTTGGCATTGCTGCGAGGCTCCTTCGAACACGCCTACTGCTCTTCTTTGTTCGATGCGTCGAGCCCCCAAACCCTCTTCGTTACGTCCCTTGAGATGCATTCGGGGCGGTAGTGTTGATTTTTAGATGGTTCGGCACTGCTTTTTTACTATAGTCATATAGAAACGAAGAAGGAAATGGCATGTTTCTTTTGCCCTCTCGACGTCTACTGTCGTCTAAGCCGGACAAATTCAAAACGAAAAGCTTCTTGGAAACCGAGTGAATATTTATCATGTATCTACAAATCTCTGACCTGTGCCCATTCCTTGGTCAAGACTCTCGGTTTGAGCAAGCCCTTGCACAGTCAACTCCGAAGCTGCTTCATGATGGCCTTCCCGTCCCCGTATGTGGGCAATTATCCTCGCGGCACTAGGTCCAAGGTGAATACTGCGCAAACGGGGAATAATTCGGAAGACGGTTCACTGGAGTCTCTCACAGTTAACAATGTGAGGGCACCGGGTCGGTCTAGGGACCAATCTGTTATGGTCGCACCTCACGCCGATGGGCGCCGGAGCGGGAGACATACAAGCCAGTCGGGATTCCACATCCTCTCTATGGGGCTCTTCTCGGCACCTTGATGCCGGGCAATTCCTGCAATTCCGGACGCCAATCTGCCGAGCAACTCGCCAAGCCAGCCTTGGCTAAGGCCACCACCGCCAATCCTGGGTTTTCGTCTTGGGACGAGCAAGGCCGCCCGCATCGGCGGTGATGGAAAACCTTGCCAACAGGCCCGGGGCCGTGCCACGGAATGTCGCCAGCCGCGGCATCCGATTCATGTTAACGACATCAATTCGTGCTCCTTCTTCTGCGCGGGAGGATCCGGTCCCACAACCAAGCGGTTGGGATCTCTTTTTGCGTTCTCAAAGAACTTGTTCGGACTTGAAGATGGCAATGCATCCCCAATCCTTGGATAGCCTTCCGAAACGGACGCCGCGGAATACCATGCTCAACTCACAACTGTGAGCGTAGACGTACAAGGCAGGCCTCTGAAATAACGAGACCAAGGGCAGTTGTCATGTCTTGCCAAAGCGACGGGGCAGAGCTAAGACTGGATCAATCGAAACCCAAAACTTTGCTCGCTTCATGTCTCCCGAACGTATCGTGGGGCTAGACGCGGCCACGGCCCGCGTTCGGCATCCACGGATGCTAGGAAACCCTGAATATGTGGCACATTTACTGGCTCGGTGCTGTTCGCCAAGTTACCAACATCGTCCGAACCATACGAGGAGGGTAGACGGCGCGGATACCCGAGTGGAGTTGGTTGAAGAGTTACTAGGATAATGATGTCCTTCGTCGCACTATTGAAACCGAATGGAATGTCGAAAATGACCACTGCTTGCAAGAGGATTCAACCGGATCAATAAGACTGACCCCCCAGCTTTTACGACGAAAGAGTGCACTCCGTTGAGGAAATAGCCGGGTCGTGAGGATCCCGCTCTGCCGTTTATGCTTAATCATAGCAAGCCATTCGGTCAGGATTGGTCCGGCCCTTGAGACATGATCGGAGCCGCGTGCGGCGAAGCTGGATCTTGAAACGGAAGGTCTGCGACGCCCGACTGGGCAGACCAGATGAGGCGGCTGCGGCTTTTCAGGTTGCAGACATCCGTCATCACGTGGTCACACGGGTGCTCGAGCACAACAGCCATTCATGGGGCCCACTGTCGATGAATTAAGCTTAGGTCTCGAGCCGTACGCAATGACTCGCGGCTGTTTCGTTTGACATGCAAATCAGTTTCCTTGCGTGGACTACCCTGGCAACTCATAAGTGGGTTTGAAATAAGGTAGCATGCGGTGGAAAGGCTATAAAAGACGCAAAATATATCTGGCAACGAGTCAATTGCCTTGCAGAAGCTTACCTTGGAAGCGGGGTAGTCATAAACGTAGCTGTGAGCTCGAATCACCAGATTCCCCTGGCATGACTCGATGTCGTAGAGACGGGCAGTGTCTATTGCAAGAAACTTGCTCTGATTAGACGAGAGCAGGTTATGACGACTGGAAACGACGTTTCGTTCGTTGTACTTGGGGATTTATACGAACAAAGGAAGACCGACATTTGAAGAAAACATAAAGAGCAAGAGTACTTGAGGCCGTTCTGGGAAGAGTCTGGATCACAAGCTGTAATATCTGATGCAAGGACTGCCCAAGTAGGATTGGGCGACTTGCAAGTTTCGAAAAGGCTCCGAGGTCGCGCAGCGCAACAACTGCGAGATGGAATAACTCTCCCAAGTGCCCAGCTACAGTTTTCTGGCCATGTTGAGAAATTTTGCTCGCAGTCATCTGACCTGACCAGCGGCAGCGGAGCGGACATTGACCATGAGGTCTTACTTTATCCAGCAACGACGCCAATTTCTTAGCATTGGAAGTACTTGGAAGTGGAGGAAAGTCGTACGAGGCTGGCTTCCGTGACGACCGAATCGTGGCTGCCGAAAATGCTTGGCTCAGGACGTCAACCTGATAAGTAGGTTGATCGCAGGGCTAAAGTGTCGGTAACCAGCAGGCGTCCAAACGGTCGGAAGGGTTCGCAAGAATCAGAAGATCGAGTAAACTCTGCAACTCGCACGTCAAGATTTTCAGCCTCATCGTCTTGAAATCCCTAAGGCTGTATACAGTTGGTGGAAACGGGTCAGTGGATTGGATCTATGTCGACCCAAAGGTACTCTGCGGTGGCGCAGCTGTTCCCCAAGGTCGCCGATAGTCTTCATACCGAATATAAACACCAGAGGTTGCCAACGGCATCCTCTGATCGATAGATTGGCCTCGGCGCGGTGGCATTGATATGGTTCGTAAGAAAGAAGGTTCTCTTGTGACGGTTCGGACGACGTCGCTTCTCCACGGTACAGATATGATTCCGACGAAGGTTGGTTTCGGAAGAATGCAATTTCCTGACTCTAGCAGGAGACTAGTCGTTGAGGTTGTTCACAGCTCCAGGTCGTACCTTCGTCTATGACGGCTGAGCCAGCGTGGCGTCTAGCTGGTATGAGGTTCGGTTCGAGTTACTATGGAGTATGTATGATACATTCGCCGTCCAGGTGGGGCCATTTATGATTTGTTCGCAATGATTCCGACCACCTATACCTACCTATCTGGTGTCTTTCTGGCATCTGCTGGATTTGGAGTGCCACGAGAAGCTTATCGCAAAGCCAAGCCTGCCCAAGGAATGCATCGGCGAGCCGGGAACGAACAGTAGAACGTGGCTGTGGAGAAGTTGGAAATGGGTGAAGGCCGTTGTGGCGTACGATTCCCATAGATGCAGCGCCGTCCCGCCGAGCAGAAAGCAGAGAGAGAGCCAGCCAGACAAGGGTACAAGAAGGATGACAGCAGTCAAGTGCTGGCATCCCAAGTGATGTGTGTGTGATTGATTGACGAGCGCTGGCGTTGCAGCCGATTGCCTTGGCGACGTGTAAAATAATGGGTATCCGGTGCCTCGATACATGGACGGATCGTTCGGGCTAGAGAGAGAAGGGTGTCGGGGGCGATGGAGGGGTATGACGATGGTAGGTAGGCAAGCGAAATACACAGTAAAGGCACCTAAGGTAGGTACGGTCGGTAAGTTCAGGGAGGGGTGGGTACGTTCACGTACAATGAGGGGGGTGGGTCTTTCCTGCCTGGCTGGCTAGAGTGTCGGTTCCTTCCTTCCATGCCCAACCAGCCAGTTGCACTGCAATTGAGATGCAATTGGTCCGTCTGCCTGCGGACAAGATAGGAAGACTATCCCCAATCTGCTTACCTATTGACTGGCATTGGCATTGACATTGATCTCACCGTCGATGCCACGAGAATCGCCGATGTGACACACCAAGCAGCGGCATTGTCAGCGGCTGTTCGCCTTTCCGGCTGGCAAGCTGGTTCCTTTTTCGCCTGCGGGTGCACTACCGGTACACCACCACTCCGTCCCCGTACGCTACTCTGCCCTCCGTCCGTCCGTATTCATGGGGTTAACCAGGCAATGGCAGATGACACAAGTGCAGTGGCTGGCAGTAAGTGCGAAGATAAACACCGCGTCGAGGCCCGCCGCACAAACCTCGGTCCTATTTGTCGCGTCATGGTGAGGGGGTCCCCATTCGAATCCCTCCCACCGCCTTCGAATCCATCCACCGCCTTCGAGTACCAGCCAAGCATTCTGCAAATACGGATACACCGTAGGTGCATGCATTGATCAGCTAGCTGGCTTCTTGGCACCGGGGCTCGGCCAAGAAGTTTTCTGCTCTCCAAATTGCAGCGAAGTGACGTCTCTCCACTTTATCGTCGTCCTCGTCGGGCGGTGGGAGCGCGCTTATCTATATTTATCGTATCGCACACATTTCGTCACCGCATCATCGAAGAAGGCGCGAAATATCAGCCGGAGAAAAGCGGGGAGGGGGGAGACCTGGATTGAGGCAGGCGTCGGGTGGCACTCGTGGCAAAGGCGTCAACTACACTAAGTTTTAGGGTTGGTGTTCCCAGTGATCCGGATCTTGCATTCGGGTACTCAAAAAGACGACACTTTGGGTTCGCTCCCTTAAAAGGGCACAAGCGAGCAGGGTTTTTCTTTTTTTCTTGATGTACGGAGTACTGTATCATGTATGTACGATGTACGGATACACCAGTATCCGTAGAGAGACAAAGCTATCCACACGAAATGCGGGTTCTTTTAACGACGACCCCTCCTCTCGTCCTGTGCCGAACCACATGCTGCCCAGTGCTCCTCTCCGGCTTTCCCTTGGATTCGGGGTACAGGTAGAATGCCAGAGCAATTTGGTCGGCGGCCAGTGGGTTAAGCCTATTTCGGAATATATTATGTCAGCGCCAGCAAAAACAATATTCCGACTTAACTAACCAATGACAAGGCCAGGATTTAGAAAGTTACATAAAGTTAAAAACTCCTCAGATTTAAGCGATTTAAAGTCAAGGCAAAAAAGAGGCAACAGCTATAATTAATTTAAAAATCTACTATATTATATAACCTATTTAATAAAAGAGTAATACCTTTATTATAATAGTAAGTTTATATATGTTGCTAGTACTCTTTAAAGGTTAGATATAAGGGCTTAATCTTAGGTAACGTAGACGTATGTTAGCGTTAAGCGATAGTGGATTTACAGCAAAAAGGGCGGTGGTTGTAGTGGCAGTGGAAGTGGCAGTGGTGGCAGTGCCTTCTAAATAGGGTTAGTCTCTGGCCGCCGACCAAATTGCTCTGGCATTCTACCTGTACCCTGGATTCGTGGACGCCCATGGAAGATGGAGAAGTACTTTTGCTGGTCTCGCGGTCTGACCCAGCGTCGTGCGTCTGGGTCACAAACGTCGCCCCTCCCCCCTCTGCTGTGTAGCAGGCGTATTGTCGAGCCTGGCCGGAAATGGACCAGAATCCGGGGTAGTCCCGTCTCAAACAAACTTTTGATTGGTTTACACAGCGCCGAGGATCGGCATTTCCCTATGTCATCGCCCACCGCCTACCGTCCATTGCTACGCCAGCGGTAAAAATGCCAAAAATCCGCTCCTGCGATGCGATGCCGCCGGAAGAGACCCGAATACAAACACCAGTACTTGTGCAAGAGGAACGGGGGGATGCTTTGCGCCATTTTGCTGTGCTCCAACGTATCGTCACTTTCCAGTCTTCGCACTGATGGAAGAAAGCAAGTCGGGTGGCTGGCAGGCAATACCTACTGGATCCACGCTCTGCTACACTCGTTGCGGCGTTCTTCTGTCATGACCTGCCGTCCCTACTACCTTCTGCTTGCCAGTGCATACACACACACACACACACACACACACCTACTGACACGCGCGTACATACCACCCACACAGACGACATAGTTTGCACGGTCGTTGTCACGTTCGTTCGTCCTGTCTGTCAGCCATCCCATACCTCCGTCTCTCTCAGTCATCCAGTAGTCTCCGCCGCGCGGTGGATTTCCGCAGTACCTATCACTATCTAGGTAGGTAATTGGGTAGGTTTGGTATGTGGCTTGTACGAATACAGACATGTACTTTGACGCTGGGGAACGGAGGGCCCACGGCTAATCTCTCTCTGCCACTCCCACGCGCTGAGCTAAGGGTGGGGCATCAAAAATCCTCATCGATTTGCATCATGGCCCACTCATATTTGTGCTCTCTCTCCGTTCATTCAAACCACTTCTACAGTACGTACCCGCGCAGGCATCGAATCCCCATACCTACACTAGGTACTCCGTACCTTAGTCTGCGACCTGGATCGGAAAACTCTGCAACGGCTGTGGGACAGACACGATACCAAAAGCGAAAGAAAGGCAAACATCACACTCTGTTCAATCATGGCCCGTACGTACCTACTTTGTAGTGTACTTTACCTATTAGGTAGGTATGTGGTGTACGGAGTACTTACGGCCCTGATCCATGGAACCCACACACCAACGCCTCACCATCTTACCTGGATGAGTATCTTGGCTGGCCAAGGTACCTCCTCACACGAAATACCTGGCTATGTACTCCGTTCAGTACGACTCCGCCAACACAACCAGCCCACCAACCCTTCTGCCAAGCCCAAAGACAAGCATCCACACCCCAAGGTCCGTCCATCCATCCAGCATTATTGCCTGTTGGCTTACCGAGCTGTTTGTCTCCGGTTCAAACTATCCTTCTCATATTTTCAACATTTCTATTCTTGTTCCATCTCTCGCACTCTCTCGCTCATTCTCGCCCTGGGTCGCTTGCCGCCGCCAATCTCCAAGTTTGCTGGGCAATCAACACCGCACCCGGCCGCTCAACTCGCTTGTATGACGCTGCATCATCCATCCTCTACCAATTGGGTTCCGAGTCTTGGTTAGACACCGACGCTGCTCGAATTGCCGGTCACGAGGACGAGGATATTCGCGCAAGCTTGCAGCCACCAACATTGGATGACTGCGGCGGCGACGACGACGACGACCAAGACACCGACGACAAAGACAACGACGAACACGCTCAAGCTTCCAACCTTCCTCCTACCCCGGATTCTGGCATTCCTCCCCGTGAGTTAGGTTGACCTGCCTGCACCCACCACCACCGAGGCCTACGAAGTATACAACGTCCCGATTCCCGCCAGACTGAACCTTTCGCCACTTCCTCCCCGAGCGAGCGCCCCCGACCTTCACTGCTGTCTGACGTGAACGAACCCGTACCCGGAGATTTCGAGATCGAGCGAAATTGCGCGCCCAAGACCAACACCCCGACTGCGTCCATGTGTCAGAGCTTCGAGTCATGGCATGCTTGTCGTCAGTCTTCAGTTAACCACCTTGCACCTCTCGCCAAACCCCCGTGGCGGTGAACGCCCCCCAATTTACACCTTCGGTCGTCGCCCTCTCGCCGAGCATGTTATCTGTCAATGCGACAGATGATAGTGTCCCGGATCGCGGCCCGGCAGTCTTTGCCGTGACCACCGCAACATTCGTCCTAGCGAGTGTCATGGTCGCCGCCCGTTTGTTTTGCAGGCGCTTCATTGTCAGAAATGTCAGTTGGGACGACAAGACCATGTTTTTTGCATGGCTGATTGCTTTTGGCTTGTCATTCACCATTTGTTTCGGCACCCGCAAGGGTCTGGGTCGCCACGATGAGGATATACCCCAGGGGCATTGGGATTCATTACGAGCGTGCGAATATGTCTTTTCCATACTATATGTGAGTGTCTATCTGCCCCATGTCGAGCTCCTGGCCTCGCCTACCTCGCCCGCCGCCGCCGCCGCTGCCGCCGCCCTGCTCACATTGTCGCAGAATCCCGCCCTCATGGCGACCAAAACCAGCATCTTGATCTTCTACCTGCGCCTTTCCAAGAACACGAAAAAAGTGCTCAGGTTTGCCTCATGGGTCACCCTCGGTATTGTCAACGTTGCCGGTGCTGTCCTCACACTCATCAACATCTTTCAGTGTCAACCCGTTCAGGCGGCTTGGGAAGTCTGGCGGGACACTTCGAGATGTATCCCACTTCTCACCGAATTCATCTGCTCCGCCCCCATCAACATTGTTACCGACCTGGCCATCCTGGCCCTACCGATCCCCGTTCTCACGGGCATGAGATTGCCGCCGAGGCAAAAGATCATTCTCGTACTCACCTTCACTCTTGGTATCTTCGTCACCATCGTCGATGTCGTCCGAATCTACTACCTTCAGCAGGCCGTGACATCCGTGCCTACCGGCGTCTCTACAGATCCGAACTCGCACTTTGGTGGAACGCCCGACTTCGCCTGGAACTCATCATTGTCCTTCATGTGGTCGGCTGTCGAGGTCAACGTAGGAATGGCTTGCGCTTGTATTCCGACACTCAAACCACTCATCATCAAGATCCTCCCCGCCATGATTATCGATCCAGATGGAACGCGCTCTAGCACCAACACCGAAAAGGATGCGCCAGAGAGCCCCAGAAATCGCAACGGCAGCGACGGCCTCGTTTCACCCACCTACCCAAATCACCGCGCTTCGGTCAATCTCCAGGAACCCGCCCCGGCGACGTTCCGTGCCAGTCGCGACCTGAGCGGGGTTTCAAATGTGCATGAGAACAGCATGACGGCGCTGGAGTTCCTCACGACACCAGACATGACCTTGGCCGAATTCGAGGCATCCGGGGCGAGCAGACTCGGAGGCGATCCGGCAAGAACGTCGATGGCGACGAGCAGGGAGAACACCATCTATTTCGGCTTCGTCAATATGAGGCGGCCGAAAAGCATGGTCAAGTGTGATGCTCAAGAGTCGTTCCGATATGGTCTTGTCGTCACTATCCTCTTCGTCATGTGGGGCATCTCTTACGGCCTTCTCAATACCCTTAACAACGTCATCTCCAGCGTGTCAGATATGACTGTTGCGCAGACCCTGGGTCTCACGACCGCCTACTTTGGAGGTGGCTACTTCTTCGGTCCCCTGTTGGTTGGTGAGTGGATCCTGAGGCGAGACGAACATCGTCGAAGACACCGAAAGAACAACAAGCGAGATGCGGAGAGCGTAGGAGGCTTCAAGGTCACCTTCATCGTCGGCCTTTGCTTCTACGGTATCGGGACCATCATCTTCTGGCCGTCTGCCGTCACCAAGTCGTGGGGTGGCTTCCTGCTCAGCAACTTTGTCGTCGGCTTCGGCCTTTCCGTGCTCGAGACGGGAGCCAATGCGTTCCTCATCCTGTGCGGTCCGCCAGAATATGGCGAGACGCGATTACTCCTCGCTCAGGGCGTCCAGGGCATCGGCGCAGTTTTGAGCGGCCTGATGGCCCAAAGGGTTTTCTTCACAAGAATCACAAACAAGGGCGGGTCCGACTCAACGACGCTCCTCAATGTTCAGTGGACGTATCTGGCCATAACATTGCTTTGTGTGGCCCTCGGCCTGTTTTTCTACTACATGCCCCTCCCGGAGCTGAACGACAACGAGCTACAGGAGTCGGCGGATCGACTTCCCGTCAACCCCCAGAAGCGCAGCATTGGTGGGCTGCAACTCCGCACATGGAGTTTGATACTGGCAGTCCTTGCGCAATGGACATACGTTGCTTGCCAGGAAAGCAACAACATCTTCTTCCGATCACTGCTCATCGCCGCCCTTCCCAACCAGGAAGACTCGGGCTCGGGTGCAACGAATGCCGACACGAACCCAGGGGAAAACAGCGACAAGCCGCCTGGCCTCGCGATAGGGGTCACAGACTTTCACCTGGTTGCCCAAAGCGTCTTCACCGTTTCACGATTCATGGTTGCCTATCTGACGTATATGTCGGTTGGCAAGCCGCGCATGCCGAAACCGAGGACCTGGCTGGGTATCAGCGTTGGCCTGTGTATTCTGTTCGGTCTCCTTACCGTTGTCTGGCGGCCTAAAGATCCCAACATGCTGATGATCCCTGTGATACTCTTCTACTTTGCCGAGGGCCCTGTCTGGCCTCTCATCTTTGCAATCGGCCTCCGCGGCCAAGGCCGGCGTACCAAGCGTGCGGCAGCCTTCATCACCATGGGTGGCTCCGGAGCGGCCTTCTTCCCTTACGTTATATATGCGATCATCAACGGGGGCGCCACGGTGCAGCTCTCGTTCGTCGTCATCGTCGCACTTTCCGTTCTCACAGCCTTCTATCCCATCTGGCTGATGTTCGTGCGCGACGCAAAGACGATGACGGACCCTGCGAACTCGTACATCTCTCCCGAAGAGCGTGTCACGGGCCAGGACGAGATTGACATGGCTCGGCAAGTAAGGCGACGGCGGAGATCACTTTTCGCGATCGGAGCCAAGGGCAAGCGAGGCAGCATCTTCAGCAAGATATCCAACATAGGCAAGGCCAAAGGCGAAAGCGTCACGCCGCCGACGGTCGAGCATTCAGAAGAGAGAAATGCCTCCAGTAAGGCGTCCGAGGGGAGCAACGACACCCATCGGACGCAGACACTATGAGCGGGCTAACCGTTCGAGAAAAGACGTGACACGAGGCCTGGTGAATCTTTTATCCTTAATAGCTATATACCCAATGATAACGACGTTCAATGAATAGATAAATAAGAAATTATAATATTCACACCAAGTATCCATTACATCGGCCTGTGATATCTCAAGCTGAATTTGTGTTGACAAGCCAGGCCTGCCGTCCTTACTTGTGTAACTGAGACGCAATCTTCTCAAACACCTCGACCCCCTCCCTTCCCAAAGCCGTGCCAACCCCTACGGCGTACGCGCCGACGCTCTTCATCCGCCTGAACCCGTCCGCGTCCGATACGCCGCCGACGCCGATGACCTTGATGTGCAACAGCTCAGGCTCCCGCGACAATAGATCCGTGATGGTCTTGACGTTCCCCAGCGCCAGCGGGTGCAGCGGCGCCCCGGCCATCCCGCCCAGGCCCGACCCGGGCAGCCGCGGGCTCCACTCCCCGTCCCTGGCGCCCTCGAGCAGCAGGCACGAGCCGAGCGTGTTCACGGCGGTGATGAAGCTGATCCTGCTCGGCACCTCGAGCATCGACGTGGGCGAAACGACAGTGGCGTCCTGGCGGAGCGCGCCGATGAGCTCCGCGAAGTGGGCGATGTGGGTGTACGGCGGCGTCTTCAGGCCGACGGGGATCTCCGGGTTTCGTGGCAGGGCGGCGAGGTAGGCCAGCAGCTGAGCGCGGTCCGAGGCCGGCGGCGAGGCGGCGGCGATGTTGGGGCACGAGAGGTTCACTTCCATGGCGAGTGGGTGAGGCGTGGTGCGGGAGAAGCTGGCGATGAGGCGGTAGCACTCGGCGACCTCGGCCGGGGAGCCGGTGACGGAGACGATGACGAGCTTGCGGTGGCCCTCGACCTCGCGGTCCGGCAGCCGGCCGACGAAGTCGAGGTAGGTCCCGAGCGGGTGCGGGGAGTAGCCCAGGTTGTTGAGGGAGGCGACGTCGCCCGCGCCGATGCCCGGCGGGGACCGCTGCGTCGAGGCGTTGGGCGCCCGGGAGGGCTCGGCGGTGGAGGGGTTGAAGAAGGCGTACTGGTTGGAGGCGTCGTCGTGCGCGAAGCCGCCGAGCATGGAGGTGCGGGTCGTGATGGCGCCGGTGTGGGGGGAGGCGTGCAGGCGGTCGAGGTCCTCAAAGGTGGTGCACCAGGGGTTGGCGGAGTTGAGGAGGGGCGGGGAGATTTCGAGCGCCGGAGGCGGAGGGGTGTCCATGATCTTGGTATACTGGGGCCCAGCCCAGGCTGATGATTTGTTTGTTCCTGAGTGAATTCGGGAGTGTGACGGAGGGCGGGTTGAGTGGGGGGAATGAGGGGATCGTGAGAGAGGTGGACGGGGAGTGAATGGGATGTCGTCGCGAGGGACTCGGGGCGGCGGAGGTAGAGGCGGGGGCGGCGGCTTTGATAAGATAAGATGCCGGACGAGGTCCGAGGACGGTGGGGGGCGGGGCGGCGGGGCGGGGGCCGCTTCGTCCGACCTTCGGCGCGCGGGAACCAGCGTTTCCTTCTATCATGCATGACTACGATCATTCTTATTGTCATAGTTTTTTGTTATTTGGATGCATACATACCGCTTTGGTCGGGCGGCATGTTCCAGACTAAAACTTGAAGACTACTATTCGACTACAGTAATGTGTTCTCGTGTTTCTGGACCAATATGGTATAAACTAGCAATCGTCTCTCAGAAGGCCCAGTATACTTCCTATCCTTATCCGCATGGATGCGAAACGGGCCCGTCCCGACTTCTCGGAAGGGCTGTAGGCCTGGCCCATGATGCTCTGGGAGGGCTCGAGCGAATCCACGTAGCTCAGCAAGCCCCTCGAAGACGCCCGCTGCGCCGAGAGGCACAGGCCTGGCGGGAGGGCCACGGCCCTTTCGACGCTGCTGAGATTGTGCTGGGCCACTTGTATCATCATTTTGATGTACAGGTCGCCCTTGATGGTCGGCAGGCCGCTGACGTGAGTGAGCCCCGGCAGGTCCTCGAAGAAGCCGAGGATGTCGTGCAGGCCGCCCAGGAACCGGTGGACGTGGAGAAAGATGGCGTCGTATATCTGCAGCAGCTGTATGTGGCCGGACAGGCACATGAGCACTACCGGCATGCTCGGGGGCGACAACGACGAGCCGTGGTCCTGTACCGGCGAGATGACTTGCCTGATTACGGCGGCCAGTTCCGCGGTGCTCTCCGGCGCCTGGAGGATGGGGTTGTCCTGAAAGTCTGCGACACTGGCGACGCACGAATCCGGGAGGGTCAGTGAGGGGATGCCTATAACCAAAGCGCCCCATGTGCGAGAGCTGATGGGCGATGCACTGGTTGAGGCGGACGAGGGCGTTGCTGCCGGGCCCGGGAGACGGCTGCTCCGGCAGCAGTCTGTTCGCGGTGTCGAGGGCGGCGCCGCCTGCGGGTGGAGAGCGAAGCAGAAAAGCAGGGTCCACGCAGGGACTCGGGTTGTGCGTGCCAGGCAGAGCGGAAAGCGACTTTGGATGAGGCTGGCTGGTCTCCGCCATTGCCGCCGCCATACAACTCAAGGAGATCTGCTTCAAGTTCCATGGGGAAAGCCCCCGTGTCGGAAACGCCAAAAAGGGCTGAGAGTGCGGTTGCGTCGTCGTCGTCGTTATCGTCGGGGAACCCGAGATCCAGGGCATCGACGACGGCATCGTCCGGAATCTCCGTGACGACGGGACCGTGGAAGCACTCGAAGCTGCCCTCGCTGTCGCGAGTCGGCGATGGTGCGACAGGTCCTTCGTGCGAGGGTCCAGTGAGAGCAGTTGTCCCGGGCTTCTCCGGTCCTCTCGGCATAGACGCTGCGGGAAGAGACGCCCGAGCCGCAGATCTGGGCGGCGCGGCAGAGATGAACACCGAATGGCGCGGCCTCCTGCGAGCCTCGCTTGGGCCGGCGCGACAACGGCCCAGCGGCCTCGGGGCTCCCGTCACGCAGGACGCGCCGGCTCGGGCGCAGCGGACGCAGGCTCCGCCGTCCTGACCTTGCAAGCGCAGTCACCGCAGCTTACGATCTCGGCATCGGTCGCATGCCGTCCGCGTAGCAAGCGCCCGCTGCTGGTTTTGCGGCATGGCTATGATGGTGGTCTGTCGGGAAGGGATCGGTTGGTTCAGCGATGCGCCGTCGTTTGTTAGTGGACAGGTCGACGGTGGCTTTCAGCCGCTTTCGTGTCAGCAGCCGAGAGGAAGTCTCAGAGGACGGGGTAGTCAATTGAACTTATACAATTATAGTACGTCCGCTGCAAGTTCAACACTAAATTCCATTATATTTTACTAAGCATGCTGCCTTGTGTAAATCGGGTATAATGATGCCCCATGCAATTACCTCAAAGCAAGATGGACTGGACAAGGACACTGATAGCGTTGAGAGTATGCGGCAAAGGGGCATTTCTTGCGAAAAGTCCATGTGTCCCCTATACGACCCAGCGATCTCTTAGAACACCCAGTCTGAGGACTTTACAAGAGCAGAAGACTTTCATCAGATTCCGGGGGAGCCAGAAAGTGCAATAAGTGAGAAGTCCAAAGAGCGCTGAGAGTTGAAGCTATAGTCTAGATAGTACATACCTCCAAATCTTTTGAGATTTATCCAGACCAACGGTATACAACCTCCTTGTTCCTGTGTGCTGAATGAAATAAAACTACGCCACATGTCTTTTACTCCACTACGTGATATGACCACACCCGACTGTTCGGCCTCGGGCCGTTTATCTAGATTGTGGTGCTGCGCAATGCTTCTCCCTCGCGGACCGAACCTGGCTGTTAATCATAGTGCCTGTGGTTGAGAATAGCTGCGGCTACTTCTCTTATCATGTAGGTTGTCTTATCTTAGACTTTGGATAGTATTGGTTTCTGCTTCTCTTCCATCCCGTAGCTGGTCTCTAGCTCGGTCCGTATCGGCGTCTCCTTTTTGAGGTTCACAAAAATAATCCGACACCGGCGAATGCAAGCGACACCAGCCAGGTTCAACGCAGGCTCAGGGCAAGGATGATTGTATCACGTACAGCGGGAGATAGCGTCTCGAGAAACGCAGAAGTGGCGTGGTCACACGCTTGGCCCTTGGACATGGCTGCTCGGGTCGTAACATCCTGGACGAGCTTGGCTGCGAGTTCGTCGGAGCGGATGTTGAAGATGGTAGCGGGTATGGCCATCCCCCACACCATACTGAAGCTGCGGACAAAAGACCACGTTGCTGTCGCTAGCGCAGCATCAGACTCGCTCAGCGGGGCCAGGAATGCTGGGAGAAGCGTGGGGATCAGCATGCCAGCTCCCACGGGTGCAGCACTCCGGCCCACGACAACCCGATCAGGACCGATGTGATGGAGGCGATGAAGATGACGTTGCCCGTCCAGTCAATTGTCGAAATCCTGGTGGCCAGGTTCGTCTCCTTCTGGTACCCAACGTTGAGGAAGAAGAAGAGGGCTGAGAGGGCGGCGCCGCCCACGGGCAGCACCAGGTAAAGGGTCCAGCGCCAGCTCGAGTACTGCACGGTGAGGCCGGCGAAGAGTGAGCCGAGCGCGGCGCCCTGGAAGATCATGCCCATGACGATGGCCAGGAACTTGCCGCGCTCCCTCAGCGGCACCACGCCGCAGTTGATGGTCTCGGTGAGCACGGTGGTGCCGCTGGCCCCGATGCCCTGGATGACCCGCCCGGCGATGAGGGTCCCCACGTTGTTTGCGCCGGCGCAGACGCCGCTTCCGAGCACGAAATGGGCGGCCGAAGACGTTGGCCAGCTGTCCGAACAAGGGCTGCATCGCCGTCCTAGACAGAGGATGGGGCCTTGTGTCAGTTAACTCGAGAGACGCCCAGATACCAACCAGGCCGGGGGCGTGCGCTACTCACATGGCGAACAAATACCCGTTCACGATCCAGATGCAGAGGCGGCCGCCGCCAAGCTCGTCGACGATTGAGGGAAGCGCCGTCGACGTCATGGTTCCTTCCAGAGCCGTGAGCGACTCAGCGAGGTTGATGGAGACCAGGGGAGCCCAAGACCTCCAGTCCCGCTTGGCCTGGCTCGCGCGTGTGGTGGTAGTGTCATCGCTTGCATTTGAAGTTTCTGAAGGTTCTGTACTTGCTTCCCCCAAAGAAGAAGAATTCACAGTGTTGCCGCCGCCGGGAGCGTCGTAGTCTCTCGCACCGCCGGTCAAGGACTCGTGCATGGCTTCAGGCATTTTTCGCGACAGACTCGAATTGGACGTTGCTTTCTTCTCGTCGGGTTTGCGTTCGGTGGGCGACATGCCGTATACATAGCCGGCTGGTTCCGGGGATATTCACGTGCTTGCTGCTGCACTCCCTTCATTTCGGGTTTGGCTTGGAACAATCACTTGGGGTGGAAGATAGCATAGAAACCACAATGTAGGTTTCTTGTTGCACAAAAAAAAAAAAAACACACAGAGATAATATGCCTGGTCGGGGTCCATCTGTGCGTTCGGTGTATTCACGTCGTGGAGTCTCCGACCAAGCTATTCGGAGGCTAGAAATTGCCTGATTAGGAAATTCGGAGGGTCCGATACGGCGTCGCGACCCGGTACGCAGCCTCCGTCCCCTCGACGGCGTTTCTTGTGTCTCCAGCATCTCGTATATATCGCTCGCGTCCTTCTGTTCTTACGAGAGGTTCAATTTCTCTAATATCTGTGCCTGAAATGCTTGGAAACCCCAAGGATATGGCGCCCCTCCCCCGGGCCCGCATCGATGCCGCCAACGAGGCGGAGCTAGGTCCGCCAGCATCGTTGCCAGACTATCTCGCCTCGGCCTTTGGATCCCAGCCTTTAGACACTGTGATAGACAACGTTGGACCGCAAGCCCTCTACGAAAACTCACCAAGACATCTCAATCTGGAGGACGGTTTGATCAACGTCGGCATCCTGGACGTGGAAGACGGCATCCCGGTGGTCCGTGCATTTGAGTACCAAAACAGGCTGCACCTACTGAAGTATCGGCCCTTGGAAGTATCATCTTTTGTGCTGGCAGCCTAGCAAAAGCAATTTTGGCTGATAGGGCGAATAGCGGAACTGAGGTATACTGAGTTTTGTAGGCAGGCTCACTGTGTCGTGGATTTGTCTCCTCGGACCTGAAACCGACATTCGCGTCGGTGTCTCATGAGCGCTGTCCCCGTAGGCTTTCCCCTGTATGGAGGCATCCCAAGAAACGCGGCTGGCTCATATTGCGGTCTGTCATCTCCCGGGTGTTGCTAGGGAACTTCTCAGAGTCCAGGGCAGTAGCCTATATATATGTATGTAACAATGTAGTAATCGTGAAAGGCCAAGTATAACATGTAAACCTATAGTCCTACTTTATTCCACTCTTCAAAACCTTTTACTTCAACCTCACTCCTAGTGTATTTCAGTTCTAATGCCCAATGTGCCACATTCAACGCCTCTGCAGGACATGGCAACAATAACTCAGCTTCCCGCAGAGCTTCTGCACAAGGTCTTTGCCGAGTTCTTCAACGTCAGACGTTATACCTTTGACCTGAACGAGCCCCTGTTCAAGGTGGACGACGACGACCTGGCGACTCTGGCGGCGGCCTCGCAGACTTGCCGGCCATTTCACGACGTTGCCTCGCCCCTTGTGTGGAAACATTTCTGCCTGGACCGCCACAGGCGCAAACCCTACCCGACTATCCCGCAGCTCGTTGCTCTCGTCAGGCTCTGGCACGAGCGGCCCGAGATCGCAGCACACGTCCACACCTTCCACCTGTCCCCGATATGTCACAGCGCCCCAATCACCAAAGAAGACGACATCGCATTTATAGCAAGCGTTGTGCAGGAACTCGGCCTTCCTGCCCCCCAGTTGCACGAAGCCGTCAACGGCTTCCACTTCATCGCAGCTCTTTTGGTCCTGATGGCGCGGAATGTGAGGGTTCTGAGCATGTGCACCTTTGATAACGGCCTGTTCAGATACATGCCCGACCCGGGGGAAACATCCGTTCGCCTCGAGCACCTAACCCGTTTTCAATTTCAGTCTGGCCCATTCGTTGAGGGACGAACCAACCACACCATATCCGAGATGAAACCCCTGTTGCGACTCGCCCCGAATCTCGAGGCGCTCGAGGTTTCGTCTGTTCACCTCGGTCACGGCGATGTCGACTGGGACGGGATCACCTCGTTGCATCTCAGGGGCGCCAGTATTGACGATGCGGTCAAGATCATCAGGTCTTGCCGCGGGCTGAAGGGGTTCATCTTCTCACCATACGAGGTCTTCGCCCCTCCGGACGAAATCCTATCAGCTCTCTCGATGCATGCGAGCACCCTCAGAAAGCTGAACATGGCTTTGCAGGTTAACTCAGTGGCCACGTTCACCAGTCTCGAGGAGCTTTCGGTTTCCGCGAGTTACATGGGGAGAGGGGAAGACTGTATCCTCCAGGAGTTACCTCAAAGCCTGAAACTCCTAGAAATTCACGGCAATCCCGAGAATTACCCCAAAGAGATGGAGTCTCTGCTCCTCAAGATTGCGGGTAGAGGGTATCCCAATCTCGTAAAGGTATGGCTATCTGCCTGGTACTGCGATTGCGATCGCCGGGGGTCGTGCGGTAGACAGTCACCATGTGATGGCGGACGAGGGAGACGTGATCTTCATGAGCTTTTTCTTCTGACTGGTGTTTCTTGCGAATTCAGGTAACTAGAAAGCACGAAACCGGATCCATACATGCTCTCAATTCACGTACATAATTTATGGATGTTGAATGGTTCCCGTTTCGCGGCCGCCACGCAGTGAGCTTTGACCTCGGAATTGGACTTCACCACAAGTCGGGCCGATCGAAAGTGACCGGCGCCCGACTACGGACCGCCAAGACCGGCCGGGTGCTTCCGGGTGCGAGACTGCTTCAGAGACACTGGTCACTTGCTTGGGCCTCGGTCACCTTGAACACATGTGCATGGTGTAAGGGAAACGCCGTCTGGTTTTTTATCTTCTCAGACGTAATGTAATCACTATATCCCGGGATAGCGCGTCTGTCGGCATGTGCGGCACTCGACTAGGTGGCCGGTTTCACTGAATAACACGAGTCTCGGAGTTTAGGCACTGCTATGCACATGGTCGAGTCCTTGACACCCGGTGGCCTACGAGGGGTGACCCGCCAACCGTACTAAGCACCACGCACGTAATGTCTCAAACCGTGGCAAAGGAACGCCGCTTGCCTCAATTCTGGCTTCGGATAGAGATGACCAGCACGGCGACTTCTGCAACCATACGTCGAGTGCACCTCGAGCCCGTCGATCGCCCGCTAAACCTACGCCCGTTTAAAAACAGACAAAAGCTTTGTTCTTGCAGCTCGGCCGAGGCGGAACTCGCACATACACTAAACACGTGAGAGTATGAATGAGATCGACGATGTTTCCCAGCAAAGAAACATGGCCCATGGTGGAGGAGGTAAACTTTCTCCGTCTTAGTAATCCGGAAACTCAGCCTTACCCGACAGCTGACCAAACGGATCGTATGCTTCGGAGCTTTCCCAACCAGTCGCTGATCCTGTCTCGGAAAGTGTCTAGGTTAAGCTTAGCCGCTGTTGGAAGGCTGTCGCGAGGTGATGTGTCAACCCATCGGGGCTTGGGTTACGTGCGAGAGCAAGGTGACGTCGGCACATCCGGCTGTCTATTGCAAAGGTGGGGGGGGGGGGGGGGGGGTCTCACCCTGTGCCACGTCTCAATATCTTAATACGTTATAGAATACCCAATCCGATCGGGTAGTTCGCAGAACTAGCTTCAACTCAACTCTCGGCCGAAAGGCCTATGAGGGGATTTCAAACTCTGGACGGGCCTGACCTTTGGTAACCTAAAAATAGTCCCTTCTGGCTTGAAGTCAAAACTGGCTGATGACCTCTGGCTTCCGTTAGGCGTTATCTCGGGATGTTGGCGCTGCGCATGTGTGTGATAATGAACTTACACGCGACTTGATGGAGCCTTACTCGGGATAGTCAAGCGCCATTGGCCGCCCTCCTACAATAGGCGTCAAGGCAGTTGTGATGCAAGGGCCATGGCATCATGTTGCAAATTGGTCAGAGTATCGATGAAAGAGTTGCTAACAGAGAAGTAATCCTTAGCGTCATTTGAAGACTGAGATGATGATGCATAGATCCGCTTTGGTCTGTGCCTACTCGGTCCCGTCGAGTGGGGGACGTGGTTACGCGCTCGGACAAGATGAGCAGCAACACCGCTTCGCGGTTAAGTCCTTGGCGTCTCTAGGTCCAAGACGAAACCTGCCGCCGACCGCTCACAGTGACTGCAACGATGTCATAATCATTGAGTCCAGTTCTATGCGGAGATGCAGTGTCAGGTTTTATCAAGCCAGTTTTCCATCACCTGAACAGTCTTCACTTGCCACAGGTTTCCGTGTTGGTCCGACGTCCGATGGGGTCGATGACCAGGCGTTTGGCGCTGAGGAACTGTACGAACGGGCGGCTGGCAGAGTTTGCTGACATGCGGGGTTTTGTGGCAGTCGGTTTTGCTCAGCCTTTCTGCAAATCACCAGACGTCTCATACATGACTCTTTAGCTGCAGGTTGTAGAAGCACATCAGCATTGTCACTAAGGGACCCTGGACACGGTTGGTACCAAGGGAGAACGAGGTGTGGGGGGACGGGGGTTGGGAGAAAAGCCTCGCTTGTACGGAGTACGGAACACAAATTACAGCTGCCTCAGCTCTGAGGCTTGACGTCCATCATTATACACTTGTTCGAGGCCTTTGTCTGCTGGAGGGGGCAAGCAGGGGCCATGGTGTTCAGCGTAGGGGAAGTTTGCGTTTCCGCTTGAACAGGGGCAACAGCTTGGTTCTTGGTAAAGATGACATTGAGCCGCCTGGTGTGCATAAGCTAAGCGCATTGAAAGGAAGGCAAGTGAGGCATCCGGAGCCTTGGACTGGCACGCTTTGGCAGTTTCGACGCTAATTTACACTTCATGTCTAAGCGCTGCCTATTGAATGGGGGCTTGGTGCCGGATGCTAGAGAGTTGACTGGAAGGATTATCTGTCTGGCTGTCTGGCCCGTCCAGCTGGCGTGGATTGATGTGACGATCTTGAAGACTTCAATCAAACCAAGGGGCGCGCGGTAGGGCAGCTATGCCACTCTGGATGGCCCCCCTCTTCTCTGGGCATGAGGTCATGAAATCCAGAGCTGGTCTTGGGCGAAAGGTCAGACGGCAGCGGCCCCAGACATGTGGCGCTCGAGTGCTTGTTTGGAACCGAATCGGTGCGACAACTTTTGGTGCGTTGTGACTCGTAGCCGTCGCAGCTATATGCATACGGCGATGCTTTGCGAGAAGATATGTTTCGGTTGAACCATGTGTTTGTTTGCTGGCAGCGCTTTGTGCAACGACTTGACCCGTCTCGTCTCAACGGAGGCGCGCTACGGTGGCGGCGGGGGGCGTCTGTGGCCACATGGCAGGCAAAGGTGGTGTGCTGGGCTGCATTAGGTAGAATGAGGCAATCTGGTCGGGCCACACTACATTCGTGGAATACTCAGGAGAGGAGGGATGCAGCTTGCAGTTGGCAGGCGACTACGATACTCGGCTGCATTGTAGTGTACAGTAGGTAGCGAGTGTCGAGCAAGCAAGGGCTATCTCTCAGTCTAGATTCGTTGTCTCGCTGATTAGCGCCAGAAGACTAAGAGACAGAGAGGGTGGCCGCTTTGGAAGGGGTTTGGTATTGGCACAGAGGCTCCGAGACAAGAGGGTGTTCCTGTGATTCTGGAAGGCGGGTGGGCATCATGGAGACATGGAAGCGGTCGAGCTAAGGTGACGCGGTCTCAGACTCATGCCATGCGCCCGAGCGCTGGGGTGGGATTTCGGTCTCAGTCTGTGATCAGATGATGCCGGGGGTCCCGATCGAGCGTCGAACACACATTTGAGGTACAAGACGGTGGGTGGAGCAAGCGAAATGCGCCGGAGAAGGCGTGTGATTGATTGTAAGCAAGCAATCAGGTCAGTAGGCGAACATCAGAAGTGATGACGGGAGCGACTCCTGGCAATAAGCTGACCGGCAGGGGCGGTTTTGCGTTCGAGGATATCTTTGGAGGCAAGGGCCACACATCTAGTGTACCAGTCAGTAGGTAGATAGGTAGATAGGTAGGTAGGTAGTCAGCCAGCGGGCCAAGCATACTTGGTCGGTGATGACAGAGATGGCGGGCGATGGCCGTGGAGATTGGTTTCGACATGGGGCGGGACTTTTTGTTAGACTGGGCGCACCATCCTCAGAGCTTGAGCCTTTTGACACCTCGGCTGGCTGGATGGCGGACGACCGTGCGTTCTATTACCCTAGTGCTGGGAGGTCGTTTGGGAGCAGAGTTGTCGAGTCGTTATCGTCGTCGTTGGATCAGGTTGAACCTTGGTGCCTGCCTGTTTCCCGTCACGCTCGGATGTTTGTGCACGGCGCAGGTGCAGATGCGGGTTGAGGTGCAGATGCATCCACAGATCGGACGAATAAAAGGAAGGCCCGATTCAGGGTCCATGTCGGGAAAGCGGACACGCCATGCTGACTCGCTCTCCCTCGTCGTACCTGTGTAACGTGCAGTAAGGATACGATACAGCGAAGGCCAGCGCGATCGGTTGCAATTGCCTGCGTCCAACCCGTTTACACGCAATACAGTAACAATATCCGTACAGTACCCATACTGAGAGCCAAGAACCTGGGTTGGGTCATGGATGCATGCCACCCTGCTTATCTGTATGTACCTGTTTTTTTGCCTTTTTTATTTGATTTTTTTCCATACCTCCTGGCTAGGTAGTCTGCTCAATCGGGCTTAGATCGAACTACGTACCTGCTGATTTGGAGTACAGCACCGGTAGGCGCGCTGAGGCATATTTACTAAGAATATGTCAGTACGTACCTATCAACAAGCGGCCGCCCCGTCTGTCTCCCGTCTGTCCTTCCTTCCGTTTGGGACGGGACGGGGAGCGGTCGGTCTTTCTTTCCGCCTGTGCGTCCGGAATTGGTGATTAAATAAATATCTACTACTAGGCACCTACCCACTAGGCGTACTACTTGGGTACTGTAAGGCGATAATGAGCGAGCATCCGCTACCTTGGCTAGGTTGGGCCAAGTCCTCCACATTCAAAATTTCCGACGGTCTGCATGCTCGCATGTGAAGGCTGAACCCAAACGACGACCAGCCCAAGCTGATGGGAAGTTCGGGTCGCGTCTCAGGGTGTTTTTGCTCGGCGCTCGTTCCTCCCTTGGCACGTCATCCAATCTCCCCATACGGGGCGTCCCCTCTCGTTGGCGCACACTACCTAACCTTAGGCGCCTTACGTAGCACCAGCCGTTAGACCCAGAGCATTGGGAGCCGGTAGTGAGGTACCTACGGTACGGTACTGCACTGCATTGCACTGCACCGGCATCTTTTCCCTCCCACGGTCCTGGACCGTCGCCTGTCCTCGAGTCCACCACCCCCTCGTCTTTCTTTTCTCTTCCGTTTCCTTTTTCCTCCATCGCGTCCATGTTACTGGGTGCAGTGTCATCGGATGCCCCTGCGCCGTCGTCACCTCTCATTGGGTGTCCACTATTCGGCTGAACGCTCATCATCGTCGCCGATCCCCTCTCTTTGCTTCATCCTTTCGCTTTGCCTCCAGCATCTTCGCAGCTTTCCAGAGTGTGGGAGTCGAGGCCCATCTGTCGACCCTCGACTCTGATACGAATCCTCCCCGTTCCTGTGCCCTCCTCTACTTCCCTGCACGGCAGACAGGCCCTGCCTGTCAGGTATGCCTCGAGCGGGAATTGAGACCTCCATCTTGCCTTGGGAAGAGACCCCTGTATTCTCGGCCCAAAACCTTCAACAAGTCTAGCTTGCCTTGACACGCAACCTCCTCGACGACCTTGCTTCGCTCTCAGGCCCCCGCGCCCCGCGGCAGTCAATCTTTGACCAAGGCTGGCGCTGCTCAGGTACTTACGGCATCCTCTGCAATACATCACAGAGTTGCTGACTTTGGCCATGCGCCTACGGATACTATAGTATCCATCCATCCATCCATATCCCATCCAAGACATCGCTCAGCCCCGAAATACGCCTTCTCCGACCACCATCCTTTGGACAGCCGCCCCGAAAACGTGCTGCAAGCACCCTACACGCACCCCTGACGACTCATTCCTCGTGGCCCTCGCTCTCGCCCGTTCTCTCTCAGCGGCTGTTGCGCAGCCCAGAGACCCCCAGCCAATCCCAGTCCACCGCCCTGGTCTCGCCAACCCCTCTAGCCTCATCCCTTCTTCTCCTTGTTCCTCCACTGTCTCCAGAGAAAACTTGGCCTACGCTAGCTTGCCACTAGTAGTGCCGGCCATGCGGTACAGATACTGCTTGGTCTGATACCAGCACTTCGTACTCGACACCAGCAGCACACCCATTCCTTACCGCATCCTTCCTGCATCCAAGCCGCCTTACATACATGCATACATACATTACGGCCGCCCACCCAAACTGCATGCCCTCACTTCCCGTCGGCTTTGCTTTGCTCAGATACAGATTCGCCATCCAGCTCGAGAACCCAGCCACCACAGCTACACTAGCTACCAGCCTGTGCGACCATTCACTCGGGACACCTGCGCTACAACACCTCCTCCTTCTCCTTGCCCTTCCGCTACACCTCCGTTAAGACCGCCCCGGCCAATCTCCATCACATCTTCTCTCGCCTTACCGAACGAGCTGTGCTCCCTTCCCTTACCAACGACGCTTGTCGAAGCTGGAGACCTGGGGCCGGAAACGCATGTGGCAGCAACCTCTCGCTGCCCCCCCGCCTCGTCGTTTCCTGGTTCTTGTACCCAGTCTCGCAACACCTGCGCAACCTCGTTCTTGCTACTGCTACTACTCACCATTCGACACTGCTTTAGCACTCGCACTTGGCCTATCGTAGCCGCCACGGCGCCCCTTCATCCAATCCTTAGCGCCGCTGTAGATGCCTTCATAATACAGGCCCGCCCCCCTAGCGAGCGTTCCCTCATCCTTTCTTTTGCCCTCTCTTGGGGTATCAGGGGCCATCGAGACTCGTCACCACCTCCGCTGCTGCCAGGCATAGACATGTTCGACCACTACACAATAGGAATGCAGGTGCGCTCAGGCGCCGATGGCGCCAGCGACGACTCGCATCTATCGCCGAGACAGCGCCCACGAGAACTACCCGAGTTGACAGAAGCAGTTGCATCTCCCTCGACGTGTGCTCCGGCTTTGGACCACGACTCGTCAAGCCTATCACGGCCAATCGACAGTCTTGCTGATGAACTCAGCAAGCAGACGTTCATTCCAGAAATATGCCAATCGAACACCCGGGCTGCGGCGACTGGAACATCGCCATCCATTGTCGCTGGTTTGTCCATGGCCCCTTTGGAGGTTGATGAGGATTGCAACATGGATACCGCGTTAGACGATATGAAGGAATACCAAGCAGTCGCCGACTGGAAGAGAGCACGACGCCAGCGTCACAGCCGATTTGTCAACAATCCGGACAATGCCCCCGCCATAGAGGCCCGCATGAAAGAAATGATCTCACAAGAGTCGCAGTGCAACGTCCATCCGGCCCTCTCCCTTCTGTCTTTGCCGTCGACTCTACCTACACATCCGCACGTACCCAAGATCGAGGCAGACGGCTTTCCCGAGACCGACTCATCCGCGAGTTGCCTAGAAGTAGACGAGGACTTCTGCGACGAGAGTGAAGAATTTCTTCTCATGCAAAGAGCCTTGGTTGCCGACAAAAGAAGGTTGATGGGCAGCACGCCCGATTCTATACGGAAGTTCGGACCTTTGAGATATAGGGGTTCGGCCGAAACGGCTCTTCGGTGTCACAATGTTGTCAGACAGCGACCCAGGATGCGGCGACGGAAAGGGCCAGGACCAACTCCGGAGCCTCGACCGGCACACAAGGCCTAAAGGCTTCGAATGGCGACGATGAGTTCTGGCACAGCATACCAGTTTTACTGTTCAAGCGTTGGGAGGTTATTTCAGCGATATACCCATGGGATCGGAGCACATGATGGCCGGCTTTCGGCAACGGCGTTGATACCACAGACGGTATCCGGTTGGTTTTCACAACTCAACACTATCTTTACAGCAAAAGCCCAAAAAGAGGGCTTGGGGTCAAAAGGACTTCAGTCACAGGAAGTCCAACGGCGTTTTGTTTTCATGTCCGGCGTGGCACGGGAGGCTTTAGTATTCTGCTTTCTCACCCTGCGACAGGTCGCTTTATTTGTCTTTGCCTTCTTCAGATTTTACCATATCGAAGCCCAATTGTCGGGACCGCCATCGACAATCACGGGCATAGCCGGGCGGAGGGTGTCTCCGAGTCATTCACGGCGGAACCCCCGGTTCCACGGCCGGGCGTCGGCTCCACAGCCTCTGGGTCTGCAGAAGGGGCTGCAAAAGGGGCTGCAGAAGGGAGGCGTCAATAATGTATACTCGTGGCCAGAGGAAGACGCCTTTCAGTGGGGCGCATAATCTCGCCATCTTCCTTCAGACCATTGATGAGGCGGAATGATCAGGGTGATTTAGAGATTTATCGAAATCAACTACCCAAGCCCTTCTCGCTAGGAAGTGTCGCAGTATTCAACTTCGAACGTTCCCAACTTGAGCTTTACCGATGACTAAGACCAAGATGATGCAGCACGTCGATGTTTTCAGAATTATCGTTCTCACGGGTGGTTGGGGAACCGCGTGCGACGCAACCGTTATTCCTCGCGAGCAAGCCGCACCGGCAGACTGGGATCCATTATGGCCAAAGCGGGCTTTTGAGGGGGCCTTCCATTCACACACAATCAAAACAATGGACAACAACTCCATTCAGGATCAAGCGACATGGTGCCATCCGTACGATGACATGCTCACTGGACCATTTCGGCCCCTCCTCTCTCAAGCGTCATGAGGGAAAGACGACTGGGGCATTCCAGCTATCACCTAGCGAACACGCGCCACACTTGCACCATCTCACAAGGCACAATCCATCCCTTCTCCACCCCATCGGCCAAGGAACTAATGGTTAATGAATATTAGACTTTGAGGCGACAACCTTTTCCATGCAGGGTCAAGAGAAGAGGGCACATGCAGTGGCGTATTCCGGGCAATGCCTTGCCATCAGGGCTGACCTGTACTGGCAGCTGTTATTGGCCTTTGGTTGCAGGGAGGCCGACAGAGCCAGTCCCAGCTGGAGCCTGGGCCAGCTGCCGGCCCGGCCGTGGATGGCGTCGTTCCTTGCAGTTTGGCCGCGCCATCGCTCTGAGCCGGCCGCGCCCTTAGTTTCTCGAAATATCTCCGTTTCCTTGTTTGTCGCTACTGCACCTCAACGTATCCAGTTCTATTTGCACAATGGTACGCCTCCCCCAGTGGAGAGAGTATGTGGGAAGCGCAAGCCTAGGCCTTGGTATGCCCTCTCACACCATGGAGAGGGAGGGGGGAGGGCTTATTGGCCAGGCTCATGCTGATATCCATGCTCCAGCTGTGGCGTTAACCATCCCGACGATATCCACAACAACGCATGAGAGAGGGACCCAGCATACACGATATCAAGGTGCGGTCGACTTGGTCAATTGGAGCGCTTTGGTGGGCAGTGCAAACCCGCGCAAGTGGACGTGTGAGAGTGTCGGCAGGCGAAGTACGACGTCTCTTTGTCATTCGTGGCAGCCCTTTGGTGAGAGGGTGACGAGAGGGATTGTTTCCTGAGAGTTTTCTTTTCTTGTTCAACGACGTTGCCATGAAAGGAATGGGACTCGGGTTTCTTTGACGCCGCTGTCTCTCAACCCTATCTACCCCAGTTCTATGAAGTACAGAATAGGAGTTGGCCGCAATGGCTGGAATGCGGGCATGCTGCTGGGTCGCTAGACGACGTGGGCTGCATTCCTTTGGCCATGCAGGCACAGGCTGTATCCCTCGCCGAAAGCACGGTGATCTCTGTGCTCCCAATTCCAGTGCTGCCCGTATATGTGCTGCTTCCATTTCTCGTGCAATAGTTGCTGTGGCAGGATCAGAGACATGAGCTGGGCGGTATTTGTTGACTCTGGTCCCCTCCGCCCGATGCGGGCTTGCAACCATCGACGGCTTTCTTTTCCGTACAAGAATCCCATTCTTCTGTGGTTATACCCCAGTTCTGTAGCCAACTTTTTCTCACTCCTTTCTACACCTTTCGCCGGAAACGAATATTGCAACATTTCCCGCTCATTCGTTCCCCACGGCACATCCACCTCTTGCTACTCGCAACCTCGCATTCATACCCGCGCAATATACTGGACCCTCTCCGTTGACCTCAGCTTCCATATCTGCTACTACTGTTCCTGGCCCTGGCCCTGGCCCTGGCTGTCGGTCGTTTGCGGAACCTAGGGACACTGACGTACGGACCGAGACCGAGACAGAGACACAGGAGAGCATGACAGTGGCCGTCTCGCATTGGACGAGGAGCCCTGGCGCGAGTGTCAGTCTCAGCTCGCACCCGACAGACTACAGCGACATGGCCTATTCGGAGGTCCAGTTTTCACTCGACTCGATGGACGAGGACAAAGGCGGCAGCGGGGGGCAGTCTCACTTGCCATGGGGGGAAGCAACAGAGAGGATGGGCGGAGGAGGGCCGGGCTTGGGTGCAGCCCACAACGACGCGCTCCTCTTCGAGGAATTTGTTAACCTCGAGAGGCTTTCGACCGCCGGGGGTGACGAAATCCCTCCGTCTTCCCTACCCGAGTCGTTCTTATTCAATATCCCACTCCCACCCCATGGTTCCGTGTCCACGACAAGCGCATCGGACGATCTGGGCGACCTACTAAGTTGCCACTCGCAGCCGCTCGTGGAAGCTAGGACTAGCGCGGCAGCAGGTCCCGCTGCCACAGTAGTGCCATCATCAGCAGCCGCTAGAGTAGCGGCGGTGACCGCAGACACCGTGGTACCGTCTGCTGTGGGCGTCCCCGGGCCCCAGTCTTCGTGGTCGATCGACCACAGGGAAGGACAAAGGAAGGCTTCGACCTATCCGGACACAGCTCACACTGGCGCGTCCGAGTCGATCTCTGACTCTGAGCTTCTCCGCCTGGAAGGCATATCGTTGAAAGCGTCGCCATCTCGCGCTCCATCTGTCGTCGTTTCCCATCCTCCTACTCCTCTTCCTCAAGCTTCGTCCGCTACCAGCAACAGCACCAAGCTCCAAGTCGCCGGCAGCAGTACCAGCAGCAGCACCAGCAGCAGCACTACCACTACCACCAACACCTACACCAACAACGGTGGCCGTAAGCCGAGCAACTTCTTCAAAGTCGTCGCATCCAAACTGCAGCAGAAAGCTGCCTCCGTACGCCATAAACAGCCCGACATGTCTTCCGTTACCCTCGATAGCAGGGGTCCCCTTTCGCCCAACGTCTCGCCTCGCAAGGCCTTCAAGCTCCGCCCCGAGCAGCTCGGCCTTGGCGGCCCCCCGTCCGCAAGACTGCCTCTCTCTCCTCCCAACAGTGCCACCATCCCCCAGGACCTGCCTTCCACATCATCGACTGGACCCAACGGCCTGCCCTTTTGCGGTGGTTACGTTGAAGATCCTTTCTTCGACGCTGGCGTTGCTGGAGGTCACGTACCAATGTTCCGCCGCAGCGACCCTACCACACCCATGGACACTCCCGTTCTTGACGACAAGAGCGGCATGTTTTATCACCACCAGCAGATGAGCTCTGGCAACGTTGCCAACTCGAGCAAGGCCACTTGGCCCATGGTCACGACAACTCCCCAGACTGACTCCCACGTCGCCTGGTCCAATGCCTATGCCAGCGACGGTCTCGACAACCAGTGGTGGGATGGGGGCCATATGGACTTGTCATCTAACCCACAGTTCCAAGCACAGAACGCTCGCAATGCCACGTTCAACCTCGCCATGCAGACACAACACAATGATCTGGCATACGAGTATAACAACATGGCCGCCGGTCACGAGATGTCCGGGCTCATGATCCACATGCCTCAACCGCGGGCCACGTCGTCACCCGTCATACACTACCAGCCTCAACAGCAACATCAACAACAACAGCAGCAGCAGCAACAACAGCTCCACCACCCGCAACACCCTCAACAGATGACTGAACGCCGACCTCGCATGCCCCGTGCCCCCTCAGCCGGCGCCCGGCATCTGTGCCTGTCGACGCCGATGCGCAAGACCCGCAACACGAGCCGCACACGCCAACCCAGCCGCGACTCCTCGACGTCACCCACACCCACAAACCGGTCTCGCCACAGCAGTGGCAGCTCTTTCTCCAGTATAGGAGGCGGCGCAGCTCTGAGTGCGAACGTCAAGAAGCGTCGGTCGTGGTCTAGGCGTGAGAGCATGCGTACGCCTTCCATCGGAGGCGGCCTCGGCGGTGCGCCTGAGGGCGTCGGTTTCGTCAACTTCACCCCTAGCGACAAGAACATACTCATGACGGGCGTCGCTCCAAGCGGGAGCTCCAAAACCAAGGCCCGCCGCGAAAAGGAGGCGATGGAGAAGCGCCGGAGGCTAAGCGAAGCAGCCATCAAGGCCGTCAAGGCCGCCGGTGGAGACGTGGACAAGCTGGTCGAGGAAGGTTTCGTCTTCTGAGATGGTTCGTTTCTCTCTTGGATTGTTGGGTGGGGGGGGGCTTGGACTGGCAGCAATGTGGGCATGGGAGCGCTTTGGGAGTTTTTCTTTTCGGTCAGGATAGGCTTGAGGCCTAGGAGAAACCTGGCGTTTATCACGGGATCACCAATGTACGCGAAGGATCCGCGACTTTCCTTGATTTCTGTTTATCCTCTCTTCTACCACTACAGAACGACATGGGGAGCGCGAGCTTCGAATGGCCTCTTGGCGGGTCTGTCGATGATGGCCGCTTTACTTTCTTCACAACACCAAAAACAGTACCTACCTACTACTAACTAGTTAATCTTTGTTTCCTATGTCGGAGCAACCCAAAATCACAGGCTGAAACCCAGGGTGCGAGATATGGAGGGGGGGGAATTGGATATCCTAGCAGAGCAGAACCAAAATCAAAACAACTTATTCAAACAAATCTTCCAGAGACACCCTCTTGCCCACTTCACCCAACGTTTTGGTGCCGATCGACTTGCCGTTATCGCCCAGCGACTCTTCTCACTTCATGACAAATCACACGTGAGTTGCGATTCGCTCGCTTCTCTACACAAAACAAGCAATAACAACAACAGCAAGAGCATCATCAATAAGCGATACCAATTCTATTCAAGGGCCGGCGCACTGCGGTTGCTCAGCGAGTCGACGCCTCTCGCGCAGCCCCTGCCATATCCCAGCCCAGAGGGTCGGGGCCGCCTCTCGAGTCGAGGGCCATAGTTGCCGCTACGTGCGTCCGTCGTCCGGACCAGCCGTTAGCCGATCTACGCCGGACAGAGAGCATAAGGGATGGAGGGGTAGGGCAGCCGCTCCTTATGCCTTCCCTTGGGCTAAGGTAGTCCGTCATGTCTGTGCTGTTACAGCCCCATCCGTGCTTTCCTGCTACTCGATGGACGACTACTGACTGCCTGCTAGAGGAGGGGAAGGCGGCGGCGGCGGTGGCGGCGGAGGAAGAGGAAGGGGAGGCTCTCGGGAGTCAACACAGACCATCATCTGTCGAAGCTGCCAGAACCTCGTCAAGGCCCAGACCCAAGAGCGCGGCTTACGGCTCGTGAAGGCATCCGGGGCTGGACAATGAAATCAGATAGGACTTGGGTGGGGAGGGAGGGGGGGGTGTTGCGGGCTTGCGGCCTGTGCCGGTTCTGCATTGCTTGTAATCCAACATGACCGCAAACAGATAGCTCTTCTGACTCGTCCTTATCCCATGAGAGGCTTGGCATCTTTCCATCCACCTCAGACAGAAACCCAAGCCCCCGCTCAAAGATTGACCACTAAGCCTTATATCGCTCTCTTACCCCATCTGCTGTGCTATCCACCCTCCACGACGCCTCCCTTTCGCTCTTCGCAACTGCCGGGAGGACTGGGACGTGGGCACCGGCACGGTCCATCATGAATCCAACGACAGAGGGAGCGGCGTCTCCATGCCGCCTCACTTACAAAGCCAAAGGGAAACAGAACACCCACAAGCCTGGTTGGCCGTCGTCTGCCAGTCTGTTAGTTCCACCAGCTTGCCTGCCCGGCCAGCTGGTGAGACTAGTGCAAGATCCCCGTTGCAGAATCAATCTTGAAGCCCATCGGCGTCTGCTCCGGCCATTTGATCTATCACGCCAAACTCAAAACTGCCAGGCGCTAGGAGCTTGATGGGGCAAGGCGCAGGTTCGCGTACGAATGTCTCAGTACGGAATCCACTCTGACAGCTCACACCCCCTCTCACTTTTCTCTCTCTCCCTCTCTCTCCCTCCTGCCCCTCTCCTCCCATCACGATCTACCCTTCTCGATCCCATACTCGCAGAAAATCCCCGAATCGTACAAGCTCGACGGTTTATCTGGACTCCCACCCTCTCCTCGTCACTGACACGACCCTTTCCGGAAACGTTGGTCCAAGCTGTTGTACACGGCTCTACCTAGCGTATGTCACAGCCGCGCTGCGTCTCGACTCCGCCATCACCCCAACACCCCCTCCAAGACCCCATCCAACGCTCGTTACTCAACCCGAATGCAGGTACGGTGATACACCGCCCCTCATGTTCGTGCGTTTTTTTTCGCGGCAAGTACTGGGCCTGCATGAGCCTGGCCTTGCATAACCGCGGACGTGGGTATCACCGACGCGATTGACCTGTTCCAGTTGCCCTGCGAGTGTACTGAGCCCTCTGCCGGAAGCAGACAAGAGATGAGCCCTGTTCCGAAGTGGGCGACATCAAACTACCACGATGCGCAACAGGTCCAGCCTCTTTGACCACTGTGAGCCTTGTCTCAGTCCCGGCATCCGAGGGATCGAGACCCTTTCTCGAGAGGCGCGAAGCCCTTACCCGCGCAGCCTCGAAACCAACCTCGCGAGTCTGTCAGGGCCTTGCGCCTCTGCCCAGGAAACTGAGTAAGGGAGTGAGACAAGGGCTGCTG
The DNA here is from genome assembly GCF_030913465.1 of Colletotrichum navitas. Classification (NCBI taxonomy): domain Eukaryota; kingdom Fungi; phylum Ascomycota; class Sordariomycetes; order Glomerellales; family Glomerellaceae; genus Colletotrichum; species Colletotrichum navitas. The sequence continues at coordinate 189,398 of NW_026850573.1, forward strand.
GCAAGAGGTTGGAGGACATCAAGGAACCGCGCAACGCCGAGGCCATTTGGCTCAGCGTGACGGACCACGTTCTGTTGACGATGTCTCAATTACATTGGCCAGTTCAGGCATAGGTGTGCAGATAGGATGGCATATGGCATCCTCATGAAGCAACATACGCCCGCCGTATCGTCACAAGTTCTCCAGGGAAGACTAACAATGCAGGATGGCCATCGATCCCCACCTTGACGATCTCTGTTCTCCCCGGCAAGCCTTGCGATCTGTAATGATCACCGTCATTCATTCTGTCAAACATGATCAACATCCAACAAACATCACGGTATCTCAGTTGGCTGCCAGTCAGCCGCCTACCCCCCTCCGCCAAAGCAGAACTTCTGCACGGAAGTGGTAAAGGTGTCTTGCCGCTGGGCTCGATATGGTCAAGTGGCTACCATACTTCGTTCCTTGGCCAATGGCGTTTCTATGAAGACAGCTGTGGTTGACTGGCTGACTGACTAGCTTCAGCACAACTTTATCTCCAAGACCCAAAAGGGATCAGTGGGAATCTCCTCATTGCGACCCAATCCGGACGGGACCGGACTTCTCATTGTCGTTTCTCGATTAGCCCATTGTGTTTTGCTCCGGGACCCTTCTCTCCGAGCCGCTGCTCTACATACCTCACCACCTACCAAGTCGCCAATGTTCAGGGCAGGCAAGCAAGCTCTGGGGTATCTGTTAGTCCAGGCTATCTATTTTGGCGCATGACAGCCATTCTCTATTGGGAAGAACTCCCGTGTCCGCCCTAAGCCCCCGCCGTCATGACAGCTGCCGGATCGCACCGTGGACGCAGAATAAACAGAGTAACCCATAAGTTACCCCGTGCACTATCCCTTTTATTTACCTTCAGCCCGACTGAGGCGTCCGCCATGCACATCAGCCACGGCTTAGTCTGGCAAACGTGGCATCTCTGCGCGAGAAGTCTCACGGCCAGACCAGACTTCGAGATGACCGTTGTTCTCCGATCAAAATATCCGTGACTCCCACAGATCTCAGGCTGTGTGTGGGCCAGACGTCAAGCGGGGATTTCGACCACCCGGTTCTTGTCGTCGATCCGCGTGCCTTGCCGGCAGCTCCTGCCCAATGGCCCATAATCGAATGATATCGCGGCTCCCGAGTTGCTCAGTGAGCAGCTAGGAAACAGTCCGGAGGTCTTCCGGAGGAACTATGTAACGAAGGCCCGAGATTCCGGTGCTCGTGTTATCCAGCGGCCTCCAGGAGGGGGGGCTACCAAGGTACCCTGATCAACCTGGATGACACGAGAAACCTACATGGATCCCTCCAAGGAGAATCCACAAACTGTTTAGTTAAGTTATCCCACAGCGCCCGCCAAGCGACACAGTCTCGGGCCCATCCAAAGCCGGATCCCGTAACAGTCAACCCATATCAGACAGCCAGTAAAGCGAGTTGGTCAAACGCGCCTTGCTCTGATGTAAGGGCGTCGCGAGGCAGAAACACCAAGTAGCTCTGATGAGCAGCACTGTCATCATCTCTCGAACTGCCGAGACACGCCACAATCGTGCCGGGAGACACTCGGTGTCATTGTTGCTCAAAATGGGACAGCATCAGCTCCTCGAAGGATCAAAGCAAGCGACCCCGCACAAGCCGCTCTCCGGGTTTCTGCATCACCGTCCCTAGTCCCGCACACGTGAAGCCTCAGGACACACTCACAAGGTCGGACGACGGCAAACCACGGCGGCACAAGTCTTGCCTCGTAAGGCGACCCCGCCGTATGCGAGGGGCTACGGAGGTCGACCGCCCGTGATAGCATCTCTCCACATCACCGGCCGCGCGATAGTTTCTCACTATACCAACTTACGCCCCATCTCCAGAAAATAAGCTCATAGGCGCAGGCTTCTGAGCGCCCTCCAACTGGCTGTGGGGGGGAACCTCTCTGCCATCCTTGGCCCTCTTGAAGGTGCTCTCTCTCTCTCTGACTCCCACCCCCTTTCGTGTGAAGAAGAGCGACCCTCTCTCGTCTGCTGCTTCCGTGTTGGAAATAGCGCCGTCATGGTCCGTACTCTTGCCCACACCCCTTCCGCCACAAGAGATGCTTGCGCGGCTAAGGACGCTGTGTTTCTGTCTCAACGTCGCGGCGCCGGGATGTAGCGATGATAAATCATCTCACCTGTCCTGCATCATCCGACGTTCGAACCTGGACTCCGCGAGGCCAGGATGACCCGGAATCGTTGGGAAGTCTCGGCGGAGGAGAGGATCCCATCTCGATCATCCATCCGCGCCTCATCACGTACCGTTCGGTTTCCATCTCTATTCCCCTCCTCACCCTCCCCTCTCTCGGCCTCCCCCCCCTCGCCTTTCTTCTCTCTTTCCTTTCCTTCAGCGTCTTACACATCAGAATGACCACCAGACAGCCGCTCTCTCCTGTCCATCACTGATCAATGACCGTTAGACTGACAAAGAAGAGGCAGCTGTCTGCCCGCCTCCGGATCCGTGTTAGCCCGGCAATATGTCTTACCTGCGGATCGGCCACCTCCGGGGGCCTGCTCCGCCATGCTGCGCCCCATCAACCCTCTTTCTCTCTCTCTCCTCCCACATGCCCTCTTTTCGTCCCCACTACACCATTCCACACCACCTTGACCATGCCACATACCCTCCCATCTTCTCTCTCCGGGCCGAATACCACACCTCCGGCCCTCCGTTACGTGCGTACCATCCAGCCCGACCGCCCCCGCCAAGTCCCTGTCAGGGGACCGGACGGGGACAATCCGGAACGGTCGCCTATTTGACTTTCCTCGCCGGCTGGATTCCGACCTCGCCTCAGCCATGTGAGGCTCCTCATCCCTTGCATTGTTTCCCCATCCGTTTCGACCCGTAGGAGGGGGGGGGAGCGGGAAGGAGAATGCCCAATGAATGATCGAGCCAAACCTCCTCCCAGCTTGTCCTCCCAGGATGATGTAGAGCGTTGCATCAGCTGACAATAAGGTTAAGGTTCAGGATGACAGCCCACCCTCTCTCTCTCTCTCTCTCTCTTCTTTGTGGACACGAGCCAGGCGTACCTGAATACTCACCGATCACATAGGCACCCCGTCTCGTGAGGATATCTCCTGCCGCCTGACGGGGGGGGGGTCCAGCTGCTCTGTGCGCCCTGCAACGGCCGAGGAGGACAAGGGGCCTCTTTCCTTTGGCTCTCTCTTTTTGTCTCCCCCCCCTTGGCCATCGACGCGTGAGTGACTCTCTGGTAGATGCAAGGAGTGGCTGTCAATAAAGGAATCAAGCTCTCTCTCACCTGCTGCTGCTGTTGCTGCTGCTCCCTCTCGGCAGTTGCCGTGGACCATTGCAACAGCCGAGGATAATGCCACAGGACATACTGGTGACTACGCCGATAGCTGCCTGCTGCTCATGACCAGTCAAAGGTGACTGTTTTGCGGGTGGGTGGGTGAGCTTTTGCTTTGACTAGCCTGTTTCTTTTGCTGCAACAGACAGAGTCTACTCCTTTGTCGAACTCTTTCTGCCCCTTGAATCTTGCTACGTCAAGATAGCATGCCAGTTGCGAAGGGGGGGGGGGGGGGGGGGGGGGGGGGTATTGTTCCCTCTTGCAAAGACTGCTCTGTGGCGGGTCTGAACTATTCTGACTTGTGAGAGAAGGCAGGTTTTGATAACAGAGTTCATTAACTATTTTTGAGTGGCTGTTTTGGTATTCTTCCTCAGTCAAGGGACATGAGAGATGCATACATGCACAATGCACCTCTTCTCTGTCTCTGGATACCACCACCAAGTGAGACCTTTTGAACCCCCTCTGTTCCGTTCCTGTCCCGTCCCACCCCCAATCCAATGTCATGCTGCTGCCGCTGCTCTGATGAGATTCCTTCCTCAACAATCGTAACATATTTACAAAGCGAGAATCCCAATACAGGGCAACAAGCTTCTTGGTTGGCGTGTCCGGCAAGCCCCGTATAAACAACAATCAACGCCGTGATCTCAGGACGCCGTTCTCAGTGCCAGAGACAAGAGTGTATAAATGGAACAGAATGCTGACACAAAAAAGAAAAATGAAAAGAAAAAAGTCACCATGCCATCCATGGTGTGATGCGATGCTCATCATAACTCAATACAGGGCCCCACCTCCCCTGCTCACGCCTGGCGTTTCATTACTGGAGTAAGCCGCGTCGATTCCATGCGTACAAACCTCTCATGGACTAGAGAGTACCTGGAAAGGCGGGAACGGCAAAACCGCCTCCACAAACACGTGCTGTGTAACGACGAGTCCATCTCTAGGCTGTGCGGGATCATCTTCCGTGAAAACGGTTTATCATCATGGCAAGTCATATCTAGTCATAACCGGCACCTCGCTGCCAGGGGCTATTGGAGAGTTAGTTGCCGCCGTTTCCGTTCTCATTTCAGGGGCTCTTACCTGACGTTGTTCTGCGTCCTGAACTGTCCAGGGCTCGAGTTATTTTGTTGCCTCTGCTGGTTGGGGTTACCGTTGTACGGGCTCGGCGTCCTCATCGGGGCCTGTCCGTAAGGGTGGCGGTTATCGGCCGGGAACAGAGGGGTCGAGGGGTCCACCGGAGACTGGACTTGGCCGTTCGGGCCGCCAGGTCGCTGCATAGATTGTTGAGACTGGGCCGCTGACTGGGCAGTCGACGGAGGCACAGGGACACCCGACGGGTCAACGCGGCGGCGCATAGATTCGGATGAAATAGAGTCGTTGTCGTCGTCGAGGTCGAGCCCCTTCTTGTAATGGGCCTTGTCGCCTCGGGCGGTGGCAGCCAGGGCATCCAGCTCAGTAGTAGTGTGCAGCTGAGTCTGTGACTTCATGAAAGAGGCGCGGTCGTCGGCCATGTACTGGTAACGGGCGTCGGGGTTCTTGCGGAAGTAGATCAATGTGCTGCTGACGATAACAAGCAGCAAGAGAATCAGTGCGAAGGCCGCGTTGGCGATGAACAGCACCACTCCGACGATACCGTTGACCAAGGGGGGCGCGCCGAAGATGTCCGAGAAGATGAGCAGGAAGATGGCGTTGAGGAAGTTCATGACGAAGATGGCAATGTTGAACGAGTTGGTGCTCTTGTCCATCCAGGGGCGAAGGACGCTGGCAGCGATGAGGGCCGCCGCCTCGATGATGACAAAAGAAATGGCTTGAACGGTTCCACTACGCTGGGCAAAGGCAACGAACATGCCCTTGACGAGCGTGTAACCAAGCATGGGTACAATAAAGTAGTAAGCCGAGGCGCGGAACTGGACGTAGAGGAAACCCCATTTGTTCAAAGCCTGGGGGTCCGAGAAAAGGATGTAGGCAGGGTTGCGGTGCATGGCGACGGAGCGGCGGGCGATACGAATGACCTTGAAAGAGGCCCAGCCAAGGGTGATGGCCATGCCGAAGAGGAAGAAGACGGCGAGAACGACTTCGGCGGCGGAGTCGACCTGGGTGAACTCCCACAGGCAGAAAATCGACATTTGAGGGAAACCGATCAAGGTCATGCGGAAGAGGATGCCCTTCAGGACGGTGAACCACCCGTTGCGGAACTCGAGGAACTTCTCACTCTTCATCCACTTCTGTCGCACAGCCAACTCGCAGAATCCCTTGAAGGCGGCGACACCAAGGACGGTGAAGATGACGAAGACGCAGAAGAAGGACAGGCCAGTCATGAAGAGGTTGGTAGATTCGATCTTGGCGCGGAAGGCGACTCGCTGAATACCGAAGACGATGAAGCTGCCGGAAGACAGTTGGATGTTGGCTCTCTTGGCGATACTAGAAGCACCGGCTTCGATGCCGCGCCGGGCCATCCTGGCAGCGGAAAGTCCCCAATCGAGCGAACGCTTCTCGACCTGGACCGAGGTGGTCGTCAAGGAGTTGAGGAGAGTAGACGGGGTTCCGCCCGTGGCTCGCTGGTACCAAGTAAAGATGTCCTGCATGAACTGGACGCGAATGATTCCCATGGACCAAACGAAGTCCTGAGTCCACGACTGAACAATGGGGGGCAGGTGCACACCAGTGAGACCCACGATGGCCTGAGACTGGAAGTAGCCGAAGAGGGACAGGGTGTTGGCGGCAACGTGGGCGGCGGTGTTGGTGTGACCGAGGCCGGAGATGACAGCGGACGAGATCAAACCCAAGCCGGCGATGATGGCGGTGGCCCACTTGACTCCAATCAAATCGACAGTCTTTCCGTTGGAAATGTCAGCCTCGACGCAGGCGACACTCTGGTCGGTATTGGTCAGGTTGACGAAGACACGGACAGTGGCGTCGAGATCGGGGATGTTGTAGGCGATTCCGGGAATCTGGCTAACGGCTTCCTGGCTAACGGGAAGGTTGAAGTTCATGGTGATCTTTCCGGCAGTCATGGGGCATAGACCGGCGAGGTTGATACTACAAGGGTCAACAGTGCGCCTCAAGAATTCGTAACCGTAGGCCGAAATGGAGACATCGAAGACGATGCTACCCTGGACGGAGGAAACAGCGACGATGTTGATGGCGGCACTACCGTTGGTGGGGGTGAAGATGACGTTGAACAGACTGGCCGTGAAGCTGGAATCATCCTGGCACGTGTTGAGAGAGTTTGACTGCAGCAACTGCTCGGCGGCCATGACAGGAGTGGTGAGGTAGGCGGCGAGAGAGCCGAGCAAAAGCAGCGGCTTTGCGAAGGACAACCGCATGTTGGGCGATTGGTCGTCGTGAACGTCTAGGTGAGGTTGAGCGAGTGGTCCGATGGACGGAGATTGGTGGTCGTCGAAATCGGATGGTCGGAACCGAAGAGTCCAGGGAGAGGATCGAAGCCGTCTAGGTCGCGATACTCATGAATCCGGGGTCGTTCCAGCGGAGGATATGTCTGTGACTGTGACAGAAGGAGGAGAAGAAGAAGAAGGGGCGCCTAGTGAAAGTAAATGGGCTGATGATGATGCGATGGAGCGACTAGCCTCTCAGGCGACGATGGGACGCAAGGAGGTGGCGTTTTTGTGGCAGGGGAAAAAAGGAGTTGCTAGCGAATGTTATCTGCCAACGGTTGTCGAGGTGCCGGCGACAGAAGCAGAAGACGAAGCGAAGGGTCGAGGATTTGGGAAAGGCGTCCCTCTCAAAGGCGCCGAAGACAAGGATGGATTCGTATCGTCGTCTCGGGGCGCGCTCGCTCGATCGGTTCGTTGCAGCGTTGTCGAAGGCGGGGTGGTGGTGGTGGTGGTTGGGTGGTCGAAGAGGGAAGGCGGGTGTAAGTGGGTTTTGTTGGTTTTGTTGCTTTGGGTGCAGGAGCAGTGCGGTAGAAGGGAAATGAGAAATAGAAGGGAGTGAAAGGAAGGGAAGGGACAAGATCGCCAAGCAAATTGGTGCACGGGGAAGGAAGAGTGATGAAAGGAGACGTCTGGCCGGTCGAGTCCAGTCGATGGGTGGGTGGATAGATGGATGGCTTGCATGCAAGGTGGTGGTGGTTCGGATTTCAGGGAAAAACAGGGCAAGGGCCCAAAATACGGGGGGAGATGGAAGGGAAGGGATGGATGGATGGGGTGGCCTTCTGTGTCAGTAGTGTGCAACTATGCAGTCTGAGGACGATTGAGCAGGAATCCCGTCGACTGGTGTGTGTGTGAGAAGGGTGGATCATGAACCTTGGATACATACGGCCAGAGACAGGGATAGCGATGGCACGCCGGGTAATTCGTACGGGGTGGTGCGTAAGGGTTAATTTAATTTCCTTTCCTGGGACGGCTTCATCGCGGAAGCGTGGATGCGCGGATGCGCGGACGGGATGGGCGAGAGATGGCGTTGGCAGGGCCTGCGGGTACCTAAACAGGTGGGTACATACGCTGGTGTGCACCATTGGCATATACATAGCTGTACTCTGTACATACCTATACATGTACGTCGTGCAGTACGCTAAGTAGGTAGGTAAGCACGTAAGGTAGCTAGCTACCTACCTACGTGGTGGGATGATTACCTAGGTACCTGGGGAATGCGCGCTCAATGGGACGGGCAAGAGGTACTGCCTGATAGGCATGTCCCGGGTTAGGCCGGAGGGACACGCGATCCGGCAACAGCGATGGTACTTCTGATGGCCGCTGGAATTGCGCACAATGGAAAGTACCACAGCCGTATACCCGCTCCTAGTGCTCGACTCAGCTCGTATCGATCCTAACAGAAATACGGACGCTTGGAGAGTAAACAACGCCCGGGAACGAGCCAGACGAGTCGACCGACACCTGTGCAAATAGCCTGTACGAAATCAGCGTATCTGGCCGATTACGAAGCACGCCTGCTGGGCGCTCACTAAGAGACGAAGGAGCCAGCCATTTTTCTCTTAGCTCCTGATGTCCGACCAGCCCGCGCGAAAACCTCTGCGAACATATCGACATCTCTGCGACGACCGCTGGCCAACGTTGGCTTGCGGACCGGTTTGACGATGCGATGCGATGCGATGCGATGCTCTCCATCAACGAACGACGATCATTCCCCATACTCCTGCCAACATGCCCCGATACGCCAACGGCATCAGCGCCGTCAACGCGGAGGGGATCGTCGTCGTCGCCCTACCAAGACCGACTCCCGCAGTCATAGCGTTATTTAAACCTGCAGTGTATCCTATCCGTACGTGCCGCCATCCGAATTCTTTTTCTTCTCTCCCTCTCCGCGTGTATGCACGTCTGAAAGTCTGCATGCACGCCTGGCCAGGCTACCAAGGTCCGTCAGTTAGTTCATTCACCCTCGCACATACGTAGTACATCGTACTATACAATGTATGGATACATGCCCGTCCCATCTTTCTTCCCGCCCTCCCATCTTTTCCTGTCTGCTGTTTGTTCTTCTCGCTTTCCTATTTTGGGCCTCTAGGCTCTTGAGCGGGGGCGCTACTTGACGGATTGGAACGATGGATTGATTGACTCGCCCTGTCCAAAACCTTGGTCACCACACCCTCCCCTGCTGGCTTGCCGTCGTCGCCCTCCCAACCTCTTTCTCTCTCTCTCTCTCTCGCTCGTAATGATTTGATTCACCTGTTGTCGGCGAAGCAGCCTACGCACGCCTCCAAGTCCCGGCCCCCCCAAGACTCTCTCTCCAAGGCGCGCCTTCCAGTTTTTCCACAGGCCACACTCACACTGCACTGCCCAAGGAAATGCGGCTGGCATGTTGCCTCGCCTGCTTTTCGTCTTACGCACCTCCGCAACGTGGAGTGTTTGGGTGCCCAACCTCAGACAACAAGATAGGCCAGTAGACACTAAACTCAACCGGAGAAAAAAAGGCCGAGCCCACACTTTTTTCCCCCTTCAATTCATTTCAATTATTGATTCTCCCGTTGTCGTGACACTCTTGCACTGCCACGACTACCTTGCCAACAAGACGGCGGGTCTAGGACCACCACCGCTCCCATTCGCACGTGAACCTGAGCAGTCGGCATCCGGCAAAACTTCTTTTTCTTCTTGTTATCGTTTTCGTCCAATTCCCACTGAACAGGCTCGACGTCACCGAAGCGACCCCCCCCCCTTGCTTGCGCGGTTTCGTCCCAGCGAGCAAACACCCGCCCGCCCGGCCAGGGTCGTTTCTGAGCAAAAGGGAACCACGCGTCTGAGACGTCTAAAAATGGCCCCGGTTACCCAAAGGCCGGTGCGAGACGGCACAATCAATTGGTCCGCAGGCGCCCTCACGCTGCGACGGAGGCAGAGTAAAATGAATGAGACTCATGACAGGTGCGTTCGCCTTTACAGAGCCAAGCTTGAAACAGCTACGCAGACACATCCGGCAACACCATGGTTTTCCCCCTCTCGCTTCCGACCACGACACACGCAGCCGAATGATATGCTGTCCCCAGCCTGCGTAGCACGCCGTAGGACGCACCAAGGCCCCGCTAACGTCGACGATCGATGAGCGTCCAATGTTTTGGCACAGAACCGCTGGTCCGTTGTTACAGGACTTGCTAGTGAATGAAAATCCCAACTTTGCTCGATTCCAGTTCAAGTCTGGGCGAGGAGGCTGTGCATTCTGTCAACGCGCCCTGGGGGCTTTTGCCGCATTGAGAAGCCAAATGCAACGCTTTCCAATCAACTTTGGGCACGTAACGCGGCCTTGGTTTCCCACCTACCTCGGTTGCCCTCTCGCACAGTCCTGCCCCTCTCCTCCATCGTCTCTGAGACGCGGATCCCATCGTGCATCGCCACAATTGAAGATTTCGACTCGAGAGATCCCGGTTCTACATAGTAGACGACCGCACATCAAACGTCAGTCAGAAACAGGTCCATACTCCCTCTCCCTCTCCTCTCCGCAAATCCCACAATTTCCGATGCCCAAAAACGATGAAAGAACCCATCGGCGCGCGGGAAAATCAAATCCTTCCCGGACAGTCGAGTGAAGCATGGACTCGTCGCCGATCGGTTAATCAAATAAACATTGCTGACGGGTTCGCAAACACAGTCGCACACACATATACAGAAAAACCCGCACGCTCTTGCGCGGCGCGTGGAACGAGGTTTCCGTAATCGCTCATCTCACCTTCCCAATGACATGACCCGCATGCCATCCGTCGGAACCCTTCTTTTCCCCTTGCAGATTGCAATCATCCCACCCCGACAGATTGACGCTGCTGTTTTCTTGTTTTTCCTCCGCCCGTGCTCCTCCCCGGCACAGTTTCGACGCGCTTCTCCGCCTCGCCTCTAAGCCCAGGAGACAGGTAAATCCTCAAAACAATTTCCCGCTAATTATTCACGAAATACATGTATACAGCAAAGCCTCAATCTATTGACGAATGTCATACATGTCGCCCTCTGCGCGCGCCACAAGGCCAGGGGAAGTCGCCGGCTCTCGGGGAAGCGGCGGGTTCCTCGTGACTGGTCAGCCCGCAGACGAATGGCTTATTTAAAAGCCTGAGAGAGGAAAGGTCATAACTACCCAGTCCCGCGTCCATCAACATCAACCTCATCGGCCGTCCTGCGGAATCTGCGGCACGACGTCAGGCGCTCTTCGGTCGTACCCCCCCTCCTCTCCTCTCCTCTCCTGCCTCCCCGCGTGCTCGTCCGTGCCTTCCTTCCTATGACCCTACACGCGGACGTTGTTCTTTTTAGCACCGCCCGGCAGCATGCATATACGGTTGCATTCCCCCCTTGGGCGCAGAGTGATGTCAAGTGTCGCTCGTGAAAAAGGAACCCCGCCGAAAAAGAAAAAGAAATAAGCCCCCCCCCTATATCGGGAAGCGGAAGGGGAGGGGAAGGGCCAAGGTAGAAGATTGGCTGGTGGCCCCGGCTAGGTATGCAAAGACAACGCCGCCGCCGTCACCAGCAATGGCGGCGAGCCCGCTAACGCCGCGATCGACAGGGCAACCGACAGCTTAATTGCCTCCCGTTCTTGTCCATACCAACGTCAACGTCCTATCCTTGTTTTTTTGTTGTTATTGTTGTTGTTGTTTTTGCCTCTCTTCTTTTCCCTTTCTCATTTTACGAGTCAAATCCGACGGGGTCATCGGACGGTGTAAAGTAAGTGTGTACACGCACATGTGTGTGTGTGTTAATGCAAACTCCCTGTATTGATCAGTGGACATTATTTGCTGCAGCATCAAAGTCAAACATGAAATAGAGTTAGCGGGGGTGGGCAAAAGAAGAAACAACCTTCCAAGCCGTGATGATGAAATCTACCTGGAAAAATCTCGTGACCCGGAGTCCGTTGGTTTTCCGTGTCGCCCGGACCCAAAGCCGGATGCCTCGGGGACGACGTCTGTTCTAGAACCTCATTATGCCATAGCCGTCCCTTTCAAAGGGGTCGTGCTCACATTTCCCGCAAACTCCCACCGATTACCCTCTAAACCGAATCGGGTGTGCGAACGAACGCCTCCCTCCCGCCTCTAACATCGTGGTATTATCGTATCTGCATTTCCGCCGCCCGCGCTGCCCAGTTTACCGGAAAGCCGCACTCCTCCCTTGCCTTCAACGCCCGCGCCAACCACGCCCGCCCCGAGGGGACGGCAGGGCCTTGTCTTCTTCTGCCTGGTCTCGCTCGAACCTCCCCCTTCCTTTCAGTCGTACGAGTCCCACTGCTGATTCCACGGCTTGTTCGTGCCTTGGAAGTCCATGCCGTGCTTGTAGTCGCCGAGCAGGTCCTCCTGGTCCACGCCGCAGTGCGTCTGCCCGTCGCGACCCTCGAACCAGCCCAGCCCGTACGTCTTGCCGAGCTTTTCGAGGTGGCGCACCATGCCCGCGTTGCTCAGCTTGGACGTGCCGACGAAGTCGTAAATCATCTTGCTCTGGTGGATGTACGCCAGGTGCGACGAGATGGTGTTGGGCTGCCGCGGCAGGAACGGGTGCCGCCGCCGGAGGAACACGACCGTCGAGACGGCGCCCATGTACAGCAGGATGAAGGTCGCCATTGCGTACGAGACCCAGAACGACGCGACCGTCTCCTGGCCCGCGTTGATGTCGTCGGCCTGGCCGGACCGGCCCGTCCCCGAGGACGTGACCTCGAGGAATTCCGTGCCCACGACTGTTGCCAGACCCGTCAGCAATACCGTCAAGACCTCGGCCATCATGCTGCCGAAGCCCACCAGGAACATGAGCATGTGCCCGTTGAAAAAGGCCTGGAACGGCATCAGGCCAAACGGCATGGCCGTGTAATCCAGCGTGAGCGTCTTGGATGGCGAGTGCCTCTTGGACAGGATGTAGTAGGGCTCCATCATGCGCATGTCCGTCTCCAGGCCTCCCCAGCCGAGCTTGATGCAAACGGCCAAGGCGGTCACGGTCCACGGTGCTTTGGCCGTGATGACGCTGGCGTCGGAGAAGAGGAACACTGGGATGAAGACCAGAAAAAGCGAGATGCCGATGACGAAGGGCAGGAAGCCGTGGAGGCGCAGCGAGCGAGGGTGAGGGTTCTGGGACACATAATCGTCATGAAACCTGTCTGTTTCCTGCAGAGATACCGGATTCTCGTCGTCGGGAGCCAGCGATGCGTTTCGGAGAACGTAGCGGCGGTACTTGAGCCTCGCATGGATATCGCGGTGGCTCACGACATCCAGGTCTGCAAAGTCCACAAGGATGTGGCTGACAACGGCCATCGAGGCGAGGCCTGCGATGCCTTTGACGTCGGCCAGCAGGCCAGACCTCCTCCTCTGGAGGATGTAGAAGAGGACGCAGCCAAATAAGGCGCAGACGCACAGGGTCGAGGAGAGCAGCCTCGCCCACACCGCTTGGAGGCGGATCTCCTTGTCGCCGTTGGGGTGCGCAAGTCGCGTAGCCCGATCGGGATACAGGACAAAGGCGGCGGAGCCAAACGTCGGCACCAGAGACACGGCCAGGGAGGTCGCGATGGACGATACGGCGACGGCAAAGTGCCGCAGCTTGATGGCGCGAATGGGCCGCAGCCAGCTAAGGCACGTAACGTAGTCGACGTTGAGCGATTCGGCCGCGAGTGCGCCGCCCTCTTTCGACAGCTGATAATACGCCTCGAGGCGCTTGACCTCGAAGTCGGTGACCTGCCACAAGACACCGTAGACGACGGAGAGTATCGTCGGCAGGAACTTGACGGCGAAATACTCGAGCGCCGGGACCTCGGCCGGAGTCCGGAACCGGACCAGCGGGTGGGTCCGCGATCTTCGAAAGAGTAACTCTACCATGATGGCCAGAGCGATCGACAAGCTGATGAGCCCGGTCAGGTAGGGCCATCTCATCGGAAAGGGCTTCCAGTTGGGCTGCGGGTAGAACACCTGAGTCTTCTGGCTCTTGGTGGCGGGGAACGTGGCCTGGCGCATGCCATCGTCACCGCCAATGCTCGGCCCCGTCATGACGCTGAGGTCGACCTGGTCGAATAGCCCCGGGGACGGCTGCGGTTGCTCTTCCATGATGACTTCGATGACCTCTCCCCTCTTGTTGGCCTCGTCCTGACCGAGATCCTTGATTGTCGCTCGACGGCCCAGGCTCGGCCTGCGCAAGCTGGGCCTGCGAGTATAAGATCGCGTGAGGGATCTCTTTGGCAACCCGGGCGACAAGAGGTCCTCACGCTTGATCGTGGTATCCGGCTTGAAACCCGCCCCCAAACCGCCGGTGAGGCAGCCCCTCGCCTCCTGCTCCTGCAATTTCTTCAGGAAGGCCTCATCTTGAAAGCCCATGGGCCCAAGGGTGGCAGTTACATCGAATATGGGTTCGTCGTCCAGCACCGCGTCGTCTCGCGGCGCTCGACCGATCGGCGCGGCGGAGTTCAAAAGAGATAGGTCGTGCCCCTCTTCGGGGATGGCCTTCTCGCCGCGTCGCGAGATGGCGCGGCCAACCTTCCGGCTCGCATGTGAGGACGATCCCGAAGGTGCGCTGGATCTAGGCGACAAGGGCTCGTAGCCAGATGCACCAGAGTATGGGAAGGACGGAGGCCATAAGGAGGCTGTCGCCGGTCGTCTGTCGGTCTCGTCCGAAACATGCAGCGAGGACCGGTCTGAGTAGGACTGTACCGATGCTATGGAATGCCTCGCGCGGACCGGAGGGGCGGTTGTCTCGAAAGTGAAGCTGTCAAGGTCGTTGAGCTCGGTCGAGTTGGAGGAGAGGCGATGATTGAGCCCGGGCTCGTTCGCTTCCGGGGTTCGATAGGACGCGCCAAAATCTCCGATATACGTCATTGTTTACCCAGCTTTCATGTCGCCAGGACAAAGTTGTTGATATTTGTCAGTCGTATTGCTGCTTCCCCGTGGGTTGAGAGTAAGTTCCGGAAGTGTAATGCGATCGGTCACCGAGCCGGTATAAGACTGCCGCCGAACGCAAGCGAGAGAAGTCTAAGGCAGTAGTAAAAGAGCGAGCAGCGAAAAATAAGGCGGGAGAAGGATTAAAAAAAAAATAACGAATGAACCAATTCGGTCAAGCGATAGCTGGCGTCTCCGGCGTTTCTGGCTTCTTTGTTGTCGAGCCAGCCGAAGGGAAAATTAGAGGGTGAGAGTGGGAGAAGAGAAGGCTCGGAAGCGAGACTCTGAACCATGGGACAGCTGAGAAGAAGGAGGTTGTAGGGCTGGCCGCTTGCTGGTTGAGGACGTGTCTCGTGTGGGGAGGGAGGTGCACTTGGCGGCGCATGGGAACGGATATGTCAACGATAGACGGCTTCTAATCTAACATGGGTTCCCCACTAGCTTATGAGACCTGGCACAAAACACTTTGAACCACACCGGACGATCCAAGCCAGGGACCGCACGCTGCAAGTACCGCGGTCTGACGGGGGGTTAAGGCTGGGTCATGGGAAGGACGGCGGACTCAGATGGATGAAGGTGACGGTGGCGATGACAATGATGCAGGGAACGGTATCTACAAGAGAAGCAGCATCCTCTCAGTTCGTCCCCAGCACCCAACCCACAAAGATGAGATCCATCACTTCGGTCCGTAGATTCAACGTTTCAGATGATGCCCCCGTCGGAAAGTCCCACTTTCTGCCCGTTCTCGCATGATGGCCTTGTCGGATTCCCGTTCCAACACGAAAAATGCCGTGGGACACGACTCATTGGTTTTCCCACACTCCTTTCGGACCACATGTCTCTGGTCGTCCCTGTGCTCCGTCTCCCCCCCCTGCCAGGGGAGGGAGCGCAGCCCATTGGACGGCCAACCACGGACCACAGCTTGACGAAGCTTCTGCTGCAATGTACAATGTATCTGCAGGGCAATCGATAGTTAGTAGCCACCGGGCCCGACAAAGACGCTGCGGCTGCAGCCTTTGAACTTTCAGAGGGCGAACGCGAACGCAAACCCCTCTTTTGGGCCTTTGGCCGCCCTCCTCTTGCTGCACGATTTCCTAGTCGCATGCATGTCTGCGCTAGTTACACTCAGCCCCTCGCAGCTGGATTCCGCGCTGAGGCGTCAGGTCACCGGCGCTTAGCAACAGCAACTGCAAAAAGCGGCCGGGCCTGACAAGCAATACGAAGAGGGTGTCTGTCTGTCTGTCGGAGCTCTTCCGCCCCCAACTGGACCGTGTTTCTCGACGGCCGACAGGACACCCTCGCCTGGCTATTGGTCTCGTTGCGACTTGAGACATTGTCTGGGGGAATGGGGCCTTTCGTCTGATAATGCGCCTGGGGCGGCACATATTCCGATGCCACACGTCTTTTGGGATCGAAACCGTTCATCCCTCGTGTTGCTTAATGCAAGGCTGGTCAACCGAGCCCCGTTCGGGGAAGAAGAGCCTCCGACATGGTTGTCACGTTGCGGTCCTCGTTTCAGGAGGGAGCATCACCGTGCCATTTGGGATTCTGCAGGATCGCTGTCACGGCGCTGCCTCCGATCGTCCGAAATTGGTCCGTTCCCTTGCCCACTACCAAGGCATTGGGTTCTTGTTCCTTGTTTTCGATATCATGAACCCCCCAAAGTCCACTGATCAGGTTTTATCTGCGTGCGTGCTTTTACCAAAGCCTTCACGGCCCGATGTAGTGGGAGAGGATATGTAGGGCCGACTCAGCTCGGCTTACTCCGCAAGAAGCTCGGGTACATGGGCCGTCATCCTCCTATCCTCGCCAGCAATAGCCTTCGAACCTGGTCGGTTAGCTCAGTTGGTTAGAGCGTGGTACTAATATTTCACCTGAAATGTTGTGTAATGCCAAGGCCGGGAGTTCAAGCCTCCCACTGATCACAGATTTTTGCTCGAAAACGTACTGCAATCAAATGCGCCTTTGCACATTGCACATGAGATTTGTTTTTGGTTCTTGTTTTTCTTTTTCTTTTTCTTGTTCTCTCTGTGACGCTGGTTAAATGGATGGATGCGTGCGCACCCTGTCCTTGTATGTAGGATTTTCTTAGTAAAACGAAGTTGGTAGGAAGGTGACTGATGAGTTTTGGCATTGCAGAGAAGTAATTTGACGTGCGCTCTTTCACTCGTGGTGCATAAGAGCCACCATCTCGGAAACATGTAACTTCCAGAACTTGATTCCTTGGCAATGCACTGACTTAGACTTTGCGTAGCCCGACGGAGCCAGCTACGTCTGTCGGATAACCCGTGATGCCTTTCTTGTCCCGCAGGTACAGCGATATTGGGATTTGAGGGCTTCGAAACCCGTATCTGAAGATCGTGGTCCGAAGCTGCAAATCTTTTATATATATATACAACTGCGTAGTTGATTTGTCGACAAGCCTGAGGGGTTCCCAGCTCGTCGGTATCTTTGGGGCGGCAACGGATGACGGACGCCCTGCCTCTCTCGGCTTCCAGTGGACGGGGAGCAAAAACCCCCAGTGACGCCTAGTTCCCAATACCTCAGCTGCACGCGTCCCTAGTTCTAGCAACAGTCGATGGCATCGTTCTATACCTGAGGCACGGGGCGACCCATAGGTGAACACAACACAGACGCTCATGGACGTTCGACGAAGACGGATGTTTGTACAGTTTCGCACTTTCAAGAAACAAGAGGGCTACCTCGCCTGGCTGATGATGTGACCTTCCACTACGCCATTGATTGATCTAGCTGTCAAACCCGTAGCTTGCCCCGAGAACCGGAACGCGCGGCGCCAGCATACCGCACGAGAGAATCGACCCAGTTCCTTATCGACCGTGTACTGCATATAAGCCCAACGTGGAGAGGAGAAGAACCGAGCCTCTAGGCTCCGAATCAATTACATCTTACTCGCTCACATCTTTGCCAGGCAACAAGCCAACACCGGCAGGCAAGATAGTTGAACGCGGAGCATAAATCGTGTCTTTTGATAAACACACCAGGCTGAACCGCTACGCTGCTCCCGTGACCGCCCGGGCAGTCGAGCACACGCCCGGACGATGTCGGATTTCTCTGGCGGTGTTGATGCCTCACTGGCGTGTTTCCGACAGCGGGGGATCGGCCTACCCTTGCTTTCATCAACACTCAATGTCCAATGTACTAGTCGATAATCTCTATTGCTAGGGCGAGGACCTTTGACAGAACGCCTGGCTGCTTTCGAAGCTGAGTGTGAAAGAGACAGCGCGGCGGCGCTCTCTTTCTGGGATCCACGCGGGTTCATCCTTCACGTACCGGCAAAAGGGTTCATAGAACCATCGCCATCCCTCATTACTATCCCACCAGAGCGGAGGGAGGATTGTCAAGCTCGAAAAGAACATTGCGGTACGTTACACCACCTATCGAATGCCTAGTGCCAGCCTGCCATATATGCGGGAGACATGCTTAGTGGACGTCATCGTGAAACCCATATCTGACAGGGACCGTAATTGAGCATAAGGTCTGACGAAATCACTTAGTCGTCAGCCAATAGGCCAACGTTGGTCATCGATCCACGTATCAGGCGACAGCTGTCATTATTCTTTCCGACACATCTGTATTCTGCAGTATGTATGTTGTGGAAGCACTCCAGCAGCCCACTTAGTAGGTACAAAACCGACAATCTAATCTTCAATGGCCACAAGCCTATGTTTTCCGTCTATGCATAGTCGCCGCCCCGAGAACTCCTCACATGCTGTATATCATTGGACAAACATTATACTATAGAAAGACATTAAAATAAACGCTCGTCTTAGAGTAGAAACAGCGCGCAGGCTAGGGCCATGCCCAAAACCATGCCCGACATAGCCGGCCGTCCCGGTGACGCGCCGGTGACCTTGCCGCAGCACTCACGCGTGTACGTAACGTTGTTCATCTTCGCCTGCGCCTCAAACACGGAACCGGGGTAGCCGCCGTAGTTGTAGTAGTCGACGTTCAAAATTTTGGGTGGACGGCCCCAGTCGGCGGTACACTGCTGGGCCCCGAGGCCGAGGGAGCCGTAGCCGGTGACGTTGTTTGTTACGTTAAGCAGGGAGACGGCAGGGACGAGAATGGAGGCTCCGAAGATATTGTACTCGGCGTTGAGGTTGTGGTTCATAAGGTAGAGGCGGTTACGTGCGGCGTCGCCCGGCAGGTCGGGCGGGCGCTGGACAGTGCAGGGGAAAGAGCGGTCCATGGGGTCGAAGGGGGTCTCCCACATCTGCGAGAACTCATCGAGCAGCCAGGGAAACTTCTGCTGATCGGCCATGTAGTCGAGGAACATGACAACGCGCTTGCCGCCGAGGATCATCTGGGAGAGAGTCGGCCAGTTCTCCAGGGTCATAGGGAGGTAAGGGGGCTCGTAGGCGTATTGCAGGATGCCCGAGGCCTCTATGAAGGGTGCGTACAGGTCCGGGGTGGAGTAGTTGCCATTGCCAAGCAGGATGGTCACGACGTCGTATGGGTGAGAGGCGACCCATTCACGAACGGTGGTGAGCCAGTCGGTGATGGGACCGGCTGTGGTATGTTAGTTGCGGCTCTGCAGACACGCGCAGAGAGAAGCTTACCATCGAGGATGTCACAGGAAGTGTGACAGAAGTGTGGCACGGTGCCGTTGGTGGGCCACTGGATCTGGGCCTGGAGGAAGCGGATGCCGTCGTTGAGCTGGGTGGTGACGTCGAGGGCCTGATTGGAGGCTGAGTTTCCGGGGCGCACGAAGGGGGAGTTGTGGCACCCGACCTCGGTGATGTTGCTGTACTTGCGTTCGCAGAACTCGACGTAGTTATTGCACGGCTGGGTGTTGGTCGGACCGGCCGGAGAAGTGATGGTCTGGGTCGAGTTTCCGGTCAAGGTAGAGGTGACGACCGAAGTCTGGCCCGAGATGATGACGACGGACTGACCGACAGAGTTGGTTGTGGTGTGGGTGACGTTGCCGGTGACCGTCATGGTCCCGGTCATGATGGAGAGGTCGCCATTTGTGAGAGTGATCTGGGACGTGTAGGTCGCATAGGGCCCCGTTGGCGTTCTAGGCTGGGTGACGGGAACCGTCTTGGTACCTGTCAAGAAGGTCACGTCTTCGGTGTTGGAGAGAGTGATTTTACTTGTGCCGAGATCCTGAGCTCTAGCTGGAGCTGCGAGGAAGGACAGCAGCCCGAGGGTCAAGACGAAGAGACGTCCTGTCATGTTGGGCGGAGCAACCTCTCGCGAGGACTCGTGTGTTTGCGTACGAGTTTTGTAGATGTCTCGGTCGACCACAACGAAAGGACGACTACCTGGGTCAAGTTCGAGTGTGGTGAGGAGGTACCGGATCGGGAGAGTTTGTATTCAGAGCATTCGTTGGGATGGCAGCAAAGCGCAGAGGCCACCAGTTGACACTCAGGGGAGAATTGGGTTGGGAGCCAAAATTCAAGAAAAACCAGTCATCGGACGATGGACGGCGAACGACGACGTTGGGACTGACCCGGAAAGGTTCGATGACGATCTCCAAGCACTATCCCTACCGTCAATTACCAAAAAGCACGCTAGAGAGGGACGGAGGAGAGGAAGGGTGAAGCAAGAGAGGGAGGGAGAGAGAAAGAGAAAGTGCTGGAAGTTTGGTGATAGGCGACAGAGGCGGTCATTTGCATGCATTTCACATGAGATAAAATGCAGGTTCAGGGAAGGAACAATAACAGCCAGCCAGGCTAGGTACCTACCTTCCTACCTGTACTTCAACCATCAGTCAGTCCATGGCTGTGCCAACGGGCGCCTAGCAGCAATAGCAAAAGCAACAAGCGAGAGGTGCTCTTTGCTCTTCCATCCCTCCTTCCCACGCCCCCGTTGAGCCTATGACATAATTTTTGTGTCGTGGTCTGGGCGCTGTGGTCTTTCCCGGGGGTGGCTAGACACTTTCTCTCTCTACTACTACAAGTAGGTGGTCCGGGCCCCCGAGACAGCACTACGCAACCGCAGCAAACAAGACCAAGTCACACCCTGGACAGGCTCCATTCTGGCGGGTCAAGACGATCCACCTTGGTGGAAGATGCTGCAAGGATCGCTGGGGATTTGCCGGGACCCTGCTGCTGGCATCGGCGGCTCCAGCTGGGCAGGGTAGTGGTCGCGTATTGCATCTCATAAAGGGAGAGAGTGCAGTATTGTGTGAAGAGGAATGAGCATGGCCAATGGCAACAGCATGCTACACTACATCAACAACAAACATGGGCACTACCAACACCCAACACACGATCGGATAAGGGGCAGTGCCCGCGTTTCTGCTGCTTCTGAGGCAAAGGAAAGGGGGGCCCGGTTCGGGCGGACTTCCCTAGCGATCGGCGGCACAGGAAGCCGGCGCGGCGTGGTGGACGCGTGTGCAGAACATGCCCTGGCTCGGGTTCGGGGCTTCCTGGAAACCAACCAAGGTTAGGCAGTGGAAGTAGTCGTACATGGCAGCCGGCGAGCCGAAAAGAAAATGCCGTAAACCGGCATTTCGGAAACCTAGAATGATGTACAATGCAGGCATGACGGGATGAGGGAAAACAGGGGGTTTAAGGCTCGGCATCTGGCTGGCTATCCTTATTTCGTTTGTTTCAATCGAGATATTGGGTTACTTTTCGATTTATTTATTCACGTATTCTTTTGCTGGGGTGGGCTGGGTGTTGCCAAGGGGTATTAAGACCAGCTATTTCTGGCTTGAGACCCTGGGTTGCTCTCCCAACAGAGCCCGAGCAAAGGAGAACCGGGAGTTTGACCAAGTATACGTGTGTGTGTGCATATAAACCGTTTGTATACTACGTATGCAGAGGGACGATGCCGCTCAGGGGCGAAACTTGCAGACTGGAACTAGAAACAGGAGTAAGCAGCTCTTGTCCACCCGTTGGAATTGCAAGTCGCAGTTATCCCCTTACTACCACCTAGTAACAGCCGCCGACCACCACCATGATGATACCATTTTCAGCTGTGAAGGGGTGCCTGCTTACTGATCGACCACTCAAACGAGGCCGAATGGCACGATAGTTGGTAGGCTAGACTAGACCCCTTGGAGGCAGTGCAGTGCAGTGCTGTGCTGTGCTGTGCTGCATTGTACGGATACCGTAATCCTCATAACGGCCAACAGGCAACAATGGTAGCGGCCTCGTATAGACACTTCCTCGGGCCCCGGAGACAGGGCCGTCGTCGCTACCTTGCGCCCCGCGGAGAGGTAGGGCAGCAAAGCCTATGCAGTGGGTGGTGAAATCGAACGGCCCAACGTGGACTGACCAACACAGCCAGCAGTCCCGTCCCACTTGCCCTGTACCGGCACATCTATTCTGGTGGTTCATTCCATTCGCTGTCATGCAGTTTATCCAACTCGTTTTCCCTCCTTTTCTTGCCTTGTATTATGTCCGGGAGGGTGTCGTGTCGATGGAGGGTCCAAGTGGGCCAAAACAAGGTCAAATGTCCCACTAGCCCCACACGGCTCGCCGCCAAGACCCACTAGCCGTGGCGCCGCTAATGTGCCCAAGACACCCACTGCCTGTCGACATGACCGGGAAATAGGAGGCAGAAGGGGGTAGGAGGAGAGAGAAAAGACAGGAAAAAAACGAAGTATTAAAAAAAAAAAAAAACACTGGTTGAACTGCATTGCTACGACGTCATTCTCCCTGTTGGGAGTGTTGTCAGTGACCCTCCTCTAAGCCTGCCCCGATATGCCTGTACACATACACACTTGGGTGCCCGCGTTGGGATTATCTTCTTTGATTTTCTTTTTTTTTCCCGATTCTCCTCCTAGTCGAACCCTGCTGGGCTACCTGACGACTTGTCCTGCCCCCATGTTTACTAACTGGGGGGATCCATTGAAACAGCCGTCCTGTTCCTGTTCTGGCTTGGCCTGCTGCTCTGGTGATTTCCGTGGTTTATACACGCTCTGGATTCGTACTCCCACAATTCCATACCGGACTCTTGGTAATTTCTTGTAGGTTCGAAGCCACCTGTTTGCCCATCGTCATTGTCATTGACCTTTCGGAGGAATAAGATCGATCTGAGACAATTGCTTGACTCTGAAGTGCTGGCAACACCCCCCAAAGCCGTTGCATCATCCACTACCCTTTTCTCCATTCGTCTCTCTTTTCCCCCTTACGGACCTTCGGCGAGGAGAACCGC
Source organism: Colletotrichum navitas (assembly GCF_030913465.1). Taxonomy (NCBI): domain Eukaryota; kingdom Fungi; phylum Ascomycota; class Sordariomycetes; order Glomerellales; family Glomerellaceae; genus Colletotrichum; species Colletotrichum navitas. The sequence continues at coordinate 212,143 of NW_026850573.1, forward strand.
GGAGAGAAAGGGAAAGATAGAGAGCTACGTATACTGCGTCATATCATTTCTCATCTATTGTACGCGCTGTCGGTAGATATCTGGGGACCGAACCACAGCCGGTGCTCCGTACCCTCCATCTTCCCCCGGACCTTGACCTTGGTACCACGTCCAGCTGCCTCTTTTCACGACGACCTCACTCGCTACACCTTCCCGTCTTGAGATTCTCAACCCACCATGGCAAAAACCCGCCGGAACAGCGCCATCGCGGCCGCTGCCTGCTACTTCATCGCCATCATCTTCCTCATCCTCGTCATCATCGGCAACACCTCCAACAAGCCCGTTCTGACAGAAATTTACTTCTTCAAGCTCGACGTCAGCGACATCATCCCCCTCTCCTCCGCCAACGCCGCCCTCCTCAACTCCGTCGCTCGGAGTCTGGGCCTCCACGACTTTTACCAGGTCGGCTTGTGGAACTTCTGCGAGGGCTACAACGATGAGTGAGTGCCAACCGCCGCCACCTTCCGTCCCCTTACACCGCGCATGCTGACATTGACAAACTCGCAGAGGCGTCACCTTCTGCTCTACCCCCAAGCGGATGTGGTGGTTCAACCCCATCGAGATCCTGACCAACGAGCTGCTCGCCGGCGCCACCATCGCCCTGCCCTCTGAGGTCACCACCATCCTCAACATCCTCCGCATCGGCCAGCAGATCATGTTCGGCTTCTTCATCGCCGGCATCTCCCTCGCCGCCGCCCTCCTCATCGCGACGCCTCTCGTCATGCGCACGCGCTGGTGGAGCCTGCCCGTCGCCATCTTCGCCTGCATCACCGGCACCCTCGTCACCGTCGCCTCCATCATTGGCACCGTCATGAGCGTCGGCGCCCGCATCGCCCTCACCCAGCAGAAGGAGCTCAACATCAAGGCCGTCCTGGGCGTGCGTATGTTTGTCTTCATGTGGCTCGCCAGCGCCCTTGTCACCGTTGCCGCCATCATTCACATGGCCATGGGCTGCTGCTGCTCGCCGCGCAAGGAGAGAGAGGCGGCGGCTGCGGCCGCGGCGGCGAACAACGGCACGCCCGAGAAGACGACCCAAACGACAGAGACGGGCGAGAAGCCATCGAAGCTAGCGGCGTTTATGAGAAAGCGCAGCCCGAGGTCGTCGACGTCGTGAGTTAGATGTTGTCTGAGCGGGCTTTTCAAGCACGACGTGTACGGCTCGCGGATCAGCGACCCATGTCGACCGGTCCGGGCCGGTGCTCTCTCTATGAGAATAATCAGCGGTGCAGAGACAGAGGGGGGTTAAAAGAGAAGGAGTGAACATTGGTAAATATCTCGAGAGCTGCTCGTTGCCGGCATGGACAAACAATTGAAATTGAGCAATGGCGTTGGTGGTTTGCAGCACATCGGGATGGCCATGACATTAGAAATTTCTGGCAGATACACAGATTACAGTAGTAGAGACGAACACACGTGCATGTAAATGGGCAATACCTAATCATCACCAAAACCCTCTCCTGATGCAAGCAGACTGCCGACTCGCGACAATCGATCGGGGATCCGTCCAGGCCTTGATTGAGACAAAAAAAAATTGATGAGGTTCTTCACGTCGCATATGTGTACACCACGCACGCAACGTGGGCTGACTGTACCGTCGCTGGGGGGGGGGCTCCAAAACTGTACCTCGGCTCGTCTGACCTCATCGGCCGGAGCTCATCCCAGCTCCCACATCCCCCCCTTTTTCCCCCAGATCGCCGACGACTTCCTGCCCTCGTGCATCGTAACGACTTATTCTGTACGTGCAAAAGGCAATCCCGAAGAAGGCTAGGCCAACAGACACTCAACTTCAAGTACCGTACGGGAACATACAAACACACACATACCCCTCGCAGCCATGGACGTCGCATCGCTCTTCAACGTCAAGGTAAAACCTCACTCACCCACCCCCGTCATCACCGTAGAACTCGCGCGCTGACCCTACCCCTCCCCCCTCCCGCCCGCAGGACAAGAACGTTCTCGTGACGGGCGGCGCCAAGGGCGTCGGCTACATGATCTCGGAGGGCTACGTCGCCAACGGCGCGACGGTCTACGTCTCGTCCCGCGACGCCGCCGCGTGCGAGGCCGCTGCCGCGGCGCTGACAGCCAAGGGCCCCGGCCGGGCCCACGCTATCCCCGCCGACCTCCAGAAGCTCGACGACTGCCGGCGGCTCGTCGACGAGCTCGCCTCCCGCACGGCCGGCCGCCTGCACGTCCTCGTCAACAACTCGGGCGCCACCTGGGGCGAGGCCTTCGACACCTACCCGGACGCCGCCTGGACCAAGCTCCTCACCCTCAACCTCCAACGCGTCTTCACCCTGACCCAGCTCGCGGCGCCGCTGCTGGAGGCTGCGGCGGCGGCGGCGTCGTCGTCGTCGTCATCGTCAGCCACCGAAGGAGGGCCCCACGCCGACCCGAGCCGCGTCATCAACATCGGCAGCGTCGACGGCCTGCGCGTGCCGCTCATGAGCAGCTACGCCTACAGCGCCAGCAAGGCGGGGCTGCACCACCTGTCGCGGGCGCTGGCGCGCGAGCTGGGGCCCCGCGGCATCACGAGCAACGCGCTCGCGTGCGGGCCCTTTGAGAGCAAGATGATGCGCGCCACGCTCGACTCGATGCGCGACCTCATCGAGAGCGAGATCCCCCTGCGGCGCATCGGCACGCCCCAGGACGTCGCCGGCGCCTGCCTGTTCCTCAGCGGGCGCGCCGGCGCCTTCGTCACGGGGGCCACCATCACCGTCGACGGCGGCATGGTCCTGGCGTCCAAGCTGTAGACCGGACAGGCGCGTCGGGGCGGGGGTGGGAATGAACACCGAGAGAGAGAGAGAGAGAGAGAGAGAGAGAGAGAAAGAAACAGAAACAGAGAGGACGCAGTGCTCTGTTGGCGGTCCTGCTTGTGGATGGTGCGGCAGAGAGAGCGGGGGAAAAGTTCTGGAATGACTGGATCACAATATCACGACGAGACATGGCAAGAATAGAGAGTGTGGAGAGTAAAAACACCACAAGACTGGTGTATATCTTTTTTCAAGAGTAAAACCATAACAGTTTTGGCAGGACGATTCGTCCGCCGAGGTGGTATTCGTACATGATAAAAGAAAAGAAAAAAAAAGAACTGGTGAGCGAAGATCCACCAGGATGCCCGGTTTGTGGTTCCGAGTCGTCCCCCCGTATATTCCCAACGCCTCTTTGACTCCTCGTGTATGTATCATGAGATATCCCGCATTCAAAATCAGACATGAGATGTTTCCCTTTCCAAAGCCCGCAATGCAATAATGCCCCTTTCCCATGATGCGCCACTGCGAGATTCGTCATAAAAAAAAAGGAGAAAGAAAAAAAAGAGAAAAAAAAGAGGGGAAAAAAAAACCCCGGAAAGGCCGAAATCATCTCCAGTGTCTATACCGTTTTTCGCTTGAACCCTCGAGAGGAATGCAAAACCGATTAGAGACTCCTACGTCGATTGAACACTGTAGCGAAGCGGTGAAGGATGTCGGATGATGGAAATGGCAACGAGCGGAAATGAGAAGACTTTGGGTCGATCGTCGACCCTCGTGAACTTGTCTTCTTCCCCGGCTCCCCGGAAAGCGTCACGCGAGGTCGCCGTGCGCGCAGCCTCGGGGTTCTCGGGCCCGCGCTGTTTCAGCGGCTCCTCTCGTCCGATGGTTCGGCAATGTCTAGCTGAACGGTCCAAGCCCCCAGCCCCTCCCTCGCGACATCCCCCGAAAGGGATTTCGTGAGAACACGAAAACATGTTTCGCGGGGCTGAGGGGCCTATCGCAGACTGCAGCTGGCGAACGACGACGATTGGTGGGAGGACCGCGCGCCTTCTATGACAGGCCGCAGGACTCAAAGTCGCGCATCATGACAGCCATTTGAGCGCGTTTCGCGGCCTCGGCGACGAGGGTGAAGTCGCGGAGGAAGGCCTCGGTCGACGGGGCGGCCTGGCCGGTGGCCTGGGGCGGCGGGACCATCTGGTTCGTGGACAGGTGCGAGGAGGACGACGATACCGAGGACGTGGAGTCCTGGCGCTTGGGAGAGTGGATCGGTGCGTTCATGTTGGTGTTGATTGACGATGATGTTTTAAATGTATTGTGTTTGGTTGGCGCGACGATGTGATGGCTTTCCCTTGATGGCAAGAGGGGCGAGGAGCAAAGGGCGGGAAGGTTTGGCTAAATGGTAGGTCCGGGGGGGGAAATGATGGTATTATAGTCCCCAGATCTTCGAGTCCGGGGCGGCGTCGATCTTGTCTCTATGTGAGACCCAAGTACAGGTACCTGAACCGAGGTGATGTCAAGCGTGGGGGGAGGGAGGTAGCCAGATCAGGAACCGGAAGACAAGAATGGAGCGTCCGGAGAAAAGTGAGCGTGCGGACGGTGCTACTCTCTTTTTAAACAATGGATATCGATGTCTGGCCTGGGTTTTGTGCAGGCAGGAGAGACGGACGGAATGGCCGTGAGGCGTGGGTGGATGCGTTTAAAGTGATCGTGGGACGACCCCTGGGGCCTGGTTCGGTGACAGGCTAGCTTGCGGGACGAAGTTGTCTTGCTTGTACCAATATTGGACTGCAATATTGGATTCTCGGCGCGATTTGCGGAGGACCAACCCTGGCGAGTCGTGGGGGCAGGTAACAGCAGCAACAACAACCAACAGCGGTTGCCTGTGGAATAGGTTGTGGACGTCGACAAGGGGCAGAAGAGAGAGGCGGATGGCCGAGCGAGGTAGGTCAAGTGGTTTTCTGGTCCTGGAGGAGGGATGCGAGAGAACAAGCAGCAGGAGGAAGAGTGAGACAAGTAAGGGGGTGGGATCGGCTAGACCACACTGAGGCGCGGAGGGATGTTGCGACTCTTATGCGTGGATGGCTCGAGAGAGGAGGGCCAGGTTACAACCGTGTGCCGGACCTTTCTCTCTTTTTTTCTTCTTTTCTTTCTCTCTCTTCCAGAGATTTAGGCGTCGGTAGTCGATGCGGGTTGGCCCAAACCGACTAGGCTGGGGGATAATGGATTGGGGGGATGGTGGGTAGCAAGCAGCTTTTTCTTGCTCGAGTGTGGGATTCTGGGCCGAAAGAAGGCTGGGATGTTTGGCCAGCTCGCGGGGGATTGCGTGTGGTGTGTGGTGTGGGTGTGCAAGAAGAGTGATGATGTGATGGGCTTGGCTCTTGATTGGCTTTGGCTGGTTGCAGGCTGTCCGGTTGACTTAACTTTTGATCCAAAGGAAGGAAAAGCTCGAGGTGTGTGTGGGTGGTGGGTTGATAGTGCGTGTGTGCGTGTGTGTGTGTGTGTGTGTGTGGGATGAGTGTGGGAGGAATCGGTAAAAAAAGAGAGTTGGGGGTGGTGGGATAGACGAGGATAAGGATAAAGAAGCTTGATCGATTGTGTGTATGTGTATGTATCGTACCTGTCTACCGGCGCAAGATCGAGATGGATGCTCGGGTTGGTTATTTACTTTTTGGTCAGAGTAGGTAGGTATGGATACGGAGAGTAGGTTGTCAAGAATCCATCCTATCTCCAGTCTTTTTTTTTTGTTTTTATTTATTTTATTTACTTTTTCCTGATCATCCCCTTCCCCGGGCAAAGAGTGAACAGAAACCGACAAGGAAGAGGATAGAACAAAAAAAAAAAGATCAAAAGAGGGACGATACACGTCTTTGCACGTTAAATCCCACCGTCAGACCATCCATGACGCTCAATGCCCCTAGACCCGACCAACTCTTGCAGCCGCGATAATAGGTCCGAAGACGGGGGTGGGGGGGACCCGAGCTTGGTATGACGCCGAACCGCCGTCCCACTCTTCATGGGTCGATTCTCTATCTCTGTCTCTCTCTCTTGCTGTGGCCAGTCTCCGTTTTCCTCCCTCGTGCCGTACTTACATCACGGGAGAAAACTACCCATGTTCCCCCCCATCGTACCTCATGGGGCCAATCGGCCAAGCATGGCCCCAGCGGCGGGAACATCAGCGTGCTGGGCTGGTTTGGCATGGCGGGGGAAAGAGGTTGCTGAGGCACACGGTGACAGCGATAAAGCCTCGCGGCAAACACCGCCAGAAACCAACCCTCCCCCTTCCCCCAAATGTACCAAGTATCAGTACTCGGTACTTGTTCCCCATCCGGAGTGGGGAGAGAGAGGGAAGGACGGTGAAAAGGGTTTTGCACCTCGTCTCGCGACTCAGCCAGAGCCCACAGTGGCCTCCTCAGGGTCTTTGCGGATCCTCGGCTCGGGCGACCGCAACGCCCATCACCGCTCTCGTCGGTCTTCTCACCGGCGAGCGTTTCGCTGTGTGGGGAAGGGCGGCATGTCATACACGGTTAAACTAATCGTACGTACTGCGTATGCTGGGCCGGGTCAGCCAGGGGGGCGTACCTGTACCTAGGTACCTAGGCTGGGGAGCGTGACGTATGTACCGGTACCTGCTTTTCTCTCTCTCTCTCTCTCTCTCTCTCTCTCTCTCTCTCTCTCTCTCTCTCTCTCTCTCTCTCTCTCTCTCTCTCTCTCTCTCTCTCTTGTGCCACTCTCTGGCTTCTTGCGCCTGCCGCTAGCATCTGGGCCATTTCTCCGCATTGTACTGGATCGCATCAAGCCTGTCCCTGCTGCCCACCGGGGCCCAGAATGGGAGCCAATGCACCGAAGCCGCTTAGAGGTCGTTCCATTGCGGCCTGCCTGGGACGACGATGACATGCTCCTGCTCCACTTCGCAGACCAAAACTGCACCCACGCCACGCCCATGTACTTGTTCTCCTCTGTGATGGGCATCTATGATGTTGGGCTGTCTGGCCCTGCCTTGTTGCGGAATGTCTCTTCTCTTCTCTGTGCGTCGGCGGGGAAGGGGGGGCCGATGGCCTCGATCAACAGTTCTCCCGGCAAGTATGGAGTAGGGTTCCGTCACAGTCTATAAACCATGTCCACATGTAGTCGTCAAATATGGGTGAGACCGGCAGCGCCTCTAGAGTCATTGGCTTTGTGGCTGCTGCTGCTGCTGCTGTTGCTGCTGCTGCTCGGGTGCGTCGTGCGTCCGTGTCGGTGCTGGCTGAACTCTATCTCGAATGGGGGAATTGCGGGGGAGGGAACGTAGGAATCACAAGCCTCGAAATTTCCATTAGGCAAAGGAGGGGAATTCGCAGAGAGGCGAGAACTCAAAAAACGAGCAGGCGGGCGTTGGCTCATGGTTCCCGTTTGCTTGTGATAACGCCCCCTTCTCTTCCTCCCCTTTCCGCTCCCCTTTTCCTTTCCCTGTTGCCGGGCTCCTGGAGGCTGAAGCCATCACCTCGCCGTACCTCGCGCGTCGTTGATGCAGCGAGGTACTTGGTACTCGATACTTGGTGCCTGTGCTGCTTGGCCTCCCACCCCGCGGTACACGTGACTATGTACCTAATGCACTTGATCCATTAATCGTTGACATAGGGCTGGGGAACTAGGAAAGAGCTAGCCGTCTAGGTACCAAGGCAACCAGATACCTACTAGTAAGTATCCGTACGCTACCGGTATCCGTATCGTACTGGCATGAAGAGACAGAGTGCTTTATGCGTGTGTGCTGTGAACTTGTGACAGAGAGGAGAGGGGACCATAATCCAACGCTAGCAGCGCAACGAGGATGTGGGGGGCCGGCTGCGGTGGAGACACGTGAAGAAGAGCCGAGCGACTGGTGACGGGACACCCGTTTTTTCCTTCCTTTTCTTCCCCACGCACGCTTCTGAGCTTGACCCTCGCCCCGCCTCGCCTCGCCTCGCCTCGCCTTGCCCTGCCCTGCCCTGCCTCGCTCCTAGCTCGTCCCTTCGTCTCTCTAATGCGTGCGGAAAATATCGGGATTGACATCTGGCAGACGCCCACTTTGCCCTCTGGGGTTTCCCCATGGCGCCCAGTCAGCCAACCGCAAAGGGTTTCCGTCCCTCGGAACACCTTCGGCATGAGTATACTCCGAGGCACGGCGGGTGGGCGGGTAGCATACACTAGAACGATGCTTATGTACCGATAGTAGAACCACTTTCTTCTGATCCAGCGGCGAGAATCGCGCAATCCCCACGCGATGCCGAAACGTACACGTGTAGATTTTCTTTTTATCCTCCCTCTTCTTCTTAATTCTCTTTTTTATGCCTTGGTGCCTTTTTATTCATCATTATGGGGCGGGGTTTTTCTTTTCTTTTCTTTTTTTTCTTAATCTCTCCTTCCCCTGGCCCAGTCATCGTCGACCCTTATGATCCCGCAGCATTCGGAATTGGTCCTTCCAGCATGCAGCCAAAGTAGCAACCTCGTTTGATTGTCCGGACTCTGGCCGTTTCTCCCACTGTCCCGCCAGACTGCGCGGGACGACGTGGCCGACCAAACTGGGTCCGGAGGATGATACTGCGTTAGTCGAATGGGCTGCAGACTCTGGCAGCAACGAAGGGAGGCATGACAACCTCGGAATGCCGTTAGCACCCTGGTGTCTGAGTCAACATCCCGAAATCACCATCGTCAGGCGCCGAGGAAGGGAAAAAAAAAAAAAAAAGAAGAAGAGGTCGAACTGGGTACCGAAAGACGGTCTTCCCTCACTGGACACGAGTGTGGGTAGAGGGGGTTTGATGGACTCGATCCATGGCGCCATGCCTGGCATCGGCCGTGTCTGTCGCAGGCACATATTCTTGCATCATCTGCACGAGTCGCGGCGGGAAATCTAGCCCCTCCCCCCCAATCGCCTGCGTGTGCCTGCCGCTACAACGTAGTCTTAGTAGTCTGTCTGCCTGTTTGTGCTGTCACTGTGTCTGTTGTTGTGGTAAAGAATCGCATCCCGGATCGGTCGATGCGTCCGGCTTGGCCCTGCGGGCGTGTCGGCTCTTCTCCTGCATCCACTCGAGGGCCATTGGAAAGTCCGTCCGGTGACAGAGGCTAAATAACGAGCAGCCGCCTGCGAGAAATTTATTCGACCCAAGGCACCGAAGTGGGATCGGTTCAATTCACCTCGCGACTTTCGGAAGGTCCGTCGGCCGTCAGATTGATTGATTGATTGATGTGTCGAGGGGCCCCCGCCGGCGAGACCCTCCCTCTCAAATTTTGCCGTGATTCGCCGTGATTCGCCGCGATTGATACGGAGCCACTTACCGACGGGGCCAACCTCTGCCATTGGGCTTCACCGACCGGGGTGTACCGACCTCACCTCGGGAGCCGCTTCGATTGAGTCGCGTTGCTCTCCGAGCCGGTGAGGAAATGTCGCACACTTCCCGTAAGACCTATTCCAGCCCAGCTCCCTCTCCCAAGTTGCATCCTGCCCGAAACACTCACCTGAAGCTGCATCGGCGTTAACCAAAAAAGAAGGGGAGCAATAGACATGGAGAAAGGGGAGGAAATCAAACCGGAAAGAAAGAAGGGGAAGAGGGGGGAAAAAAACGCACATACGAGACAGGGGACTAGGAGAAAATCCAGGGTCCATCTACAGCACCGCAAGCCCGCCCAGCTAGGTAGCGAGCGAGCGAGCATACTGCCCCGTGTATGAGGTACAGCCTATCCGGCGACTCCAATCCAAACCGGAAAACCGCCGTTCTGCATTCCTTGCATGGATGGCCTCCAAGGGGGAGGGAGAAAAACCTCATGCCAATCGCACGACTCTCACGCCGTTCCACCCATTCAGATCCTACCTCCCTCCCCTGTGCACACATCCGTATGCGCCGAGAAGAAGACGATAGTCCGAGAGAGGGGCCCTTATCTTGCATAGGAGACGCGGCAGATTACTCCGAGAGCAACGGATAGGCGGTGTAGAAAGCAGCGCATCGCAGCGAGAATCAATCAAACCCTCTTTGTTTTTACTGGCTGGAGGGCGTGGTGGTGAACTGCTTCGCTGCCAACTGACCAACCAACCACGAGCTGCCGTCCCTTTCGAGCCCTGACCTTGAACGCACGCTCTGTGTGGCCGAGGCATTCCGTTCCGCTCCCCTTTCTTCACGGACCACCAGGGAAAACGCGAAGGCCACCACCACCGCAACACGACGCACCACCACCCCCCCAAACGTCCAACAGGAAAGGAGCAAAGCCCACCCTCTCTTCCGGACCACCTACCCTGCACGACACCGCCTACCTCCGTCCACCAGCTCCGCATACCTCGGCCTGTCCGGGAACCCCCCTCCCCTCCGCCTCCAAGGTCCTCTCTCTCTCTCTCTCTCTCCCCGGTCTCGCGGGCCGTCACTTACATACGGAACGCGCGGGACCGCAGCCATGCCGAACCACACTTCGAGGAGCTGGTTCGCCGTCCCCGCCCCGGTCGCCGCCCTCTTTCGCCGCTTCCCCCTGGCCGTATATCCCGCCAACGACCTCCCCCTCCGGTCCCCATCCCGCGGCGACCTCCCGACCCTCTACGTCTTTGTCGCCGACGACGATGCCTCGAGGGGCCGGCCGAGCTTCAACCCCTCATGTCTAAAGTGGCAGGTCCGTCGACACCTCCCCCCCCCAAAATGCGCCGTAGTATCTCCAGCTAACGCACCTCGCCGTCGAACCGCAGACGTTCCTCAAGATCGCCGGCGTAGAGTTCCGCATCCTCCCCTCGACGAACCACGCCTCCCCCTCCGGCGCCCTCCCCTACCTCCTCCCGCCCGCCGCCCCCCTCCGCCCCGTCGCCGGCGCGAGCAGGCTCGAGTCCTACGCCCTCGAGAACTCCCCCATCCCGCGCGAGAAGCGGCCCCCCCCGCCGCCCGCCGACCGCCTCGACGCATACCAGGCCCTCCTCGACACCCGCCTCCGCACCGCCTGGCTCTACGCCCTATACCTCGCCCCGGGCAACGCGGCGCTGCTATCGCGCCTGTACGTCCGCCCTGCCTCAAGTAACCCGCTCGTCCGCCTGGCCCTGGCGCACCAGGTCCGCTCCGCCGCCGAGGCCGAGGTCCTCAAGTCCACGCGCGCCGCCGCCGTCGACCCGACGAGGGTCTACGCCGACGCCCGCGCCGCATTCGAGGCCCTCGCCGCGCTGCTCGACGAGAACGGCGCCGGCGGCAGCAGGGAGGGGCGGTGGTTCTTTGGCTGCCAAGAGCCGACGCTCTTCGACGCCTCCGTATTCGCCTACACGCACCCGCTGCTCGACGGGGACCTCGGCTGGGCCGACCGCACCCTGCCCGACATCCTGGCCGGCTTCCCCGGCCTCGTGAGGCACCGCGAGAAGCTGCTGGAGAGGTGTTTCCCCGACGACGACGAAGGGGTGCTCGTGTAAGGGGAGGACTTGGGGAGAGACGGCGCCGACCAACTGGCCGAGAGCGGAAGATTGGGAAAGGGGGAGAGAGGACGTCAGTGAGGGCGACTTTGTATGATACCTAAAGAACAACCCCCCCCTTCCCCCTCTGGGGTCTGTGTGGGGGACGGCCGTAGACCGAGTGAACGAGCGGTGCTAGCATGCCGACACCACATCGTATAGATTCCTACCTGTGCGAGCGAACGGCTTGCTACCTTACTACCACCACAACAGACCTTCGGCCGCGACCGGCCTCCGCCGGTTTGCACGAGTCTCAATGACGAGTGTCAAGTTGGTAACCGCTTCTCAACCGGCGTCTTATCTTGCCCGTAGCGTCTCCCTTTTTGCTTCCTTCGTCAACGCCGTCTTGTCATTCTCGGCGGCTGCGATGTACCATAGATGTCTCCAAGTAGTTAAGGGCAGCCAGAAAAGGCAACAGGCCAAACTCGGCGACAGCAGCGCAACCGAAAAAAAAAGTCGGCACTGCGTACATGCAAGACAGTCATTGATAACATCTTTATTTGTGCAGCGGCGTCAGACGCCCCGAGCGTGACCTATGTAGACTACCCCAACCGCCTACCAAATCGCCCAATGCAAAAACCCCCCTCAAAGCCGACTGTAAAGCTACCGTTTCCACTCCAACACTAAGCCTGACGCCGATGATATGATGGTAAGAAAACAAAATTAAACACGAAATAAGGAGAATGAGAATGGTCTGAAGATGCGTTGAGGCTTCACAGAGCCGCCAAACCCTCTAGAAAGGCTGCGACTTCGGTATTTCTTCAATGACGTCCTGTAAAGAGACAAAAGCGCCTGGTCCGCCATTCTCTCGCAGGTCGTCTAGCAGCACGCTCGTCTGAGCGTAAATCTTTTCGAGAGCTGCACGAGAGGATTTACCCAATGACACTGCACACGGTTAGTTGTCGCACTGGCTGTGGCATTATGTTGCGGGACTTACGAAGAATCGCCGAATTAAGCTCTTCTGCAACTGCCAGACGACCTTTCCTGTCGAGCAGATGGGCAACGTCTTTCTCCCTCAGCGGGTTTGCGTACGCAAGAAGCGCATAAATGTCCGCCAAGTGCTTTGTGACCTCTCGCCTGGGATCGTCCTTGAACTCGGCATGAAGCTCCTGCCCGTATTGCAGGGTCGCCATTTCCAGTTCGTTGATATCGAGAGGGGTCTCGGCAGAGTCTTCGGTGTCCATCTGGTCCCAAGCACCATTCTCAGTACCGTTGGCGTCAAGGTCCATTGCCTGGGCGCCAACATCGCCGCCGTGACCATTGCTCTTCTTCGCCTCTGACACCACCCTCATTTCGGCAGCGGTCCGGACCATCTCGATAAACTTGCGGCACCTTAGCCGGAAGTATACCTGCTCATTATCTTTGAGGACCTGAGGGTAAAATGCGTTGGTGTGCTTAAGAGCTCTGTCAATATCGCCCTCGAGTACAGCTCTTCGGATCCCTGTAGTCATTAGCGATGTCCGGGCTTGCACGTCTATGCAGAACTCACGTTGGCGCTTGTTGGCATGCTCGTCATCCTTAACATTGATGCCCTCGATGGGGGCATTCGGATCGAGGCACAGTGCCTTCTTCTCGGCATTGATTTCTTCTGCAAATGCTCTTGCCGTCTCGACATAACCATCGTGCTGAAGAAATTGCAGAACCTGGCTGGTGGTCAGTCTAATATTCAATGTGAGTGGACCAGCATGAAACTGCACTCACAAGCGCTTGAACCAACCCGGTTTCATTCATCGTTGGCGCCAGACTCGCTGAGCTTGTCTGCGAGATCTCCCGTTGGATACGCTCCTTTTCTTTCTGCAAACAGACTGTCAGTTATTTCCGTCATATTATCATCCAATCTGCACCGTGACGCTTCTACAGCATCCAAGAACTGAGTTTTGGTGACTTGGAATATGAGCAATGTTGATACCGCCCTCCACGAACACATCGGCGAGCAGTATCATTGGCAAGGCCTTGGGGAAGAGCAACTAGGCAGTCCAAGTGGATGTCCCGGTTGGATGAGATGCACGGAAGAACGAAATGAGAATCAAAAACTCACTGTCATCATGCCATCAATGTCGAAGACGAAGGGGGTCTGGCCAAAGTTTACACGGACGTGCTCTCCAGACTTCTTCAACCCAACAGTTGGGTACAGGCTGCCCGATTTTCCGACTTCGCGAAAGGCGGTGCCTAAAAGGTGGCCATTCTTTGTGAAGAAAGCGCTGCCAGTCCGGAAGTTGACGCCACAACCGATAATATCAGACGCGGTAAAGGAAGGGCCGTAAGTCTTTCCGCCGCTCTGGCCCGCATAGCAGTGGCCGTCGTCACTGTGATAGCCCCAAGAATCTGTTTCCCAACCAGGGGGTCTTGAGAGTCCTACGTTCTTGCCAGAGAATCCGATACCGATGGTCATGCTGTGAAATGAATTAGAGCCTTGACGCTTCAAGCATGACCGGGAAACTTACTCATCCCGCTTGCCCGATAACACCTGGACCTCAAAGTAGTAGATGCCGCACTGCGGGGGCATGGGGTGGTCGGCACGTATGCAGAAAGCCTCGTGGTCACGCTCCGTCTGACCTCTTGGCCCGATGTATCTGACCTCGAGGCCGTCGGACAGGATATCAAGAGCACCGTACTTGTCGGAACTGTTCCACCTCGTGGGTAACGGGGCGAACGTTTCGTCTTCCTCGAAAGTGGGAGGCTTCTCGATGACATCGTAGTTCACTCCCCGGTGGGCACCCGGCTTGCTGTGAAGACTGACGCTACTTGCGCTCGTAGACAGGTTCGCGCCGGCCTGTGCCTGGGCTGCCTGGGACTCCTTCTGCGCCCGTACCTTTGCCCAATGCGCTTCCTCCAGCCGCTGAACATGTGCCGATCCCGCCAAATACGATGGAACGAAGAAGCCGCTCCCACTTGCACTGCTAGAGCCCGCAGTTTCACCCAGCGGGTTCGCCATGAACATATCAAAGGCCCTCGAAAAGGAGGGGAGCTGGAAACCACGCAACGGCCTCGCGGACGCGCCACTCAAGCCGGCGCCGTTCCTGCCCGTATCCATGTCGTCGCTCCTGCTCGGGTTGTAGTAGGCCGAGGCCGGCTCGAAGGTGATATCGTCGGAGCTGTTGAGGATGTGGGAGATGACCGAGGTCCGACCGGGATGTGAGAGGTAGGGCGGGTTATAGTTTGGTGGCGCTCCCGAGACGACTGAAGCGTAGGAGAAACGGCGGGGGGGAAGACTAGAGGTTCCCGAGGGCGAGTTTGGGTCGGTGTAATGTGCAGGACCATGGAACGGGTTCGTCATGGTGAGGGGTCGAGATTCGTGAAGGGGTCGACGTGCTCGGTGCACGTATGGCACCTTGTACGTAACGGGAGCTTCGCAAAGCCCCGAGAAGCTACAGTAGGAGCTTCTCAGGATTGTTGCTTGAGCGACCACCGTGTCTCGCTTCTTCGGTATCGAAGTCGGAGTTTCGGACAGGCCGTCAAGGGTCGTCGAGTGCAGCGGACAATGGGCGTGGAAATGGCGTGCTGGGAACGAAGGTTCGCGTTGAGTCGGACTATTACGATGGACGTGTGGCTGGTCTAGCGGATTGATCCGGGTCGTTAAGGTTCGCTTGGCTCTTAAAAAATGACTGGCTGCAACTGCACAGAAGAGACGACACGTCGAGTGTGCTAGAATGGGGCGCCGGACAGCTCGTTTATCATGATACCGGAGTGATGACAAGTCGAAAGATGGGGGTTGGATGAGGTCAGGTCGGGTGCTATGGCAATGTGGAGAACGGGGGGGGGCGGTACAAAGTATACCGGCAAGGTACGGACGGGGTGCAGGCAAGGTAAGGTAGGTAGGTCAGGTAGTACGGGGGGTTTAGGTATGTAGAGGGGATGGAGACCTATCAAGGTAAGGAAGGCTCAGGAGCATGAGGTGGTGGACGGAGCGTGTGGGTAGTTGAGTTACATCCATGCGAAAGTCACAGTGCAGTGACGGAAGTGAGGTTCAGCGCGCGGACAAATAATAGATGGGTGTGTCTTGCTGGGATTCGCTTGGCTTGGCTTGTCCCGAGCGTGTCCGCCGTCGTTCTCGTTGCTAGACGCTGCTAAACAATCACGAGAGCTGGTCATTGTTAGAGGCTAATCAGTCAGTTGAGGCGCCAAACGGGGTGGCCAGTCACAGCAGGCGTAGGTAGGTAACTAATCGTACGGCCTGGCAGGACTCGCCAGGGATTGACACGGTGCTATCGATGGCTAGGCTCGTCTATCCACTGTCCCCTGACTTTCATGGGGGGGGGGGGGAGGGTGTTGGCTTGTCTTGGAGTCGAAACATGAGCAAAAGAGGAGCTATCTATCCTACAACATAATAAGAGGATTACCAGCTTGTCGTGGGGATTGAATTAGTCTCTTTGAAATCCCTTCGAGACTAGCCACTCCTTTTTTTCTTAAAAAAAAAAAATGAACAAAGAGCAGCCCGAGAGCAGCCTCCCATCGAGTGAGACGCCAACTGCTGCGAGATTCTCAAAGGAAAGAGGGATGGCGAAACGTTGTCGTCATGCACCATGTCCACACTGTACACCATGCTGCTGCTGCTGCTGCTGCTCTTGCTGCGGGACGAGCGGCCGAGAAACCTGGCTTGATTAGATTCTTAGGTAAGCAGTCTAAGCCGGACACACTTATGTAATGATTATCACGTGATCTGTCCCAACCACCAACGTCGCTTTTCTCGGCATCCTCCATCGCAAGGAGTCAAACAGGATGGATGGGGGAATCACGAAAGGGGGGACCAATGCGTTTTTCCCTGCCCCCCCTCTTTCGCATACTTTGCCGATGCTGGGTTCCCACTTGTCTGCGGTCAGCGATGAATTGTGCTAGCAACCGCACGTAGCGCCTCCAATTGTCCCTCTCTTCCCATGAGCACCGTCATCTTGGGTTGTCGATGCACTCGAACAAATTAAACACATAACAAGGTCCTGGGCTGCGTTACCAGTCGCCCGTGATCAATGCAGGCGATCTGCAAACCCAACACGCGGCACCACTCCCCCCTAGATTGCCAGACTAACCTCACTGATCGCACATTAATTTCATGATTCGTCTCTGATTCGGAAGGGGTTTCCAATATCCGAGGGTCTCGGCACGACACCAACCGATTACATTTGCTCGAATCAAATCGACTCATAAATTGCATCGCATCCACCCTCGGTTGCTACAAAGATTTGGGACGTGAGAATGGTATCAACCGTATGGCCAGTCGGGATTCCTTCATGCTTGCGCCAACGCTGTAATATACACTTTGTGCCTCCATTCCGGGCAAATGCCGCTCTACCCTTGGCAGCTTCCTTGCTGAACCTAATACCATGTGCCCGTAACGCCGGCGGACTGCTGCCGCGCGAGAAACTCCCCGTTCCAAAGACTGACTGCAGACGCGACTCGTGCCTTTCTGAAATGCTGTCTGTCCGAGACCCCATTGCCCTTAAAAATCCTCAAAACTCCAAGATGTTGTGTACACATGTGGGATAGACCACCTTCGACACCTGTCAATGGCATGAAACAAACGAATTCGCGAGCAGCCGGGCGTCTATGACGCGGCAGTAATAGCCATAGGTCCCGGCGAACTCGCCGGGACGCTGCCTTGCGCGCTCCGCATCTCAACGTCGGCGCCGCTGTTGGCGGCACTATTGGCGTCGCTCTTGATCTGGTCGTTTTCCTTATTCTCCTTGGTGCTGCTGTCGACGGAAGCCGCAGCAGAGTCTCCGGTGCTGGACTCGGGCGCGGTCTTGGGCGGCGCGACCCATCGAGGGACTTCCCAGACGATGCCCGTGAAGCTCTTGAGCGTGAAGCCGCCCTTTGCCCACTTGCGACAAGGCTTGCCAGATCGGTCGAGAGCCCGAAGACCGGCGTTAATGGCACCTTGGTTCGCCTTGGGTCCCAACTTGTGTCCGCCAGGGCCACCGCGGGCATTCGGATCGATTGTGCCATCCTCACTGCAAGAGGGAAAGAGGTTAGCATGAATCGGTATGATGAAGTAGTGTGTGGGAACATACAGGCGCGCCTTCTTCTTGGGTCCCGGCTTGCCTCGAACCTTGGGCTGCCCATCGGGGCCGACTCCGTTGACAGCGCCAGCGCCACGCTTGATGCCCTTCTTCTTGACTCCTTCCATGGGAGGGCCCATTGACGTGGGCGCAGGAGTGCCGTCACCAGCAGGCGTGCCAGGGTTCGAGTCGGATGCAGTTTCTCCGTTGGCGGCAATCGGCGCAGGCAATGTCGTTGACGTAGCGGGAGAGTCCTGAGATTCTTGCGTTTCCTTGGTTCCATTTGTCTCGTCAATGTCCATCTTGACGGGCGAATCTTCCTTGGGGGAGGCGGGTTCGAGGATATTCTTCAACTTGTCGGCACTGACAGTCAGGGTGACGACGAGAAGGTCGCCCTTACCCCCGTTCGACTTGCGTCGGCTGACAGATGCGGTAGGAGCCATTTCGATGTATTGGCTGCCGTTTGATGAATATGATGGATGCGAGTTAAGCGTGTTAGAGCAAAGATGAAGAAGGGCGAAAGATCGATGGGGAGGAGGTGGAAAGCTCAAGGGGGAGTGTTGGCTTTGTCGTAGGCAGCTGCTTTGATGGATGGGGTGGCGGTCGAGCCAGTCATCTAACGAGCCACGGGTGATGATATGATCTGGTGGGTAATGGGTTGGGCAAGGTGGGTGGGCGGTGCGTTGCCGCTGGTGTTGCGATTGCGGTTGCGGTTGCGGTTGCGGCTGTGGCTAGTTGGGTGAGCGGTGCGGTGCGGTGCTGTGCGGTGCGATGCGGTCTGGTCTGTCTGTATCGTCTAGCAGATTATTTCGCGTTGGCGACTCGTACAGCCGACGGCGAGGTGATGATGGCGTGGGTTGGCGATGGGTGGAATGGGAGGGTGGATGGGAAGACGAGATGGGGAGGAGAGAGAATTTTTATTTTATGGGGGAGTCCATCTGGTAAGTTTGGCGGCGTCTCATTTTCGAGAGAGCGCCAAACCAGGCGGCGTGACATCTCATGCTGGGTTGGGTGCGGTGCTGGGTGCGTGGTGCTGGGCTCTCGCTCAAGAATCGACCTCCAGCTTTCGCTTCTCTCGCGCACCTGCCCTCCCACCACGGGCAGTTGTGGGTAAGCAAGTAAGAGACCAATAAGCTGGGGAGGGTCCGTGACCGCCGACCGGAAAGGGATGGCCGCACGCTTCCAGACTTCCAGAGCTGAGGTAGGTACAGAGGTACATCCGATCCTTCCTTCCTCCGAGCCAGATGATACGTACCACTGTATCCTCCGCCTCTCTCGTCAACAGGGTGATGATTTGAATGCGTCCATCTCACTGCATCTTGGACCTTGACCGGCCTCTGGCCTCGGCAGAAACTGGGAATAGGAAGCTCAGTAATACACCACACACTGTACACCACGCACACACAGACTTTATTTTTGCCCCCTTTTCGTTATACTGTCTGTACCTTTGCTTCTTCTCGTCCGAAGCCCCCCCCCTTTTTTTCCCCCCCTCTGGTCTCTACAGTCCCTTCCCAAGCCCTGGTCTTGCCTTTGCTTCACTTTCGTTCGCGTCGTTGTCTGGTGCCTCAGGCTGGCGGTGGTCATCGTGTATCCGCACCGCACCCTTCCACTCACATCGTCTGGTCTGCTTGTCAAGGCGAGGGCGAAACACTTTCAGCACCTCGCGACATGGCCCAGCTGCCACTTACCAATTCCAGCATGGCTTGACTCGAAAAAATGGCGATAACACGCTATCTTGCTCTCTCCACAACACCTCCCGGAACACCGGACGATGATCCTTGGCCCTTTCAGACTTTGTACGGAGCATTGCGAGTTATTTCCCTCAGGGGCCACGCATCCGCAACCTGGTACAGCACACAATGCACAACCCGGATTACAGCATTCCGCACCCTCGGTGGTGCATGCTCTTTGAGCGATGCACCTATACCAAGCCAATTGCCGATCGTGAAGAAACCGATATATTCCTTAGCTATCCCCAGGTCGTTGTGACGGCTGTCGAGATGGCTGATGCCGATGCACCCTGCGAAGAGACCGTCCGGGTGGAACAACGCGTTGGACACTGAACGAGGATCAAGGGGTCAGCAAACAAGTCTCAAACTCACATACCCAGACAACCTTGGTCTACGCTTGGCTGGTGCTTTCCAGCACTTTGTCCAGGGCGGCGCAGAACTCTGAATTGGTGATGGCGACCTGCAGGTTTCCGACTCAGCCTGGAATCCCCTTGGATCCCTCCTTGATTTATGAACTCTACGTACCCGGAGCTCTCGCCTGTCAGCAGGCCACTTCAAATGTTGCCGCCCCAACTGCTTCATGAAACTAAAAGACGGGCTGTCAGCCCTCAGTCAACCTGTTGCGCCAACGTCACTGTCAAAAGGTGCGGCCTCGGAATCAAACACCAGCAGAACGGCAGGCGGGTTAGATCGTGAAGAATGACGCCCAGCCGAACTTGACTCGCAGCCTACTGGAACGACCCTCTCAGCTGTGATGCGGACAGGACCGAGACACCAGCGCAATTTGCCTGCTTCATTTCGATATGCGAAAGGGGCTGCTTCTCTGAATAATTACGATCCACCCAAGGGAGGCTTCACAGCTACGTGTCCAAATCTTTGCTTACCATTGCACCTTCCAGAAACCCACAAATGATTGAAAAGGAAGCCAGTCATCACTAGTTGCAACAACAGCGCCAGCCTGCTGGCGACCCGGGAATGGACGCCCTATCATATAGAAATGGGGCAACGAAGACTTGCTGCATCTGCCGCGGTCATACTCCCTGTCAGATGGATACAAGAAAACAAAAGCTTTCGACCCGAACGCCAATCTCACCTGACAAGAGCCAATCGTACTTCCAAAGTTCAGACATCTCAGCCCAACACCTATAAAAACAAAGAGACTAAAGTGGCGCAAGCCTGGATGGAGATGAGTCTAGTACTCAGCAATGGTGAACCCACCTATGTAGTCGCTTGGTTCCCATGGAAGACGCGAAGAAGACCATGGCTTTCAATTTAACAGCACCCATCCAGTCCATCGTTGTTGCACGATCACGAAGCGAGGCTAGACGCTACCGCCGCCATGACCGATCTTTTGTCAATTAATCCCCAGGGACAACGGACTTTTTGCTTGCTTGCCAACCCTAACCGGAGAAGAAGCATCACCTCTAGCATTTATGAAGAAAACAGCCGACGGCGAACATCCACACAGCCTACCAGTTATCCTTGTTTCAATACAGTGGTGACCACGAGCGGCATTCACCATCAGAGCATCCCATCGAATTGGCGTTTGGTCCGTTACCCGACCGCATCGGGATAATCTATGTCTACTATGTATCCCTAGCGTTCACGGTTGATCAATTATTGTCGCGACATGTACCAACGAAGACTCGTACTGTCGTCATCTTGAAGCCAAACTTCGTTGTGCTACCCCGAAACTACCTCATCCTGCACGGCTCCATTGACAGGAGATACTTTCGTGAATTGCGTCGTCATCTTGACTCTTGTGTGTCACGCTTCGTGCTTTGTCACCCGAGCCACCATCCCAACAGCACCAGCAGCCGTAATCACCGAGGGGAAGGCAAATGTCTTCCACCAACACGCTTACGAGGCCTCGAAGGCAATCCACCAGCGCAGTCATTGGATACTAGTTCATGGGAAGACAAGTGTTGACAGTCTCAACAACGGCCCACAGTTGATCTGTCATTGACCGAGGGACGGTGCTCCGCGAGGAATGTAGCCACATCATCAGTCATTGACGGGTCACTGGAATGCGTTACCATTGTTATGCTGCTGGCAACGCCACACAAACTATATCATGGGCTCGAGAAGTCTCGATGCTGCCGGACCTGATGGGTGAACCATCTCTTGCTCACCAAAGATTCCAAAATGCATTACATTAACAAGATTCTTCACTTCTGCGTCGCTCTTCAAGTCGTCTTTAAGGGCGCGTCCGGTGCGATCCTCCGCGGACGGACTAGCGGCGCCGATTCGGTCCAGCTTTCACCAAGCAACGCCGATCTATTCACTGAAGCTGCCGACCTCGATAATCAGCTAGACAGTTTTCTGAGGAGCTGGGCTGGTGGCCATCGCAAACCCGACATTGTTGAAATTGCGAACATCGCGAAGAGGCAAACCGGCAGTATTCAGATCTCCTCGGAGGACCTCCAGGACCTTCTGAGGCTTATTCAGTCTATCGAGCGGCAGCTTTCGGCAATCATTGCGTCCGGAGGCAGTTCGGCGAGTGGAACTGTTGCGTCGCCTGTATCCAGCACGGTCAGCAACGCGGTTCCGGCCAGTTCGGCGATTGAAACTGTTGTGCCGCCCGTATCCGACACGGTCAGCAACACAGGCCCGGTCAGTTCGCCGTCAGCGTCGTCAAACGAACAGTCGACCGACACTGGAACCAACCCAGCCGTCACCATTGTAAGTGCTCTAACCCCCAGCCCCTTTCTGACAAACAGTGGTGCAGGCAATAGTGAACCCCTTACCACGGCATATGCAACATCAGTTATGACTACTACACAATGCAAAACAACAGTCACTCGAACTTACACCACATACGTGTATGAGGAGAGTCCCTCAGCGGTGCCCCGAGCCGTTCGGGCTGTTGTCGAGGACGACGACGACATCGGTGGTCCAGATCCCAGCCCAACGCATGATCTTGAGCAAGACGACGAATGGGAGCCTTGGGTCGAGTTTGACGGAACGACGGGTGACGAGGACGGCTCCGATGTTGGATTCACTACACGCGACACCTGGACCTCCTTGGGATTGACGCGTCGTGCCCCCGGAGGTGTTTCCTCCCACGCCGAAGCCCTCTTCACTCGTGACGACGGAAGCCCTTGAGAGCCAACTTCTGGCTCAGGTGAGTTTCTTGTCTTGCATGCGAGAAATCATCTTGCTCATGTTTTGGCAGTGCATTTTTCATGGCTTGAAAATTTGATGACGAGCAAGAATGGACAACGACAGATTATGATGAAAGATTTCCATGAACGATTTTTACGATACTTGAGACGATCATTTGACGCAAGGAGGGTACATGGAGAACATGGAGCTGCTATATCTTTTTCCAGCGATACACAAGGGAAACTACAGGTCATGTGCTGCATCTTCAACAGGTGGGCACTGCAACTGGCCTTATCACAGAGCACTCATTAATTGCACATTGAATTTTCTTATCGGCTTAACAATTGTCTTGCCTAAATCTGTGTGAAACCTGTTAGCGTCTCAGACCATTTAGGCCGGGCCCGTGTTCCCAGAGGCCGGAACGGTTCCGGCCACGCCGGCCATTATCGGTAGAAAAGCGGGGCCAGCGAAGTTCATTACTCAACCACAGAACCACAGAACTCGGCATCTCGGACAACGAAGAGCCTCGTAATTGCTGAGAAAAAACTTTGTGCATTTGTTCTCAGCGTCTTTCCCGAAGAAGAAGTATGACAGGTGGTCATATGGGGTGTACGATGGGGCGCACCTGGGATGCGGGAGCCTGTGAGGTGCAGAGCAATGCCGCTTATCACGGTCAACGAGCGGATGCAAGGGCTTGGCCGGCAAGAAGGGGGGAGCGAACCCATGGTCTTGGTTGTCTAGATACGCCCGTGTGACCAGGTAGACTAGGATGATATGACAAACAGAAATGGAATGGGCGCGGCGGGCGGCGAACGGGATGCTTTGTGTCATGCTCCGTGGCCGGAGTGAATGGTGCACCCCCTCACTTGAGGCCGGAATCGATTCCGGCCACGAAGTATATACACGGCGCCGAGTGGCGTCAAGGCAGCCATTCGAACTTTCACTCGCATCCATCCAGCGCCTACAACGAGAAAGCACTCTCTGGGCTTTGCATCACATTATTCTGCAATTTTTTGCGATTTTCTCCTATCCTTTTACATAGGCATATCACTTATACACACTTCGTTGAGTCGTGTTAGTCAACTTACACGACTTTGCATCCAACCCCTAAGCGAATTCGTCCATCACATACAAATACGCAGACACATACATATATACACAAAACAGGAGCAACACACCCCCATAAACCCATAACCCACCACTGCAACCCGCATACTTCTTCCACTTACTTCACCCCCACGCATTCACTCACCCCGGGTCTTCTTTCACAATGGGATCGATCGACTCCACTCCCTTCCCTGTCCTCGATGACCCCCGTCCCGAGGACAACTCCCTCCCGGCCTTCATGGTCTCCACTACCCGCGGCTTCCTTCCCCGTGCGGACCCTGTTGCCGTCCTTCCTTCCGAGTTCGCCCCGCTCGAGGACATACTCTCCCGCATGCCTGTCAAGAAGCTTGACGGCACGCCGGGCCTGCTGGCCTCATCCAAGCTGGGCGAGACGGTCGACGCCGAGTTCCCCGACCTGACCCATGCCATCGACAAATACAAGGACAACCTGCCTGTAAGCATAGATGCACAACCGCGCTACCCGGTTTACCCCCTCTGACCTTGGAAACAGTTGATGAACGCCCTGTACCGTGACTACTCGTTCCTCGCGTCCGCATACCTGCTCGAGCCCTGCCACGAGCGCTTCGTCAGGGGTGAGGGGTACGGCCTCGCAAGGGATCGTCTGCCCCGGAAAATCTCAATGCCTATCGCCCGCTGCGCTGAGCTGTAAGTCCACGCTCTCCTATTTCCGACCTCCCCCATATCTCTCAATCCGCCCTGTTGCAATCACTAACAAACACGAAGCACCGGCTTCAAGCCGTGGATGGAGTACGCCGGATCCTACGCCCTCTACAACTACCGCCTCGAGGATCCTTCCAAGGGCCTGGAATACTCCAACGTCCGCCTCATCCGCGCCTTCGAGAAGGGCCTCGACCCGACCTCGTCCGAGGCCGGCTTCGTCCTCGTCCACATCGCCATGGTGAAACACACCGGCGGCTTGGTCAAGGGCACGATGGACGCGCTCCGCTCATCCGCCTCGCCCGGCTCGCCCCTGGACCGCGCCGTCCTCAACCGCGGCCTGTCCGAGGTCCTCGCCGCCCTCCGCACCATCAACAACACCATGGAGACCATGTGGGACAAGTCGCGGCCGCAGAGCTACACCAGCTTCCGCACCTTCATCTTCGGCATCACCAGCCAGAGCATGTTCCCTAACGGCGTCGTCTACGAGGGCGTCAACGGCGACGAGCCCATGTCCTTCCGCGGCGAGTCCGGCGCCAACGACTCCATCGTGCCCCTCGTGGACAACCTCCTCCAGGTGCCCATGCCCGACACGCCCCTCACCGAGATCCTCAAGGACTTCCGGTCCTACCGTCCCAGCAACCACCGCCAGTTCCTGATGCACGTCAAGGACCGCTCGCTCGAGGTCGGCCTCAAAGACGCCGCGCTCGCCACGAAGCTGTCGGCCGACGGCCTCACCGAGAGCGAGAGGGAGGCCGTCCGAGAGTCTCGCCGCCTGTGGCTCCTCATCCTGCACCAGGTCCGCGACTTCCGCTGGCGCCACTGGTGCTTCGCGCGCGAGTACATCCTAAAGCGCACATCCCACCCGACGGCCACCGGCGGCAGCCCCATCGTCACCTGGCTGCCAAACCAACTCGAGGCCATCCTCGTCGAGATGGAGGGCCTGTACGAGGCCGTCGGCGGCGGGAACAAGGGCGACTGGGACCTCGGCGAGGAGCTGCGGGATGTCATGGACCTGGTGTCGAGGCAGAAGCACACGCTGCGGAAGGAGGTGGCCAAGTACTGCGCCGAGCGCGGCGTCAATACGCCCTTATCTTCCTCGTAGACAAAGGAGCTGCGGGCGCAGGTTATCGTTGGGAAGGGTGCGGTGTGTGTATGTGTGTGTGTGTGTGTGTGTGTCACATAGCGAGTCTCATGCAGATAACGTATTCAAGCAAGTCTATCAACCCAACCAGTCTATCATCGCCCCGTACGCTGCTCCACCATGTGACTGTACATCGCGGGCGCGCTAAGGGACGCAAGTCATGCCTTAGTTTTGCATTGCCTTATCCATGCTTTTCCTCCACCTGGGCGCGAACCTCCTCAATGTCCAGACGCAGATGTAGCCCGACACCCACGTGAAGATGCCCAGGATTGTGAACAGCCAGCCGTTCCCGATGGCGCTGATTAGGGGTTGCGCAGCGACCGCGCCGACGCAGCTGAAGATGTTCCTGACAAAATTGTTGACCGCGACGCCGCCCGAGCTGCGTTTGGGCATGAACTCCGTTAGCATGGTGGTGGCGGCGCCACTACGGGAGAAGCGATGTTAGCCGAGATCGGACGGACGATAAGGAGCAGAGCCGACGGAAGTGTGTGTGTGTGTGTGTGTGTGGACCAGCAAATAACTCCCGAAAAGAAAAGGGGAAAAAAAGGAAGAAAAGAAAACCCCCTCTCCGGAGGGGGACGGAAAACTTACAAGACGAGCATGGAGCTGGCTCCAAAAGTGAAGAGACCGATACACGGCACGAACCAGAAGAGACCCTTCTCTACCACCCAGCCGTAGTAGATCAGGGACGCAGGGTACACCGTCGCAGCGATCCAGATGTTCTCGCGCATCCTGTCCTCCGGGAGCAGGATCAGCTTGCCGTCGGCGTCGTAGCGGCCGGCCTTCCTAGCCTCCCTCGCCATAATGACGTCGAGCCAGCGGCCGCCGAGCAGCGAGGCCATGAAGTAGCCCAGGCCGGCGGGGAAGTAGAAGAGGCCGATGATGAGCTCCCCGAAGCCGTACGGGGCCGCCGAGAGCGTGGCCTGGACCGAGATGTTGACGAAGAAGAGGGCGCCGAAGGTGATGGCGGCGAAGAAGACGGTGATGGCGACGGGCGGGAAGCGAAGGTAGAGCAGCACCGAGAGCGGGTCGAGGAAGGACTTCTTCAGGAACGCCGCCGCCTTTTTCGAGCGCACCTTGACCGACTCGGTCGTCCTCGTACGGGAGAGGGTGACCTTGCCGCCCTCGGAGGCGGCGCGGGCGGGGGGCGCAGGCGGCTTGGGCCGCGCCAGGGTCTCGGGGAGGCAGAAGAGGATCATGACGAGGACCAGGCCGCCGTAGATGGACAGCGCCCACATTGTCGACCGCCACCCGAAACGCTGTGACAGTGCTCCGCCGATGATGGGCTATATGAGTGAGAGAGAGAGGGTCAGCGGCCCGGCAGGCGCGTCGCTCAGCGGGGATGACGCGGGCGGACTTACAGCCAGGAGGGGCCCGGTCAGCGGGCCGAGATAAAAGATGCTCATGGCGCGGCCTCTTTCGCGCGGCTCCCAGATGTCCGCGATGGTACCGGCCCCGACGGCCTGGACGCTGGCGCTCGCGCCCCCGCTGAAGAGGCGCATCACGATAAGCATGCTGATGTTCACACTTACGGCACTGAGGATGGAGAAGACGACAAAGAGAGTGAAGGACAACAGGTAGATGGTCCGGCGGCCCAAGGTCTCTGAGAAGGACGACCACCACAGTGGGAAGATGGCCATCGCCAGCATGTAGAAGGCCACAGACAAGTTGGTGATGGTAGGCGAGACGCCAAACTCTTTGGCCATCTCCGGCAGGGCGGCTTGCACATGTTAATGATGATTCAAAACGAGGCCCTGGAGGGGGGGGGGGGGGGCGTCTTGCGCAGCTTACGATAGAAGATGGATGAGCCCATGGGGGAGACGGCGGCGGCAAGAGCGACGATGAGTGTGATTGTCCATTTTGTCTTGGCGTGATACGATACAGGGTTGTCCACTTCCGGGATGGCGGCGAGCTGGGCGAAGAGGCCGCGCCTCTTGGACCTGGGGACGACGGAGAGGGCGCGGGAGCGGGTGGATGAGGCGCGGGACCGTGGCCTCACCGGGACGTCGCCGGCTGCCGGGTCCCCGCCGTCCGGCTCGACACGGGACCTGCCCCCATCCCGGCCGACCTCGATGATCTCGTCCTCGTCATCGTCGCTGCCGCTCGATTGACTCGGCTCGTCGCCGCGGCTGGGAGCGTCGTCTGGCGGAAAAGCGTCCTTTTCCGGGTCGCGTGGTGTGGTGGCGGTCATGGTCGAACGCCGAATCGGTGCCGAAGCGGGCTCACCAGTGAGCTCCCCGCGCGTCCAATGCCCAAGATATAGAACGGTCGAAGCCGATGCCAAGCGGGAACAGACACGGGTAAACAGAAAGGCAGCGGGAACTTGTAGACTCACGAGAAAGAAAAGGCAGTCAAGAAGTAATATCTTGAGAATGGGAGAGGAGCGCGAGCACGAATGACGACAGGAAGTGCCGGGGCGTAGCCGTTTTTTATTCGGGCGCTGTCCGGCTCTCCCAACCCCACACACCTGCCTCCCAGGGTTTGGTCATGATGCTACTAGCCTCCTCATGGGCAGTCATTCAAGTGCTCCTGGGTCGGGTACCCTTCCGCAGTGGGGTGGATCGAGACCGCGCTCGGCTCTGGACAGCCGATGTTTCGAGCGCGAAGAGATGCCTCGGCCGTTCGACAGACAGGGCAGGTGGAGCAGCATGACGAGCATCTGGTGTAAGCAGGCGGTCCATGAGAAGAATACCGGTAGAGGGTAGCGCGTCAACAAAACGACGAGGCCGGGAGAGCAGAGTGGTGAATGAAGCACTTGCTTTCGGAACCAGATTGGTAAACGCGTAAAGGGCGGAAGATCGGCACTGGCCGTTAGACTTGCCATCATCGTCTACGTAGCACCGCATAGGAGCCCGAGGTCCGGTTCCCGTCCTATACCCGCTGCGTAAAACGAGGCGCGCAATCGGCAATAGGGGACACAACTCCTTTCGGCTCGGTTCTTATCGGAGGTTCGCTCCTTATCTGGCGAAACGAACAGTTCCTACTGACTGACAAAGCAGTCCATCCCGCCCTGGCGCGTGGCGGTCGCGGAGTGCATACATGCATACATGCATACATATGTCGTCGCTATGGCCTGCATGCTTGGCGGGGTTCGTGACGGAGGGTGGCATCTCTAAAAGTAGAAACGTTTGACACACGCAGGTGAGGTGAAGAAAGGGGTGTCGGATGAGCCTCACACGGGGCACCAGGTTGCTGAGACGGGGCGATGGGAGGTAAATACTCGACGGATATGCTGTCGCCGCAATATTCAAGGTAAGAAAGGTTGCTTCAAAGATGGAAGAAAAGATGGAAGAAAAGATGGATGGTAGCAATGCCAGTGATACCTTCCGGAAGGGGGGGCAGGGCAGCAAGACTTTCAGCGGACCCGCCAGGCGATTGAGATCCCTGTTAGTGACTTGGAGAACATGGCCAGCAAGCTGCTCTAGACAGGTGAAAGGTAGCCGTGTCGAATATATGATTGCAGTTTACGGGAGCGATGTAGTCGGATGAGGCCATGGCAATGGCCGTTCTATCTCTCCTGTGAGTTTAAACAAGGTTGTTCGGCTAACAGTCTGTCATTGGGGTTGATGAATTGGCTTTGGCTATGGTGGTGCCCTCTCCCTGTCCCGCCCCCCTCTCCCTGTTCCGTCCCCCCCCCTCCGAATGCGGGGCTCCAAATTTTCATAGCGAACATGCTGCCCCCCGCCATGTGGCACGAGCCCTCACCGGCCAACAAGACCGACTTACCGCAGCTGCGAGATTCCTTAGTTGACTCGTACGGATTGTCCGACCTTGGCTTGTAAGTGCAATAAGAAGTAACGTTCCGCTGGTGCACCCAGCCAATCCCGTCTGCAACCATGTCCCTTACCAACGCCTCGCCCGCCGACGCCGCAAAGGGTGCGAAGTCGGCCTCCCACACCCTCGCGACCCTCTCTGCCGAAGCCCGCAACGACGCTCTCACGGCCATCCACGCCGCCCTCGCCGACGCCCGAGATGACATCCTGGCCGCCAACGCACGAGACTTGGAGCTCGCACGCAAGGCCGCCGCCGATGGCCAGTTGAGCCAGAGCCTGGTGTCCCGCCTGGATCTGGGCAAGAAGGGCAAGTTTGAGGATATGCTCAAGGGCATCTTGGATGTGCGGGGACTCGAGGACCCCGGTATGTGTGCTCACCAACGGCTCGGCTCCCCCCCCCTTCACTTCCTTCTCTGACTCGAACCTAGTCGGCAAGGTCACGCTGAGGACCAAGCTGGATGACGGTCTCATCCTGGAGAGGGTCACCTGCCCTATCGGCGTACTTCTCATCATCTTCGAGGCCCGCCCTGAGGTCATCGCCAACATCGCATCTCTGGCCATCAAGTCGGGCAATGCCGCCATCCTCAAGGGAGGCAAGGAGTCCACCGATTCCTTCATCGCCATCTCCAAGGTCATCTCCGCCGCCCTCGACAAGTCCCAGGTCCCCAACTCGGCCATCCAGCTGGTCACCACCCGCGATGTCATCCCCCAGCTCCTGGCCCTCGACCAGTACATCGACCTCGTCGTCCCCCGCGGCTCCAACGAGCTCGTCCGCTACATCAAGGAGTCTACCAAGATCCCCGTCCTGGGCCACGCCGACGGCCTGTGCTCCATCTACCTCGCCGACTCCGCCGATCCCTCCATGGCGGCGGCCGTCATCGTCGACTCCAAGACGAGTTACCCAGCTGCCTGCAACAGCTTGGAAACCCTGCTCGTCCAGGAGTCGGCCCTCGAGTCCGTCTTTCCCGCGGCCGCCGAGGCCCTGATCGCAAAGGGGGTGACGCTGCACTGCGATGCAAAGTCCAAGGCTACGCTACAGTCCAAGATCTCGGGAGACGCTGCCGTAAAGGTGGTCGACGCCAAGGATGCCGACTTCGACACCGAGTTCCTCTCCCTCGACCTTGCCGTCAAGGTCGTCGCGTCCTTGGACGAGGCCATCGGGCACATCAACCTTCACGGCTCCAAGCACACCGAGGCCATCCTCACCTCCTCGTCCGAAGACGCCGAGAGGTTCATGGCGGCCGTCGACGCCGCCGGCGTGTATTGGAACGCCTCGACGCGTATGGCCGACGGCATGCGTTACGGCTTCGGCACCGAGGTTGGCATCAGCACCAACAAGATTCACTCCCGCGGCCCCGTCGGCCTGGAGGGTCTCATGATTTACAAATACAAGATCAGAGGCCACGGTCAAGTGTCGCTGGCGTACGGCGAGGGTGAGGGGCAGAAGCCTTTCAAGCACGAGAAGTTGCCGTTCTGAGAGATTGGGAGAGAGACACAAAAGGAAAAGAGCATGTTAACTCGGCGTTAGTCAGGCGTTGTGGGTCGGGAAAGGGGGGGAGGGGGAAGAAAGAGAAAAAGAAAAAGCCCCCGAATAAATAAAGAATCACACCCAAGAGGGGCCATTTCAGTTGTCGATCTGAGTTCCGTTCATCCTTTTCTGGCGGCGGTCGTTGCCGGGGCCGGCCCCACATCAGTCGGGAACCTGCCGGTTCAGTACGGCCCTAACCGCCGAGAAGCCGGGCTCTTGCCGTCTTACCCGAATGTCTGCCATAAGCCAAAAAGCTTGGGTTATGTAGTATTTCCGGACATGGGTTCTACTTTTCACTGCGGCAATGCTTTGGTAAAGCCTTGGCGAAGCCTCCGACTCCCGGGAGGCATCCCTTCCTGCCCCTTGGCTTCCTGAATGCCACGCGAACAGGCTAGCCTTAACATGCTACTTTCACGAGGCGCCCTCGAGATAGCCATTGAGGCAATTTCCATTCGGAAATCAACATACCATGAAACTTGGTGAACAAGTTGTAGAACAAGGAGTGAATAAGAGGGAAGAAGCCGGGCCAATGACGGCGCGACTTGCTGTTGGTCGACTCTAAGCGCCGCCCCTCTTCGTCTGGCGCCCAAAAAAGTTAGAGACTCTCTCCGGCCCTCTAGGCGGTCGCCAGCGATTGGACGACAGTGCAGACCATCCCAACCAAGGAGCTCGAATTGGAACCTCGACCTCTGGGAGAAAGGTCCCCAATGATTACTACAGTACTTGCCCTACCGCACTACCTATCGAATGCAGGCTAACGGGAAGTTGGGGGGCGATGCGGCCACATTTCGTGGCCAGTCACCCCCCGGGAGCCGTGGAAGGCAGGGGTCCTGGCGGAGCTGTCTTGCACGGCGCGTGAAGCTCCCTCTTTAATGGACCTGAACCCCAAGGGCGCCCATTGTCTTTGCGCAACGCAAGCCTCTCTCTCCCTCCTCCTTCCTTTGAAATCCCCCGATACCTGTTCGGAAGCTTCGACCGTTCGAATTCGCTTGGTAGGCGGCATTTCTCTCGTGGAACCCAAGCCTTACTGTGTGCGCTCTGTGTCATCTAGCGTGGCTGCGATCACTGTAAGTGCGGGGCAGCGATGCGACAACTCATTGCCACCGGCCCTGGTAGGCGACTGACTGGACTGACTTGAAGGCAGATAGAGATCCTCTCGCTGTTTCCCTCCGCGACTCCGCCCTGCGTCGTCCCTGACCGAGTCTGATTGTTCAACGTTGGAAATACTCAACATCTCGACGACGTCAGCAGCCTAGCAGTGGCTTTCTCTTGTGGCCATGTCTGCCCAGTACTATCCCCGTGAGTCGCTCATCTGCCCCGCCAAACGGACAAGAGTAGCTTGCGCTGACACATTTCACAGCTCCCCCCTCGGGAGGTACGTCTTCTTGAGCGAATGAAGCCGTCGATTGTCCCCTTGGCTGACCGATCCTCAAGGTCAACCCCAGCAGAACTATCCGCCGCCGCCGCAATCGCCGCCCGCTCACCAGACCCAGTTCTCCTACCCTTCTCCTCCCTCACAACCTCGACACGGCCATAGTGGAAGCTATCCTCTGCCACCTCAGCCCTCCCCGGCGCAGTCGCAGAACTATCCGCCTCCTCCTCAAGCCTCGCAGGCGCAGAGCTACCCTCCCCCCCCCCAGCCGAGCACGCCTCAGAACTACCCACCACCCCCCCAGCCCTCGGCCGGACAGCACGCAAACTATCATCCCCCTCAACAGGCATCTCCAAGCCAGGTGAGGACATACGCGCCGCCTCCCCAAGCTACGACGTCGCCTGCGCCATCTCAGCAATATCCCCCGCCCCCGGGTCTTCCCCAAGGACAGCCTCAACAGCAGCAGTACCAGCCGCCTCCTCAA
The DNA here is from genome assembly GCF_030913465.1 of Colletotrichum navitas. Taxonomy (NCBI): domain Eukaryota; kingdom Fungi; phylum Ascomycota; class Sordariomycetes; order Glomerellales; family Glomerellaceae; genus Colletotrichum; species Colletotrichum navitas. Next base: position 244,268 of record NW_026850573.1, read on the forward strand.
CAGTCACCGCAGCCATCCCCGCAGCACCAGCAACACCAACAGACGCAGCTTCCCTTTCGACAGTCAGAACCCCCTGATTTGCAACCCCAGTTCTCTCCTCCGCCCGAGGCTTCCAGTCTGCCGGAGAAACAGTATGTCGAGGAAACGCCGGTCGACACGAGCAACCCGTCCAATCTCGTTGGCGGCGCGCCTCCCACGACGCACTTCATAGGAGCCACGGCAACCGTCGACGACGTCGGCACCTTCAATGGTGGGAGCTACCGAATCAGCCATCGGGACACCAACACTATCCTCACAATCCAGCTGGCCATGGGCTGCCCCTTGACCGCGAAGCCGGGTGTCATGGTGGCCATGTCACACTCGGTGACGCTCAGGGGTCAAATCAAGTTCAGCATGAAGAAGCTTGTGGCCGGTGCCGAGATGGCCAGCTCAACCTTTGTCGGGCCCGGTGAACTTCTTCTGGCCCCGCCTATGCTCGGCGACGTTACCAGTCTGCGTCTTACGGGCAAGGAGACATGGTCCGTCGGACACGATGCGTACCTGGCTTCCACCCAGGGCGTCATCAAGGACTATAAGCGCCAAGGTCTCAGCAAGGCGATTTTCAGTGGAGAGGGTTTGTTTGTGTACAAGATCAGCGGTACCGGCTTGCTCTGGCTGACCAGTTTTGGCGCCATCATCCGGAAAGACGTAAGTGAACTCGGGTGGTCCTGACGACACACCGACAGTGCTGACCCTAATCTAGCTCATGGACGGTGAGAAGTACATCGTTGATAACGGCCACTTGGTAGCTTGGAACGTCAAGTATATCATGGAGCGAGTCGCTTCTGGAGGTATCATCTCTGGCATATCATCAGGCGAGGGCCTGGTCTGCAAGTTCACGGGCCCTGGAACCGTATTCATGCAGACGAGGAACGCGGTAAGTTTTCTTCGCGGGTTTTACCCCTGGCTGGCCATGCTGATGTATTGCGTTACAGAAACACTTTAGTGCCTATCTTAGTGGGCAGACGAACCAGTCCGTTTAAACTCCCGCTGGAACGCTTGCTTGCATGTTGGCAAATCTGCCAGTTCTTGTTTGCGTTACATTTTATGGAGCGACCTTGGCAAGCGGATAAATTCCAGATGAAGATGTTGATGTAATTCAGTACCCTTGGACAAGTAGCGTGCCGAAAAATAATATCCTCTCCTGTTTCCCCCATACCTCTACTATGCCTTTGCTGTGTGGTCAGAGACCGTCGGCGTTCTTCTGGTAACAGGCTTTGAGGAAACAAGTTCCAAAGGTGAATGCGGTTTTGTATCTTCGAACGCTGTTTCCATCGGCTGGGAAGAAGAGGCCAGTTTATGCTTTACCTTTTTTTGGGCAGGAAGGACCTATCCGCCCGGATGGATATTATGCCAAAGACGACTTACCTTCCGTATTTTTCTACACATCGCTGAACATGTTGCCCGGTTGGTTAGAAGACACTCACGCACAATCGCGCCGTGCTCGTTCAACCTCCCTCCATCATCCACACCTGTCAGCATCACCCACCGTACCACCTCAACCTCCACCCCGCCCCCTTTTTTTTGGACACACCTTCGCAGACTTACAGGCTTTGGCCTAGAGCGCATGCTTTTATACCAGCGAGAAGGTTCAATCAAGTCACGAGTACGCAAGTTTACTTCCATCTGTGAGCAGTCGTTGCCACCCCCCTCGCCTCTCAGCTTCATCTCCTGCACCATCCGTCCGTCGATCAACTTTGGGCGTATTGGCCGACCAGATAACCCAAGGCGCATTTGCTGCCGTTCAAGCTCTACTGCTCATTGTTGCTCTTGTCGGCGGTTTTCTGATTGGCAACCACAACCCAATACTCGATTCAAATTCACTCGCCCAACACCTCAACTTTTACATATTTCCACTACCACGTCGATCTTTGACGGCGTACGGCGATTAGTCTCTCCTGCGTCTCATATGGTACCACACATTGGTTACCTCGCGAAATCACTCATTTACCAGCTTTCGAGTTTGCACGGCTTGATTTGTTGCCTCTCCGACTGGCTGGCAGGGTCATTACCTAGCCATTGCAGGGTTTGGTGAGGCTCCTTATTTCTCCAGGCAGTCAAGAGACGATGGGTGCTAATTGAAACAAAGTAAACATGGAAAAGCCCACTACAGCACTGAAAGCCGCCAATTGGCGGAGATCGCAAGTTTCTCATGACCAACATACCCACCAGGTCAAGATATCCAGAAAGCGAAATTCGTCAACCTCCACCGCCGACTTCGATATAGCCAATCCAGCTACCCACTGGCGAAGGCCTGTTGCCAGTATCGACCCTTTACAAAATGCTACCGACCCAGTTTTTGGGGAGAACAAGCGTGCTCTGGAGAAGACTGACGGCAAGTCTGTGGCTACAGCCAGATGTGTCGTGGTCGGTGCCGCTCCAGTTCTGAGCGATGGGACAGACAAGTCCTCTTAGAAGCAGGATCGCACATCCTTCGTTTTGGACGTTCTATTCCACGAATGCCAGGACCCCAAATGCAAAGAGCACAATAACCTATTCAACACTGCCGAAATTCGCAGCATTAGAAATGCAAATCGCTTCAGATCTCAGATACCTGATGACGGAGTCGCCGAGTTCGACAAACACTTGAAGAGGACCAGAGTCACACCTCGTAAGTCCTCCATGGTGGATCTCCAGATGCCTTGCAAGTATGAAAAGGAGGGGATATTCGGCGGCGACATTCGTCTCGATAAACCACGAGCACAATCAAAGCAGAGCACAACTGCAGTCATACACGACCCAGCGGTAACCAGCATAGCTGGCCGGAATCCCAAGCCGTCAAGCGAAGGCTCTACTCATAGCCAGGCTGATCGATATCAAGAGATTCTAAGAAAGCTTCGCCCCTCCTCTCATGGTTTACATTCGTCGCACATGGCAAGAAAGCCCAACGAAAATCGACCAAGGAAAGATTCCGGTGATTCTGGTGTTTCTGGCGATTCTGGCGACTCTGGTGTCGATGTCAGAAGCTCGGTAAAGACTCAAACTCTTAACCCCATGGCAAAGGAGTTCTCATTTATTGTCCCCAAGCAAGATCCCATCAAGGTGGAAAGCCCCGAAGAAACGTCTATCAGCATTCCCCTCTCAATGCTCAAGAAGATATTGGGCAGTAGTAGCCCTTCCAATATCATTGATGCTCCCCCGCAGAGTCTGGACGAAATCATTGCCAACACAATCCAACGATTTGGTATTCCCGAAGCGCGACCGCAATACATGTCGCCACCGGATCCCTTTTCGACTCTCGTGATGAGTCCGACTTTGCAGTCGCCCTTTCTTCAGCATACTACTCCACCACCCATAAGTCCCACTTTCGGACTCCATAACAACTCAACGACGTCTCCGTTTGGCATGTTCTCACAGATACCGGGTGCGCCATTGAATCAGTCTGCTGCAGGCTTCGTCCCGTTTGTTCCTCCGAGTACGGCCGGTATTCCTTCCCGGCTACCACCATTTGGTTCGCAGCCTAACCTGCCAGCTCCCGTTCAACCTCCATCTGGATACGTCCCCCAGATGAAAAGTTGTTTCATGCCAGCTCCCGACTATGGTCGACAGATGGCTAACGGTCCATCGATGCCCGGTTCTGGATTTATTCCGCACCCTAACTCTTACTTTCCCCCACAGCAACCGTCGATGCCAAATCAGGGCAACTTCTTCAATTCAAACACAGCTCCTTCATCTGTGCCCTGCATAGCCCCAAGACCCGCTCGTAAACCGCGAGTACCTGACGCGTTTGCTCAGCAAAATTACGAGGCTTACATCGAATGGCGCAAGGCGAACGAACCGGGATATGCTCACGAATGCAAGGACCGGCAAATCAGAAGGGCAAAACGGCTCAAGGGCGCCGACTCGCGCCCCTAAAGCAACGGCACAGCCGCTCACAGTTCTTGATAATGAGAGACACGAAAAAAAATGCATTGATTAGGTTTGGGATGAACCATTTCAGCAAACAAAGTCTGGATCCTCGAGATTCACGACTAGCCGCATTTATAAGCTGACAATACTTTGTATTGATTATCGGAAATTGGCCAGAGTGTATGAGAGGATGTTTGAAGTAGGCACGATTATCTGTCATGGCATGATGCATCATGGGGACTGGATTCAATAGCTATGGCGGGTTGAGCGATGATGGGACAGTTGGAGCAGTCAGGCTCGTAGCCCCTGAGCCGACTCGAGTCGCTTATACATGTTTAGATTAGCAGACGGTCCATTACTCTCTCCAATCTTAGGCAGGAGAAACAAGCATACAATAACGGGTTTCCGTCAAAGCGTTGTTCTTGGTTTCGGCACTCGAACGTGTTAGGTGGCATTGATACGAGAAACCACCGCCATCTGGAACCTCTCCTCGATGAGCTCCCTATACCAAGGGAAGAAGCAACGGACCAACCTGCAGTAGATTTGCAGTAGAGAGACGCGTGCGGTAAAAATCATGTTCTTTTGGTATCTTATCTGTGTGTGTGTGTGTGCAGCTACTCTTTCGTTGCCAAAGCCGTTCCAGCGCCGGCCTCAAATCGTCAAGGCCGTAGCAAAAGTTTCTGTAAAAACATGGGAGACCAGCGATGCTTCATCTGGGAAGCCAGCTCCTCCCCCCCCGCCCTCAGACTCATGCTGTATCATCATATAGACAGAATCAGGATGGACGCGACTCAAGCGTCCTCGATGCCGTACGCCTTGAGCGCGGTCCCGCCAAACAGGGCGGCCTGGTCCTCAGGCTCGAGGGTGGCCATGTAGCACGTGCGCTCGACCAGGAGCTTCCACTTGCGCCAGGCCTCGTCGACGCCGACGGTGCAGACGGGCCAGTCGCTGCCGAACATTGTGCGGCGGGTGCCAAAGGTGGCGAGGACGACGCCGAGCCAGGGGAAGATGGCCTCGAAGATGGCGTTGGGGTCCTGGCTCTTGAGGGAATCGGGCATCTCGGAGAAGCCGCCCGAGAGCTTGATGTAGGTGTTGGAGCACTTTGAGAGCGCGTAGATGGCGGTGCGCCAGTGGACGAAGGAGGGGTCGGTGGTGTTGATGATGCCGAGGTCGGGTTTGCACAGGTGGTCTGGATCGCGGTTCGTCAGCAGGGTGTTTGTTTGCATATAGGGACGAAGAAAGGACAAGAAAAGAAGGGGGGGGGGGGTTGACTGACTGATGACAAATGTGACCTTTTCCTCCTCGGGGACACCCTCGTGAGCACGAGAGATGATTTCCAACGCATCATCGAGCTGCTTGTTGCCGCGGCGGTGCTGGTCGACGCCCAGGTCGAAGACGAAACCGCGCTTGCCCAGGAGCTTCAGGCTGGCGATGAAGTCGTCCGTCAGGCCGGTGCCGTGGGGCTTGCTCTGCAGCAGGTACCGGAAACCCCTGATCTTGGGCCAGACGGCCTCGCCGGCGACCTCCTTGACGCGGTCGAGGTACCTCTCCATGGCGGCGGCGCCCGAGGGCAGCGGGGCCCAGGGGACGATGCCGAGGCACAGGCTGGCCTGGTCGGGCGTGTGGCCCTCGCCGTCGCGGGGTTTGCCCTCGGCGATCCGGCGCAGCCAGGCGACCTCCATGAGGGGGAACTCCCACCCCGAGCCGTCGCGGGCGCCCGCCTCGAGGTCGTGCTTGCGGTCCGTCTCGAGGAAGATGAAGCCCTTGAGGTTGGCCGGCGAGCCGGTGGCGGCGACGTAGTCGGAGACGGAGCGTTGCGTCACGAGGGGATCACCCGGGGTCGCCCAGGCGAGCGTCTCCAGCTCCGCCCCCGGGTAGAGGTGTATGTGGGAGTCGACAATGGGGTAGTCGGCGGCCATGGTGGGCTTTGTGGAGTCGGGGTAAGTCTTCTGGCGGGCGGGACGCCTGAGTGAGAGGGGCAAAAGGGATCTTGGGAATGTATTGTCCTTGTCCTGTCTTGTCCCGGGTAGCTCAATTGACGGTTTCTCGATGAGGAGTTTCGAAAAGAGAAAAGAAGGTAAAGAGAGGTCCTGATTGTGGGCTAGGTAGCCTGGGCAGTAGATGTTTGAGCCAAGCTGGAGGGGGGGTATGGAAATGGCAAGGAGAGAGCGGTGGTGAAGTCCCCGCACTTACTCTCAATACCGGGGGGTTACAGCAGTGACCCCCCCGCCCCTGGTTACTCCAGTTCCAGTTGGGCGAACGGCAGTGTCCCCCCCCCCCCCCCCCACTAGACCCTACTTTTGACGCCGTTGGCCCCACCCTCTTCGGGGGTCTCTCCACCGAACATTGGCACGCTCTTTACTGGTACGGAAAGGAATCCGGTATTCACGGGGCGGTGGAGACTCGCACCTGCGCCGACCGGACGACATCCGTGCCATTCGGCACAGTGCGCCGAGTCACTCGGGCTTCTGGCATTATAGCGCACCTGTTACAAGTTTCGATTTACAAATGTACAAATACACACAACTTGTCACGGTGGTACAGTTTTGGTTTGTCTTCATTAATGGATAGATTCAATAGGCATCTACCAGTTCCGCCTGTGGCGGTTGCTTGACTGTCTACATGAGGCGGCTTGCCCGGACCTTCCAAAGCCCAGCCCAGATCCGCGAAAACGGTCCATTCCCAGGAGCAGCAGCGGTGGCGGTTACTCCCGCGCGCTCCTGCTCCATCCCCTGGAGTCTCGGTCCCGCATTCTCCCTTCGGCGGAGGGATGCGAGGATGCTCCGTTGTCAGTGTGGAGACGTGACAAACGAAAAGGGAGTTCACGCGCGGCCCGGACAGGCGACCGCGGCGCGGGGTCGCAGCATCGACCCACTTGGAGCGAGGGGGCGTGCGTGCCGAGACCAGCTCGGCAGCGGCGCTCTCTCGGTGGATGCAATGATTAGCCGTCGGCGAGCGCGGGCTCGCTGCCGTCTCGAGGACAGGCGGCAGCGGCGCGGCAGCATCGCGCGACGAAATGAATGTACGGCCACGTAGGGCCTTCTTCTTCGTGTGTTTCTCTTGCTGGTCCCTTCCCAGGGCAAGATTGGGCTCTTCATCGGACGACGATGCCGTGGCGGCGGGTGGAGGTGACGTACTCCTCCTCGTCGTCCTCCTCCTCTGAATCGGAGCAGTCGGAGCTGTCGCCGTAGCCGCAGCGGGCGCCGCCACAGTCGATCTTGACGCGGTCGCCCTTGCGGGTGATGCCGTAGCGCTCGCAGGTGCAGGTGCTGACGTCGGAGCCGGGGGTGCTGTAGCCGGACAGGGAAGAGTTTGGGCTGGAGCTGTCGGAGCGGTAGGACAGGCTGGAGCCGGTGGAGGAGACGGGGGAGCTGGAGAAGTCGGTGACAATGTCCTCCTCGTCGAAGCCGGCGGCGCCGAAGCGGGCGGTGAGCTCCTCGATGGTCTCGTCGTCGCAGTAGTCGCTGTTGAGGATGTGCTGGGTAGCGTGGGGCGACATGGGCTTGGGGGCCTTGATCTGGGAGACGGAGAGGGGGCGACCCTTGGGGATGTCGCGGGACGAGGAGCGGTGGCGGCTGCGGCTGGACTTGCCGTCCTTGTCCTTGGAGGAGTGGCGGGAGCTGCGGGACGAGGAGTGGGAGGACGACTTGGAGGATGACTTGGAGCTGCTGCTGCTGCTGGACTTGGAGCTTGACTTGCTGGAGGACTTTCCGCTGGAGGGGACGTCGAGGATGTTCAGCTCACGGCCGGTGGTGGGTTCTACGGTGGAGGCAACGCTGGGGTTGTGAGCGACGTGGTAGCCGTCGATGATGTAGTAGTACCAGTAGCGCTGGCCGGCGGTCAGGGTGGAGCCGCTGAACTTGAAGGTGCCCTTCCACGAGCCGGACTTGGACGAAGTCTTGTCCTTGGAGAGGGGGAGCTGGCCGACGTAGTTGTCCCAGGAGCCGAGCAAGTGGACGGTCTTGACACCGGAGGAGACACGGAGGGAGAAGGAGAGTTGTGTGGACGACATTATTGCGGATGTTGGACAAGGGGTGCTGCGATTAGGTGATGATTGGCGAACAATGTGCGTGGCGAGCAAGAAATTCCAGATTTCCGTTGATCGGGGGATAAGCTGACCGGCAACTTTTGGTGATGGTTGTTTGCAAAAAGACGAATTTGGGTATTAGTTTGGAGTGCGAATTAAGATAGAGACCGGCTCTATGGAAACAAGAAAGAACAAACGGGGGAGGGAGGAAAAACGGAAAACTGGAATTAGTTGGTTGTAAGCTTGCTGAAGAAGAGAAAGAGGAAAAACAGACGAAAAGGGAAGATGGGAGGCTCCCATTATATGGTTTGAGCGGCCGTCCTCGGAGGCCAGCACGAGGCCACCGGTTGAGGCCAACACCCTTTCTCTTCCCTCCATTCCCGTCAGGTGGGTTCGTGGGAGGCCAGCCGAGATGCGGTGTTACTCGCGCCACCCATGGCCGGGGCAACGGCAGACTTGTCAGCGCAGTGGGGTTTACAGAAGAGGCGTCACTCGACGGACAGGCCAATGAGAGGACGGCTGGGAACGACGAGGCTTGTGGATGGTCGATGCAAGCATTCGATATCACACTGGTGATGTGCTCCGCGGCGGCGTTGGGAGGATCGGCCGGCCGGGAGGGGTGGGTGGTCCCCTCATCCCAGAGATGGGCACTCTATCAAGCTCCGCGTGTGCTTCTCCGAGATGTGTTTGGCAAATAGGAACGAAAGCGCTTCTCTGTGACTAGGCCGTCACCGTCACCATTGCGCCGTGTCCCCATCTATTCTTCCCTGCTAACAGGTTAGTACGATGCCTTAGTGGTACTACCACATACATAGTAATGGCCGCCGGGATGGGCCAGGTCAGCAAGCTGGGCGGTTAAGCATGGTGAAGGAGAGGGGGATTCCCTGGACTCAGATGCATACACACTGTACTTGGTACGTATTCTAAGCGAAAATAGACCGTTGTGAAAGAAAAGAGTGGGTCGATCGCGGTACGTCTCTCGGTCCGCTGTGCTCTCCTACTGGTCCAGAGCCGACCGGCCTCTGATGGCTCTGAATTGGGCGTCTAAATCCCTGTCGTCGCTGGCCAATAGCCCGCGTCCGTTGCTCTTCTGTGCCCGGTCGCCCATCACCCATCACCAAGTGATGTGCTGCAGGTCGGGCCAATCAATACTTGGATGCTCGATGCAGCTTTGCGGAAGCATCACCAAGCTCATGAGCCTTTCCAGCCCTCCCGATAGCCCCCTCCCCCTCTCGCCGGGATTGGTTCGTCCTTGAGGTTGAGGGATGAGCCGACCAAGACATTGTCCAATTCCTGCACGGTATTCGCCGGCCTGTCCGCATCGCCGAGCAGCGAACTGACAGACTGCATCATGCACTGAGTCAATGTGCATGCGGGCTGCATGTAGATGCGCAAGCATTCAGAGATTGTCCTTTTTTCTCATTGGAGTCTTGTCGGCTGATGGTCTCTGCCAGCCGCTTGACCAGGGAAGAACCGAAGATCGCCCAAGTCGGAGAGGGGATGCAGGCAAACATGATGCCAGAAGCCATGTTCCTGGTTCCCTGAGTAACAATGCAGACGGTCCTGCTTACTCCGGTTCGTCAGTTTCTTCCAGTACCTGCCTCGAAAGCAAACGGAGCAGATGCTCTCAAGGCCTGGCATGCAATATAAGCGGATCGAGACCAGCTTCTGCCGATGGCCCTCCATCTTTGTTGGCTTGGAAGCACGACAAAGTCGAGAAACCACCCCGCAAACTTGGCCTGGAGGAGATCAAACACTACCGAGATCCGGAGCTGGAAGGGAAGGGAGGGGGGGGGGGGGGGGGGACGCAGGAAACGAGGCAGGCAGCGAAGCAGGCCCTTCAGCGTTGCCTGCCCCGCCCCGGCGATGTAGCCTGTCAGTCGACGAGGCCGATCGTGGTTGCAGCCCGCCAAGTACAAACTGCCGTCCTCCGCCCTCGGCCGACATCAGCTCGTCTGCGTGACCTTTGAGCCACCCACACCACACACCTCGGAGGGTAGGATGTGAGGAACGGCACCATCATGACATCCTGCTTCGGCATAGTATCGAGGCGCGTCATCCGGATCCATGCATCTCTAGCTTCGGCGGGTATGTGAGGCCCATCACATACGGACGGAATCATGCCCCGCTGGTGGAAAATGGCAACACCCGTCGTGGAATTCCCCCCATCGCATCTAGGATCTGGGATCTAGGATCTAGTCCGCAGCCGCAATGTTTCTGGGCCGCGAAGGGCGGTTCATCGCTATCGATTTGCCGTCGTATAACGAGGCATTTGGAAAAGACGGCTACCCATGAGCAGGCAGCAGCAGTTCAGGATATCCATCAATGGTGATGCCCAGCGGTGACGCCGATAGATGTCTCACAGACGAAAACTGCGCACATGGAGCGGTCTGACCTCAGCACGGCGAGGGTTATGTCGGCTGACAAGCTGGGCGTTTTTTCGTAGTGCTACATGTGTTGCAGGAACACAGCAGATCGAGCTGGGAAACGTCGTTTCCCGCATCTGCCCCTCCAAGATCCGTGGAAACGTGGTGATGTCGGCAAAGCATCAAACGGATGACGGCAGTACCTGGGGGAGGCCTGGCGGGAGACGTCTGAATCACCCGTGGGCCGTAAGAGGGTAGGGCCAAGCCCATCCGGTTGTGAACTCCACATTTGAGACGAATCACGTGGGAAGTCTCGTGATAGCGCGTTATGGAATCTTTCCGAGCAGACAGTGTATCGTTTCCCGGCTTCGCGGGTAAGTCGCGCGAGCCTCCTCTCCCATCCTGTCAGTCTGAGTCAACGCCTCCAGACATCAGCCCCTCTCTCGTCAAACTGAACCATCAGTTTTTTTTTTTTTTTTTTCCCTTGAGAGTAATCTCAAAAAGCCCTCGTTAACGAGACTGCGTTGAAGTGACCGGATTACCAATCCACGAGCGAGAAGCCTTGCTATCACCGTTGATAAAAAAAAAGTCACGAGGTGCCCATTTTCCTTCTGTTGTCCGGTATTCAAGTTCAATCCTTCTGGGTTCGACGTAAACATCTAATACAAAAAATCTAGCCTCAACCGGGGCGGTTTTTTTTTTTTTTCTTCTTCTTCTTCTTGTTCTTCTTCTTTCTCATAATGGCGGCTACAAACGAGGAAGTCGTCACCAAGGTCACGGAGTACGTCGAGGGCTACATGGCAAAGTACGACGCCTCTCACGACTTCAACCACATCAGGCGCGTTGTCTCGCTCGCCCACCGCATCTACGCGCAGTCCCCCGCCACGCCGGCCCTGGACAAGCACACCATCACCCTCGCCGCCCTGCTCCACGACGTCGGCGACCGCAAGTACCTCCAGCCCGGCGAGGACGCCTCGACGCTCGTCTCCGCCGTCCTCGGGTCCCTCGGCGTCGACCCGCAGCTCGCCGCCCGCGTGCAGGCCATCTGCCTCGGCGTCAGCTACTCCAGCGAGATCAAGGACCCGGCCCGGGTCCGCGCGCTAATCGCCGAGCACCCGGAGCTGGCCGTCGTGCAGGACGCGGACCGTCTGGACGCCATCGGGGCCGTGGGGGTGGGCCGCTGCTTCACCTTTGGCGGCGCAAAGGGCTCGCGGAGCATGGACGACTCTATCGTGCACTTTGAGGAGAAGCTGGTCAAGCTCGAGGGCATGATGAAGACGGCTCCGGGCAGGGAGATGGCGCGGGAGCGAACAAGGAGAATCCGGACGTTCATGAAGTGGTGGGAGGACGAGGCAGGCCCCGTGAATGCATGAGGTCTTGGTCGTGGAAGGGGATGAAGGCGCTGTCATTTCGATTCAACTCGATACCCAGATTCATTTGAACACCGCGGTCCATGTTTCAACTAAGAAATTCAGTTCATTGTAGGATGACTCGAACGAGAAGCTCGACCCTCTCCAGACGCGCCATATGCTTTACACTCGTTATTCCATCCGTCCGGCTCCCTTTCGTCAGAACAGCCCGGGCCTCCGTCTCTCCTTGTCGTCCATCTTCGTGCTTCTCTGGGCCTGCCTGTACCGCCAAGCCCAGTCGACCAACGCAAGGAGCGGTAGGACCAACACGTCCAGAGCCCTGATCGAAGTCCGCAGGCCAAAGTCATGGGGCACGCGGTGCTGGCCGAACGATGAGCAGAGCGTGTTGACCCAGTACAGACTGACCTCGCGCAGCAACTCGCGCCCCTCAAAGTTGTACAAGAACTCGAACCCGGTACCATCCTGCCAAGGCAGCGTCTGTGTCCGCAACCTCTTGTCCATCACCACGCGCCAGTCGTCGTCCCGCGCCAGCATGAAGACGGCGACGGCGGCGCGGCGCATGAGCTGCCTGTCCGGGCCGTCGAACCAGATGAAGGCCGCGGCGAGGCAGGCCCACGGAAGACGGTCCCTGAGACGGAAGTAGTAGAGAAAGGAGATGTACAGGTAGGCGGAGCAGCAGGTGGCGATGAGGGTGGTGAGGTCCAGGGCGCTGGTGGACAAGTAGAGAATGACCATTAGAGGGTAGGTGGCCACTAGGAGGCGGAGCTGATTGGTGACGGTGACCCACCCTTCCCAGATGATGGCGGCCAGGACCTCCCAGACGATTGAAGGGAGATCTCCGATGGCCCGGAGTACCAAGACGGATACATGGGTGGTGGCTCCTCCTGATGGCCGCTGAAGCCCCATCAGTTGTAACGGTAATAGTCGGCGTGCGGTAGTGTTGGGCTGGGATGACGCCGGTGCTCCGAACCGGGGTGCAAGGTGTATCCCGTTGAACGCGGCGGGCCTCATGACTTGGGTAAGAGAGGTGGAGTGATGGCTACCGGCGTCTCTCCTACACTAAACGTTGCTTGTTTTTTTGTCGTCCTTTTCTCTTCTGTTTGGGGGGAGGGGAGGCAAAGGTTCAATAGGTAATCATAATGGCACGGAGCAAGGGAAACGGCATGTCTCACGTTCGGTTCCCTAGCTTCCCACAAACCCTCCCCCCCCTGGCGAAAACGCACCAGGAGCGCCACAAATATGATCTCAATCTCCGGAAGTAACAACACAAGGTAAGGCTGGTCCTGGACCGTCAAGGTGACGTAGAAGGGCAGGCAAGCTCGGACTCTCTATCCGTGCTAACCCTCAATCGACAAAGACCCATAGAACCAACCCCCGTGGGCCGCCCAGCACCATGGACGAGTTTGCCTCGATGATGCATCCTTTACGTGATGCCACCTCGCAATTGATTCCAGCAAACACTCAGGATCTGAATTTCCCAAGAAGTATCGGAAGCCTCTCTGTAGGGACTCGTTGACGTGCTTGCCCGCCGCTTTCGCACACAATGTGCTGGCACCTAGCGCGCTAGTAGGGCTCGGATCGAGATCAATTGAACGCTAGTCAGCATGGTGAGAGCCAACGGCATTGGTCCGTTCAAGACATCTACGGCTACCTACCTCATTGGCCGGCTCGAACCCAATGCGGCCTACGTGTTCCGACCCAGCACCAAACCGTAGGCGAGCTCCTATCCATCTATCTTGAAAGGGCGTACTTATCGAAAGGGCGTTCTCTCAGAAAGCTGGCATGTAGATGAACAAGGGATTGTCAACTCAGGCCTCAGTCCCTGACGCCAGATATGATGCGACCACGTATGACGCTGCGTTTTGCTAGCTAGTTCCTGGCGTGGGGGGTTTCAATTCCACCAAGGGAAGGGCATCGTGCTAGGAGATCCGTCGCCCGGGGAAGTTTCTCGGGTAAGGGGGAAATCCGGTTTCCCAGCCTGCACAGAGGAGGAGGCCCCTCCGCGTGCGGCTTTGCACGACCAACTTCTTTCGGGGACCCGGTCTTCGTAAAGAGTGAGTGGTGCTGGTGGTTTTGTTAGCCAATGCATTCACTTCGGTTTCATCCGGTTACATGGCCTTGTCGAAGCTTGCCCACAACTCGCAGTTTAAGCTTGTAAGATTTTCAGGTCCGCAAACTTCACTGGGCGAGTAAAATGCGGGTAATCTATGGAAGCCAGAATGCTATTATCAGTCTTAGAATCGACCTCGTTGATATGGCGGAATGCCCAGCGGGATCAGCGAGTGAGTATATCCATACCTACCTAAGCAAAGGGAAAGGAGAAAAAAAGTTCGTCAAATCTTCTGTACTTGACCACGCTACCGTGTCCACAAGCCTGGATGAATTCATGAGCAACTCAGAGTTTCTGCAAGCTGTGTGTACTGGTCCAATGCCTGGACAGAGATACCACCCTGAGAAGGTGCCCGACATCCATGGTGACTCTTAACACTGCCAGTTCGATGGATGGCTACCTTGAGAGACTGGATGGTCCCTGTTCCAACCTAATACCTTAGAAAACAGAACACCAGGTAATAGAATTTTTTTCCTCGGATCCTCGATCAGCATCTTCATCGTGAGACCTGAACGCTTCCTGAAAACAGAGCCATCAGGTCGACGACCCGTCAGGATGGCTTCCTCAGTGCCCTCCGAAGCCCTTCCGGCCCTCAACTGCATGCCGACAGAGATACTCGATCTCATATTTTCCCATGTCTCGCCCATAAACCTCTGGCACCTTCGCCGCACATCGAAACGGTTCAACGCCGTCCTCCATCCGCATCTCCTATCCACCCTCCGCGCCATGGCCGACCCTCTCCCGTTGACTCTCATCAGAGAGACCACCCCCGTGCCCCTATCTTTCGTCTACAATCTAGTTCTGGCCGTCATGGGCTACGACGAAGGCCGCAGGCTCTGGGGCAGAATCTTCCCGTCCCGATACACGTCACCGGAAACCCCTTATTCCTCCTGGCTACCTGCCACGCCGCCCCATCTTTCATTGCCGCCGCCGGCGGACCAAGAGCTCTCGCCATCGACGGTCCGCCGCCAGAACGACATCAACGCCCACCCGGACCTCTTCATCCCCCACCTCCGCGCCGCGTCCCCGTCCTTCGCGAACCTGCGGAGGATCCACTTCTGGAGCATCCTCATCTGGTACAAGGAGTCGTCTCTCATATCCGCCGCCCACCCCGCCGCCCTCGCGGTCGGCCAGGCCCGCAAGAACCGCCTCCGCTGGGCCTACAACCAGCACCGGGACAACTACGAGAGCAGGCCCGGAGACGACCCCGCCGTCGTGGACGAGCTCACGAGGACGTACATCTTGCGCAGCCAATTCGACCGCCCGGCCCCAGCCAGGTCGGACAAGGACCGCCCCTTTCTGCACATGACGTCGAGGAGACCACAGCACTCCGTCCCGTCCTCGCCGGAACTGGAACACTGGGTCCGCGGCGTCACTTTGCGGGACAGACCTCCCGACTACAGGATCCCGTGGCGGATGAGGCGACGGCCGTGGCGCAGCGAAGAGTCCAATGAAGCGAGGAAGTTGATGTTCACGAGCCGCGCCGACTTTGAACGGAACGGCTGATTGGCGCACCCCGGGAGCAGGCCGGCCGCCGACTATGGTATGAACCTAACGTTATGGACGGGGGGCTGAACATGGAAAGGACAGCAAAGGGGGGGTGGACCGAATCGAGTGTCTTTGTGAAAAGTATGTCACCATGTTCCAAGACCTTTACTTGAGCCGAAGCAAGGCTTTTCGATCCACCCCGCCGTACCAGATGTACTTGAGGTTTGCTTGCTTATGTTTCCCAAGAAACGCGGCCGTTGAGCGATTATGCAGAGTAAGGAGGAATTAGCTGAAGACCTCACTTCAGAGAGTGCACCTCATTGATAAAGTTTCATCTTGTTTTAGCGATAAATCAAAGAGGGCCCATCAATTAGAACGTTGTGTTCTGTTTAATTTATGTTAGCATGTCCTCAGTATTCGAGTCCCGAGCACAAGCTGGTCCGGGCCTCGTTCGTGTACTCCTAACGAAAGCCTGCAATAGAATCGTGCTTCGTCATTTTCCCCTATATCAAAATCAGATGCCGTTCTCATTTTCCTTCTCATCTGCCCCCTCCCGTCATTGCTAATGGACTCCATTATCAAAACCGGATACGAGTCCTCGGATAGGCATGGTCGAGCCTAAACGAGCAACGCGCCAGCCGCGAGAGCAGCAAAAGCCGCGGCATGAATACTACCGGTTACATGGTTGCCGGAACTGGGCGGCGCGTTCGTAGACGAGGGATTGACAATGCTAGACCCTGTTGGGAAAGCAGTCGATGAAGGCAAGTCCGAAGGCGATGGGCCGATAGCATTCGGGGTCATAACACGGTCCAAGACGTGAATAAGTCCGTTGTTTGTCCTTTCACAACTGGTTAGTCTCAACATTCCGGACTTTTATTTTCGAGGTGAGCTGACGTACAGAACGTTAGGACTAATGACTTTCGCGTCGTTGAACCAGATCTGGTCGTCTTTCACAGTGACTCGTACAGTAAGGTTAGCCAGCGAGGTGAACTCCTGGCCGTCCTCCAAGAAGTTGCTGTAGGCGACTTCGGGCAGGGTATGGAAGCTATTGGATGTGAGTTCATCTGGGATGTACCACGGGTATTCCAACGACAACTTACAGCAAAGCGCCCTTGAGCTCTGACTCTCCAAGAGACTTCTCCGGGTTGCCGGCCTGGTCGAATGCTTCCGTGCTTGGACCCAGACATGTGACGTTCGGCTTGGCGTCCAGCGTCCTCCATAGCTTGGTCTTCTCCAATGCGCCCATAAGAGATGTCAGCGAGTCCGAGAGCTTCCTGATCGTCGTCGAGCAGGGCCTCGGTGGCTCCAAAATACTGAAACAAGACTCAGCACGACCTTGGAACAGTCTCCATGAAGGTCACTTACGTATCGATGGACTGGAAATACCCGCCATCCCACTCGCCATCAATGGTGGTGAGCTCTGCGGTCTGGCCCAGACCAGCGCGTAGGTTTGCTACCTTGTCGTCGGACGAAGAAGACCCTTGCCTCACTCGGAGCCTTGCAGGGCTGATAGTGTCCCGTGAAATATAGAGCACCTGGCCTTGGGCCCCGTCGCCATACCGGCTGATGAGAGCAGGCCCGGGGCTTCGCAGGTTGTAGAGCGAGTCTTGGAGCTTGGTGGGAACTGTGATGCCTCTTGAGGAGCTGAAGTTCATGGCCGTCATGGGGGCGTCCAGAGTATGGTATTTGAACATGGTCAAGACCCGGTCAACGGGGATCTGGCTTACGTCGCTAGCATTGGATTGCTTGAGGAAGTTGGCAATTGCGTTGTTGGTGGGCACCAGAAGTGTGATCTTGTTGTCAGCCTCAGCTGTGACATTATCGATGATTCTAGGGTAGTTGCTCAAGATTTGGTTGAAAGCCGAAAAGTCTGCGTGTTTCGATAGTGCATTACTGAGGCTTTGCTGAAGCTGGCGTGGGGACATCGAAGCACTGCCAGCCGAAGCGAGCGGCGCGATGCCGACAGCAGCCAAGGCGAGCTTCAGTAGTAAACTGTACATGTTTCCCTCGGATTATTTGGGGTATCGCGCAAGACTGAGAATGCAAGCAGCCTGGGTTTGGATCACACGCACCACCAGGAGGGTAAGGGACACCTTCTTAAAAGCTTGCAAACCATTATACGCCGTGTCTGCCAGCCGCACGAATAGCCACCATTGATGGTCGACCTGTGTTCCAGGTGGCTTTATTTGCCTTCTTTTCAGCTTCTCAGTTCTATTGTCCTCGCGCTGTTTGCCAGGATGCCGGGTCAAGCCAAGCCCGTGGCTGCACAAGGAAGCTAGTGATGTCGGTTTATTACGCTGGAAGGCTAGTGAATGGCGATGGCGCCACAGAGACAGTTGACTTGTAGAAGCGAGTCGGAAAGACAGAATTTCAGTAAGAGGCCCTTCCCTTGGCTGGGCATACCGACTGCTGCTGACGGCGTCAAGCAGGCTATGCGAATATCTGCTCTATCTAGTACAGACAAGGCTTGTTAGTGGTGACGAAGTGTACCGGGTACAACCTGAAGCAGTCTGGGCAGAGTATAGTATGCATTGACATTAGATGATGGCTTATTACCTACTAATTTAGGTAGGCATGGCAAAAGCACGCCAGTAGGGCTGAGGGTTAGCGGGGGGGGGGCGAGACGTAGAATCCGGCGAAGGTTGACGACGACACCCCACAACCGCAGCGCAGCACTTTACTTATTCTTTCTGTTACTGCATCCTGGATACAAGCTAATAGACCATTAGAGTCCGAACCAAGGTTAGGCCGGCTTGCCTGTATCATCCAGAGCCTCATATGCACTATGGGAGGTTTACGATTGAGGTGAGACGTGCTTGTAGTTGAGCAGATCGGCGCGTAGGCTACCACATTTGGAGGAATTTACACTACTGTGTACAGTGACGGCAGGCTAGACCTTGCTCAACGAAGCAAGCTTAAATAATCCCTGCAATTCGGGGCAATAGGTAGTATTGTTTAACAGAGCTCATTGTAGGTCTGTTGAATGGAGGGGGGATAAAGGTTCCAATAGGCACCGTTGGTACAACGGTATCCAAGACAATTCCAAGGATGGTAGGTAGCACAACGGGCCGAGCATCCCTTCTCGGAGCCGATCCAGACTTGGAGGTTTCCGGTTTTGTGTTTCCCCTTGAAATAACAGCAGGTGCATAGAGACAGCCAACCGGAGGAGCCAGCTGACCGCAGCCCATGTACTATCTGTAGAACCCAGCAACAACACACTACGGGCAAAAAGGCAAGCGATAGCGACGACGCGATGGGCAGGGGTATATTGCCTGCTGCCTACGTGCATGCATCTCGCGTAATCGTTTATGCCTTTGCCTTTGCCCAATCTTTCCTAGTCGACGAGCGGATACGTGTTGGGATCCTTGCTCATCCAGTCCGCTCTTGGAAAGATGCTGACGAGCCCATTCGGCTCGAGATCTTCCTCCCCCCGTGAATGGACAAACCCCAGCAATATTGCATCAAGAACCAACTGTGCCGCTTTGCCAATTTTCCGCTGGCCCAGGTTGGCGACCTTCAACTTTGGCCAACATGCCAGTTGAGGAACCACGCGTCTTTGACGGCAGTGACGGCTAAATACATTCCAAGAGGCCCCGCATAAACCACAAAGAAAGAAAAGAAGGAGGAGGGGGAAAAAAGAGAGAGAGAGAGAAGGAATGGACCGCCGTCGACATTCCGCCTGCCATCCTGGTCCCGGAATGACTCTATCATACCTACCTAGTCATCTACGCGCTCTTGCCCCCCGGCTTATTGTCAAAGGTGCCATCAATTTTGAACACAGACAAGGTAGGCAAGGTGGGTGGGGGAACTTGAGGTAAGGTACGAATGCGCCTTTGGTCAGATTGGGTAGGTACCACGCTTCGCAGCGCCTGCTTACTTCCCTTGGCATGAGTCCATCGTCAGACAATCTCCTTGCCCTTTTCTCCCGCCTTTCGTCCTCGTCCATCTCTGTTTTTCTCTCATCATCCAACTACACAGCACGCATCATCAACTTTCCACGTCTGCTGCCATTCCACTTACACCAGCAAATCGATACCACTTTTTGGACTCTTGATATCCATTGCTCCCTTTCAGTAGCTTCTCCTTCATTCCTCTAATCACCATACCACTTCTTCTCTTCCAAGATTGTTAACCTCCAACGGCACCAGAATGAGACAGACAACCCTCGTCACTGGCCTCGCGGCCATGCTGCCCTCTACCGCCCAGGCCTGGTCCGTCCCAGCACTCCTGGGCTCTCGTCAGAACAGCAGTCCCTACCAGGATGCTGTTTGCAAGCCCGCGACTAGCTCGGGTAGCCAACTCCCCCCTTGCGTCCAGATTGAAAATATCGAGGTCGCCTGCAAGCCCAATGGCACTGAACCCATCCACTTTGAGGCTCATGCACAATGCATGGTGCGTACAAACAGCCTTGCAAAGTGGGATATTGTTGGCTAACAGCAACCAGTGCGGCGGCTCCTTCTTCGCCGAGAAGCTGGCTTGCGAGCGATGCCTGTTCGTCCACGGCCTTCGCAGTGAGCGAGACTTGGCTTTCTACAGAGGTGTTCTCTCGTCTGCCTCCAATGCTCTCTGCACTGGTACACCAACCGCAGCTTATGCCGTCGTCTACTCCAACATCGAGGCTGCTGCCACTCCTGTCACCACCGGTGCCACGGCCAAGAGCGACCAAGCTCCCAGTAACACGGCCATCTCCCTTTACTACACGGCTAGCGGTGCTCAGGGTCCTGGCAGTATCACCGGTGAAGCTGCTAGTGCTACTGGCATCAGCCAAGCGGCAACTGCAACAACTTCTGGCTCAACTGCAACCGCGACTGGCTCCGCCACTACGAGCCGCGGCCCCTCTGCTCGTGCCTCCACCACCGTTGCCGCCACTGGCACGGCTACCAAGGACGCGGCCACAACCACGTCCGTGCCTGGCAACGGCGCAGTGCCGACCTACGCTGCAAGAGGTCTTATGATGGGTGCTGCTGGTCTGGCAGTGTTTGCGGGTTTGTAAATCGATACGGTATTCCGCATCAGGGGGAGTATTGGCTTGGAGGCGTTACTGTCTTGGGTCAGGATTAACGAGCACGGCTGAGATGAATTGGCGTATCAAGAAGTAATGAATAATGCGAAGAGAGTGTGCTTTCTCGTGCCCAACGTAGTGTTTGCTCTGGCCTTCAGGGTGGTGATGGATGAGTTTGCCATAACGATGTATTGACAAACAACGTTGGCTTGGGTGGGGCAGGCCAGCAGCGCTGCGCAGGTGTTTGAAAGGAACATCCTCGGGGCCAACTCGAAGGAGCTGGTTTAATTTAGGCATTTCATGTTGAAAAGGTGTTTCCCAAAACTGTGTCTGAAATCAGTTAGTGCACTCACTTGGGTAACGATGTGCGTGGGTCAATGTGGTCTGGATTGGGTGCTCGGCATCATAACCCTCCAGGTTCTCACGCCAGCCCACCACGTCAGCAACTCCCCATACAAGGCCCATCCTAGCCCGGCCCTTCCAGTGCAGTGTGTATATATATATATATATATATATATATATCATGGATCCCGAGCCCTCCTGTTCTGCATCGGGGTATTTCGTTCCACCTAATATTTGATCTTTTTGTTGCTTGACCCGTGTGGCCAAATTTACTGAGGCATGTGCTCGAAAGCCTTGGCCAGCTTCTCCTGGCAGAACGGCAGCTTGCCAACGGTCCAGATCTCGGTGTCCTGCCGACGACGCGTTAGTTTCGACGGCCTCATTCGTATGTTATATTCGAAGATACCGGCCAAACCAGCCCTCAGCAATCGGAGGCTTGGTTGCAACCAGCAACCCTCGGCAACAGGTACGGTGCAACTTACAGGCTTCAGGTTCTTCTTGATCTCAGTGTCGAGGGTGCCCGCCTTGAGAGCGATAATCTCGGGAGCCGCATCGGGATCATGAGCGATCGGGGAGCCACACTCGGAGCAGAAGATGCGGTGAACGGCCTTGCCCGAGGAGCCCTTTCCAGCCCAGCTCTTGGTGGGACCGTTGATGGTTAGCTTGTCCTTGGGGACAACAGCGACGAGGGCTTCATCAACGAAGTCAGCGAGCAATCCGATTTTGAATTGCAGAGTTCCGCATCCACGAGTCGAATTGCGACAGCCGTCTCGATTGACCGAAGAAGAGGGGGACAAAGGATGGACAAAGCACACTTACAGTATGTTGAACCACTCTGGCGTTGGCAATCGTCGCAGTGATCGTAGCCGGTAATGAGCGGGGCATCGATGTCGACCTTGTAGGTGACGGCCTTGCAGAGGCAGTGTCCGGTGAGAGGCATGTTGGATCAAGTTTGGAACGGAAAGATTGCTTTGCGTCTTTGTGGATTCGAGAAGATGTGTGTTGTACGTGAATTGTTGACAGACAGATGCAGTGCAGCGAGCTTTCGACACAGACGACACTGATTCGCAACTGAGGATAGGAATGGGCTGCTTTTATTGTGCCGGGAAAGGCGCGCGGGGTATCTGATGCCACCCCCGAGTTTTAGCATCCTAATGCGCTGACATACTTCTGACGACGTCACTTACCCTATCCAGACACACCCTTGGAGTCAAACTGGTGGAGCGGGGAGAATCGCCGAAACCGTGGGGTGGAAGTTTCCGATGGGGCGTGGCTTCACTGGCTTGCGACCGAAAGAACTCTAGCTCCCGAAAAGAGTCTCTGAGAATGGAATGGCGTTTGATATGTGAGTTTTCACTGGAGGAACGATGCGTTACAAAAATGACTGAACGGACGAGGGACAACGCGGTTCTTTATATGCGCCTCCGGAGCATTCTACAAAGCTTCGAAGGACGCCCATCCCCCACCCCCCTCGCCCTCCAGCAACACTGCGGCGACGCCTGTAGGATCGAACCCTAGGAAGGGCCTCGAGGCCACCCGAATTTGGAACATGGAACTTGTTGGAACAGCTTTGGGCATCACATCCGGGATATGTTTCTATCAGCCCTGCGGCCAGCACGGCGATCCTTGGGTACATGACCGCACATCCTTGTCCACGGCACTTGAGCTGGATCGACGGGTGCAAGCAAGCTTGCTTTCTTGTAGGGGGGGGGGGGGGGGGGGGGTTCAAGCACGAGGCAGCTCCGTATCTCCTTGTGTTTTCCTCGGACAGACTCACAGTGCCCTTGGTGCAAGTTGTGGCACGAATATTCCCAGTCGAGGCGAGGATTGGCTGGTTGTGTCTCGAACTGGAACCGTCAACCCCACGGGAGGGTACAGTGGGAGGTTGAGCGGAGGGAGATCAAACCAAGTGCTTGGATCTGCTCAACGCCAATGCCACCTCGGTAGGTCACTCGGGCAAAGCTCATCGTGGACATATCGGGCCAATTTGTCATTCCGGCATCAGATGAGATGGCAATGCTGAACTGTCTCGTTTGATGGAAGCGGTGGCCTGCCGGACGAGACAGAACCAGGCTTCGAGAAACACTTGTCAGTGTGTTTGATGCAGCCCCCCCGCCGCTAGAGATGGGACGATTTGGAATTCGATGCAGGACCGCGTTAGTGCCGCTACAGCTCTCCGGCACCTTGAGTCGAGCTCACGCTGGGTGAGCGGGCGCATCCCGGGCCCATACTGGCTGGATGGCCCACAAGCTTGTTGGCCGGATGTTTAGGCAAGCGGCCCGGCAAGCAGTTTTGCAAATCTTCGCCAATCGAGTGAATAAACACGCCACCAAGTTGCGGCGCAGGCCCGCCCTTGGGGTGTTTTGTTTGGGAGGGGCCTTTTGACCTTACCTAGGCTCCCACCTCCCTGGAAACACCCTATTTGTATTTTTGGGAGGTAGGGTGGGGAAGCGGGCAGCATCTGTGTCCTAACTTGGTAGGTAAGCACAGAAATCATTTATGTTACCATTGTCAACGCCCGGGGCACGCGGAAAACGCCGGTAGAGACGAGGTCGCCAGGCAAGCCGCCCGTCTAGGTGAGGTACACAGCATGCAAGAGATGCGGGTTCGGCGTCACCGCCTCTCCCGCGAAGTAATTGAATACAAACCCACCAATTGCTGCGCGTGCGCGCGTGTATCTAGTGTAGAGGATTGGAGATTTCAAATACCGTATCCGTCCCCCTTCCCCCGCCGGGGGGGGTGTTCGCATTGCATGGGAGCCCCACCTAACAAACGTGGCCCATTGGCATCGTCCACCCGGCTCGTAGGTGTAATTGGATGCCACATCGCCGCATCCTGCTATGCGTGGCCTGGGTATTCTCTGCTGGCGGCGGGGAAGCAACAAATGGCCCGGATACTGCGCGCTATCTTTATCTACTTCTCTCCCCTCCCCCCCTCTTGGCATTCTCCGCTGACGAGAGCCTTCCCTCCCTCCAGTGAAGGAGAACCACGGAAGACATTTTTGTCATGCTGGCAGGTTTGTGCATGTTTGATCACCGCAAGCACGCATCGGGTCCAAGATCGGATGGAAGTTCCGGATCGCTATTTGACGAACGCCGTCCGTTTCGTTAATAGTCTAGGAGATATTGCCTGTAGGGTATCGAATCTAAGATCCCCATCTACCTATTACAACACGACCGCCGGGCCCAGGCCTAGGGAGCGCGTAGTGTACAAGTATATGACGCTGACTAAGGAGACTATTCCTCTTCATGACCTCACCAACGGAGCGACCAACGACGACAGGGCCCAAGCGACGCCCGCACGCACGATAAGGTGCTGCAAGCCCAGCAGCTCCACGCTCCCCAGTGCCAGGCGGTCGGCAAGGAACACCCGCAGCACGAGCGATCGGTAGACGTTCCGCGTCTGCGCGTCAGGGTGCCTGAGGACGAAGCCATCCATGGACGAGATGCGGAAGTCGCGGATGTCCACCTTTTGCACACCGCCGCCGCCGCCGCCGCCGCCGTCCCGTCGGCCTTCACCCGGCGACGCGGCGGAGGTGAGTGGCCGCTCGATGCGTTCCGGCCTCTGGCGCAGGGCCCGGATGGCTCGGAAGCACACAAAGTCGACCACGTTGGTCGTCTTGAGGGGCGGCGCGGGCTTCTTGAGGATGAGCTTCGGGAGGAGGTCCGGCCGCGAGATCCATATCGTGGAGTTGTCCTGGAACTCGCAGCACACGGCCTCGAGATCGTGGGCGTAGTGCACGAAGCGGGCGTAGAACGCCGGCGTGAGAACCTTGAAGTCGAGCTCCTCGGCGCGTTTGGGGCTCTTCTTCGCGGCCGGGGACTGCATGACCTCGGGGCCGGCCGAGTCCATGCCAGCGGGTATGTACCTGACGGCGACGGCGGCCGCGGACTGCTCGACGAGGTGGCGCAGGTAGGCTCGGAAGATGGGCTCGAGCCGGCTCTCCGTCGCATCGGCCCGACGGCCCACGCTCTCCTTCAGCGGCTCCGGCCGGTACCATACGTGCAGCCTCCTGCCGAAGAAGAGGACGCCGGCCTCCTTGACGATGCGGGGGAACGTCAAGAAGCCGACCCACCACCAGCGGCACAGGAAGGCGAGCTTTTGGAGGGCGGACATGGAGCCCGGGTCGATGGCGGGGCCCGAGTTGAATAGGCGGGCAACGATCTTGGGGTGGTCTTTTGAGGACTTGAGAGTAATTGTGTTGTCGAGGGTGCAGGCCCCGCGAGCACCCGGGCCGAAGAAGTCGGTTGCCGAGAGGGAGTAGGCGCCCTTGCGCGAGTTGAAGGGGGAGACGTGGAAGTCCTTTGGCCATTGCTTGGTCATTCTCACCGTGGGCCTTTTGCCGTCGGACTCTTGGTCTCCTGTGGAGTCGGGCTCTGAGACGCCTTCCCCGGTGTCGTCGCCTCTTTTGAGGCGTTGCTCTGACGGGAGAGCGTCCGTGGTGAGGAGGTACATCCTGCGCTCGCCAAAGGTGTTGTTCACCTCGAGGATCATGGCCGTCAACTCCTTGTCTTTGGAGTAGAGGTACCAAAAGGAGACCGGGTTGAAGTGATACCCCATAAACCTGGCCGCAGTGACGAGATAGGCGCCGGGATACTGCGCCGGATCGGCGCCCTTGGCCGTGTTAGCTGTCAGCCCTTCATTGCCGAGCGAGGGCGCCCTCAACATACCTGTGATTCGAGATACGCATCCAGCTTTCCCCTGAGCCCGAGATGCCCGTTGCCGCGGTCGAGATAATCCGCAGGGTCGATATCAAACCACCCCTTGCCGGGCTGCGGCGACACGGAGAACAACGACGTCCAGCTGGGCGCCCGGACGCCGCTCGAGACCATGCCGGCGTAGGTGCCCCTCCAGCCGACGGGGATGCCCACGACGAGGTACGAGTACTCAAAGGCGTGCTTCTCAGGGAATGTCCGGCGGTGCGTCGTCGTACAGGGGATCAGCAGCGGTCTCACGGGCGTCGTCCATTTCTCGGTGTCTCCCGGAACCGCCGCGAGTCCCAGGAGGAAGCGGCAGACCTGGACGACGACGAAGCCGAGAATGAACCCCGGGAGCAGGAGGAGGAGCTGGTGGCGCAGAGTGTGCGTGTCGACGTAGCCTGAGACGAGATCCGCGAGGGCGTGTCTGTTGCGAAGGGCCGAGAAGAGGATGAGAAGGACGGTATCGAGACGGCCACCGAGGAGAGAGTAGTAAACGAAGCCTACCAACAAAGTGAAGGGCCGGAGGCTCGAGTTGGCGGCAGACATTGCGGGCTGTGGTATAACGGTGAACCGTCACGGCGACGGGCCGGTTGGGAGAGGGTGATGA
This sequence comes from Colletotrichum navitas, assembly GCF_030913465.1. NCBI lineage: Eukaryota > Fungi > Ascomycota > Sordariomycetes > Glomerellales > Glomerellaceae > Colletotrichum > Colletotrichum navitas. The sequence continues at coordinate 270,168 of NW_026850573.1, forward strand.
GCCGGACGGGGTACGGCGCGAGATGCCGTTCAGTGGGTGCGGTCCTTACGGCGACGAAGTCATGTCTTGGTCACCACACCATGAACATCACAAACCAGCTGGGGCGTTTTTCTTTCTTATTCCTCCTCCTTCTTTTTTCTTGAAGAACATCAAGCAGTTCCCGTCAAGGGTCACGGAGCTTAGCTGGGTGTTTCCTGCTTGCCAGATTGGGGGGATGGCTCGGTCGAGGAAGGGCTGGTTGTGGGGCTGGCGAGCGTGTCTCGATGAGATCAAGACTGCGCTGGTCGCCCTGGTCCCGGGTCCGATCGCGAGCTTAGTCATCTGCAAGACGACCCAGGGTGAGGTTTTAGTGCGTGTTTGCTACATTGTACGATGTACATGCCATACCGGTTGATGCGATGACTTCCGGAGATAGAGATGACTGTGCCATATAATAGAAGCTCAATCGGGGCCAACAAAGTCCTTTACCATAGGGAAACATGGGACAGTAATACGATCATCTACAAGTGCCCAACAGACAAGAGCGAAGGCGATCAATTGGAGTGTCGCACAACGGCAAAGCAGGTACCGAATGAGGGACTCGACCACCCAAGCCTAGCGGTGAGTGAGGGGAGACGGTACTCTGGTCACTGGAGGCCTGCCTGGGTTCTAGCGGACTGACCCGGCGACTGTAACCTTGATGGGGGCCTCGGTCTCTCTGCGCCGCAGCCGCTTTCTTTACGTGAATGTGGCGCAGCCGGGCAAAAGGTTGAAAATGTCAGCAGAAGCCGTACATAGGAGTGAGTGTAAGCAGCACAGCTGAGGGCTCGGAAGGGAGAAAGCCTCGCCAAGCTGAGCAGAGGCACCCCGCCAAATCCCCTTCTTGCTTGCGCCGGGGCAGCTTCTGCTCCTCCTGCTGCGGCGTTAGGCTCGTGCAGGGATGTGCCACCCTCTTACGTCCGCGACGCCGGTTGACTCAGTCCCCCCTTCTCCCATCCCCCACCAAGCATTTTCGTCCTTCCATCGCCTTCTATAACACTTATTGCCGACCGGCCTGTCCTCAAAAGGCCACAAATCCACACTTCCCTCTGCCACACCAGCCACACAAAGAGCCCGAACAAGGACCCCCAAAAACTGACGCAACAGAACCCTCTTTTGCGCAACTTCCACTTTGACAACCACGATCACCACCACCACCGAACAACAAGAGAAAGGAACAGCACGCCAGTTCTTCTCTGACCTTGCCAATCGATAGGCCCAGCAACTTGCATATCCTCTTCACCATCCATCACACACGTACTGCCCACCATGGATGACTGGGACACCGCCACCAAGATTGGCTCCAAGGTCCGCGGCGGAGCCGCGCAGAGAGAAACTGTCATCAAGGGAAAGAGCGCTCTCAACGCTGCACAGCGCAGTGGTTCCGTCATTGCAACCGAGAAGAAGTACGCCGCCGGCAATGCTGTACGTGATTCCCCTGTTTCCCAAAGACCAACCGCCTTTGGCAGTTGCCCTTACGTACCCGACCATGCTTGACATCATGGCCTGTCCTTTCACCCCTCCATTCCCCACTCTTCCTACATTGACGACGAGGGAGGAGAGCAGCCACCAGAACAGCCTCGCTCTAGCTTCCTCCCCCAGCCCTTCAAATGAGACAGAGAGACAAAGACAGGAGAGAGAGGCCAGTGAACTGACAATTTTTCTTCCCGTTTTTCAGGCCACCAAGCCCGGTGTCGAGGGCCAGCGCCTGACCAAGGTCGACCGCTCCGACGACATCATCAAGCCCAACACGGTCGGCAAGCAGGTCGGCGACGCCATCTCCCAGACGCGCCAGAAGATGGAGCCCAAGATGACGCAGAAGGACCTCGCCACCAAGTGCAACACCACCCAGTCCGTCGTCGCCGAGTTCGAGCGCGGCTCCGCCGCCCCCGACCAGAAGATCCTCGCCGCCATGGAGCGCGTCCTCAACGTCAAGCTGCGCGGCAATGACATTGGCGCCCCCCGGTTCGCCAAGAAGAAGTGAGCGGGTTGAGTCCCGGTCTCCCGCGACGGAGATTGCTTACCCTCTCGCCCTTTGTTGTGTCGAAACCCAAATGGTGGCAAATGTTATGGGAGGAGGACGGGAGGACGGGAGGACGGGGGGCTTTTCGGGGCGAGGGAAACCCTGCGAGGTTCAGCGCTCTCGCAGCTCTCGCCCATATGATCCCTAGCCCTTCCTTTCGCTGGGAGTCTGGTCTTTGGAAGGTCGAAAAAGGTCTTGATTTATGACCCGGTTGGTTGCATAGCACACGAACAAGACTGAGAAACATCAAAGCTGGACAGAGTGTCTCGAGAGATTGGCTCTCGACGATGGTTACGGTTCCTAGACGTTTTACAGCACAATAGATGAGTCGGCACTGCAAAGCTGACGATTACACGAATTCCATTATCTGCGTCCCGTCCGCAGTGTTTTGTCTATACATATGTCTGTCTGTCTGTGTGTGTGTGTGTTTTTCTCAGCATTTGGGATATCTAAACCAGTGACTTGTCCATCTGACCCATGAATTGGTAGGCCGCTGGACATAGACCAACAGACACACCCCCGAAGAACCGAACGCCCACCTACACTGCCTCTTCTTCCGTGGTATCTTCCAAACTCCGTATGCGAAAAACCACGCCATGCTACGCCATACCATGCATCTATCCATTCCAAAGATAAAACAAGAAAACCTCTCATATATCCCGCACAACTATTATCCTCGTCCCTCTATGCGGAGAGTCTATTCACCCGCGCGGCGAGCTCCGTATCGTACGGCTTCCGTCTTGTCTGGACGACGACGTGCTCCTTGCCGCCTAGGCTGGCTATTCTCAACCACTCAGGCGCAACCTCGTTGGCGAGCAGATGCACCGTCTGGATACCTTCTTCCACGGGCATCGGCACCCGCACGGAATCCTTCAGCTTCTGCTGCAGAACGGGCATCGTAAACGACATGACCGGCTGGCCAGCCGCGTTCGACGAAGAGACGAGCATCGAGATGATGGCAGCAATGTCAACGGCACGTGCCAGCGCTCGCTGCCTCGCAAGCTCGGGGCCGCTGGGCAGCTGGATGTGGGCGTTGGCCTCTTCCTTGGCGCGCAACCTGTCGAGAAGACTCATTTTGGTACCGTCGGGTTTAAGAGCCGGGCACTTTGTGGCCGCCACTTGTGCCTCCTTCTGTTGCTTCTTCTGCAGGATGCCGTCCTTGAGCGCGCTCAGGGCACGCTGGCCTTTGGCGAACACGGGGTTTTGGGAGATGGCGGTGTGGCGGACGGTGATGTCGGACTTGGGGAGGTCGTCAAAGGTCAGGCTCTCAAAGCACAGGTCCAGATCGGACATCTCATCCGTGGCTCGCTGGGCGCACATGACGTGCAGGTTCTCCTCGAACTGCCTGCACAGCTGATCTTCATCGACGCGGCTGGCGTTCTTGGTCGGGTCCATCTCGAGGCAGAGCTTGCCGCGCCCGTAGTCCGTCACGATGAAGGGGGAGCCCATGAATCCGTCTTTCCGGTCAGCAGGATTCGCGTCCTGGATTGCAATGCATGTTCGGATATCGTCGACTGTGACCCTCCGCTTGCCCCAGGTGCGGGCGACGTGCGGTGTAATGCTGCTGATGTCGAGGGGTGTGTTGTTGTTTTGGTGCACCAGTTGGAGGGAGACGGTCTTCAGAATCGCCCGCTGGAGGCTCAGAAGCTCAAGGAGCTCGGCTGGCAGTTGCTTTCTGGCCGGCTCCTCCTTAACTTCAGGCTTGGCGGATGCATCGTGGTTCCTCGACCGCTTGACCTTTTGGTTGGCCTTGCGGACCTCGGACTTTGCTTGGGAAATGACGTCCGACTTGCGTGTCTTTCGGCGGGTGTCGGCAAGAGTAGACGATGTGTTCCGGGGTGAGAGGGTGGTTGTTGCCGACGTGGGCTCCTCCTTGACAGGAACAGGCTCATCCTTGCAGAGTCGCTGACGCTTCAGAACATCAGGCGACAGGACGTTGTTCCTGGTTTGCCTAGCGGGGATTTCGTCTTCAATGGATCTAGCCTTGCGCTTTCTAGAGGAGCTTGGCGTGGGAGGAATGGTTCTCTCGGGGCTGGATTCGATCTTGATCTCCGTCGTGACGTCCACTGTCGTAACTGGGCGAGAGCTGGGTAGTTGGATATAGAAGACCTTCTTCACAGAACTGTCCTCGGGAACAGGCTGCGTCTTGGAAACTCGACCGTACTTGCCGATGAGGTTGATCGCCGGCGAGGGATCGGGCTTGGCCTGCCGACGGGAAGCTGCACGAGCCATTGCGTCGAGATGTGTTACTGCTGAATGTCTCGGTGGATATAAGACGCCGAAAGACCGGTCGACAGAAGGTTCAAGGTGAAGCTGCAAAGCGCGGGATGAATGGCAAGCGTTACGGGAGTCTCAACTGGTGTAGAGAGAGTAGTGTGAAGTGATGGGAAGTCGCGAGGAAGTGTGAAGAGGTTTTGTATATTGGAAGGGGAGTGGGGAGCCGAGATGATGGAGCAACGACCGCTAGCAACGCGCCTGGTCAGGGGTCGCAGACTCCACGTCCGCGACCGACGCGTTTTTTGGTGGTAATACATAATGGAAGTCGCGTTAAGTGGGTGGGGCGCGTCGGTTGCGCTGGTCCATGCACCCGCGACGGGGCAACCCGCCAGCATCCTTACTTTTTTTTTTCTTCTTTCCTTTTTTAAACGCCCAACGAACGGAAAGCAAAGCACGACACTACGTAGGTACCTACCCAAATGTGGAGAGACACAGAGAGCGGCCCAAGAGAAACAAGGGGAGACAATAAAGAAGAAGGAAAGCCTGTACTTGGCGTTGCAGTCCGATTTTGCCAATCGCATTCAAATCACTGTTTGGAGCTCGTCCACCTGTCCATGCTCGCTTCACACCTGTTCTGTTCGATCCACTTCATGCCAGACATGGGACGGCCCTTCTCCCGGTGAACACCCTCCTTGGGACCACCCAACTCGATATCATATTGTGTTGAGTATTGGACGTGATAGTCATACTGTGTTTTTCTAACTGTGTTGCTATCATCGTGTACCTGTGCGACCCTAAGAGGAACCGCCTTGAAAACGTAGCTTGGTAACTCGATATCACATTCAAAGCAGGTCAAGTAGTGGAACGGTTATTGATATCAATGTGATTTCATAGTTGGAAGACAATTCTCCTTGGTACGCGCGAATGCAATCATACAATTACGAGCAATCCGTAGATGCTCCTCGTCCCTAGCTAACACCAGTTTTCGGGTTTTGTTGCCAATACCATGTGCAGACCAAGAAGAAACCCCAACGTTGTTGCCTGCCCTGCTCTTGAACGTAAACACCGTTCGCGATTCGAATGACTTTTTTCTCTGTATCCCATTTTGCCCTTTGCTCCCATGATAGTCCGTATGCTGGTTGTACAAGTGAAGAGACCCGTATGTGTCGAACATAGGGCATATTGCTCATTGGTCGTAGACCCGACTGAGGCAGTCTAGCGGCGGATCGATGACTGCCAGTGTTCCGCAGCGAAAGAGACTGGGCTTGGTGGTGGAGGGGCGGGTACGCTGTAGTCGTTCTCTCGGATCATACGAACGGGCGTCACTGGGCGGTGGGTGGTCGAGGCGAGAGTTGCGTTGAGACTGGTGTAGAGATCGTGGCCCGTCATCAGACGCAAATTCCTCCGCTGGGGAGGAATTGGCATAGGCGAAGCAATCTGACTTGCGGGCATTTTGGTGATGTTGTGGTCGTGGGCTATGAAGAGCTGCCACGTAGTGTCAGAGACGCAACGCCTCAATGACACCGTAGATGGTCGACGGGATTCACGTACCGGGAAGATTGGGTCCTAGGGACAAGTCTGGGGATGTGACGGGGGTTTGTAAAGCCTACGGTAGATAGAGAATCTTGTTTGACAAGCGCTGGGCAGGGTTGAAATGATGTCGATCCAGACAAGATAGAGCGGAGCTTTAGAACTATAGATGGGAGCAGTAGATGGGGTGGGAGTGGCTCGTCCGGATGGGAGTGCAGGTGATGGAGTATTTAAGTCGGGAGGCTCGAAGCAGTGGCACAGAGGGAGGTAGGTAGGTAGGTAGGTAGGCAGAGAGGAGGACAGGGCCAGGAGCAAAAGGGTGTGACGGGGGTGGGGGAGGGCGTTTGTGCGCGATCCGTAACAGAGATTTCACAATTCCTTCCTTGTATCGTAGACACCCAGGGTCGATCAAGTCGGTGCGCAAACACGGCAAGGGTGGTGGAATGCTTGGGGGGGAGAAGGGGAAATAAATAAATAAAGAAAGGACCCAGGCGAGCGGTCGAGAGTGTGGGCTATGGAATCGAGGCAAGGCGCGGGTAAGGTTGCAGTAGCCCGGGGTAAAAGCGTGGGGAAGAAATCAGGGGTTGGAACGAAGAAGGGAGATGAGCAGAGACAATGATTAAAAAAGTCTGGGGCGAAGAGGAGAGGAGAGGAGAGGAGAGGAGAGGAGGAAAGAGAGGATGAGACTTGTCCAGGGCAGGGATCAGAAACAGCCGGATGCCCTCATATCCCGGGGAGAAGTGATATGGTCTTTGACTTGGGATCATAACGGGGCTTACAAGACAGGCCTGGAGAAGAGGAGGGAAAGTGGACCAGGCGTTCGAACGGGCTGAGAGGAAGACGGGACAAGCTTGATAAGGCAACGGGTACATGTAGGTATTCGTACGTGGTACAAGACTGTCTTTCAGTTGGCTTGCGGAGCTGGCACGCGCGAGGCTTGAGATGTGCAATGTCGCAATCTAAGGCAAAGTACGGATACAAGATGAGAGATGCACCGGGGGCGATGGGTCTGAGCAGGACAGAGCTGGCTGGCGTGTGTCAGGACGGATGCGCAAGATGAATGTCTCAGTGGCAATGACGGACTTTGTTAACCACTGCTTGCTTTTTAGCCAGCTAGCCGAGTGCTCTCCCGTGGTACGGTACTAACCCTCCAGGGGGGGTTGATACGTTGCATCTCGAATAAAACAAAAGTGTACATGTTTCCTTACCCGTACTATTTCTATTTTATTTTCGTTCGTTCTTATACTCGATTTTAGGCATGTCAGCTAGCCCAAAGGCAACAACATGCCATGCCGCGTCCAGTCTTTTGTGGTGTGCCGCGGCCCGCAAGCCATCTATTTTTTTTTATTTAATTTTTTGGCCAGCCCCAAACAAGCCCCCAGTCTGCAAAGATGATCCCCCGGCTTTCACTGGGCGCTGGAAGGGGAGGAATGTTCCATGACAGCCGGGGTGGATACTGTGGTGCCTAGGTATGCCCTTGCCAGGATCATGACCACATTGCCCCTTTGGAGAGGAGAACTGGCCATACGGGCTGGCCGTCCGGGGGGTTTCGGTGTAAGAGGGCGTGATTGTTGGGGAAATGGGAACAAATGGTAATCTGTCTTGGGCGATACAGAGCACACGAGAGAAAACAATGGAAGCCAAAGGGAGACCGGTCTGGGTTTCTGCCGGCATGTCCCTGCCTCCATCCCCCGGGTGTTTACAGATACGTAGGAGATGGCTCTCAACCAAGGATCCCCAGGGGACAGACAGCCAGCACATCCGCACCGACGTACATCTCAGATAAAGAGATGAGCTAGTCGGGGAAACGGAATTGTTTCTGCAAAGGTTTCGGCGAGCTGGGGTACAGCACGCACGCATGCACAGAAGGCGGCAGCATCACGCCGTGCTTGTAATTATACACCAGCCACTGGACGAGGACGAGGACGAGGACGACTCCTCTGCCAGCATCTTGCACACCGTTTTCACCGCCATTCGCCCTGGATCATGCCGGTCATGTCGCGCCGTCCTTCCTGTTGTCATTGGTTTGTGCGGCCGGCGGGTTTTCCTTGCTTATGCAAGTACAAATCAATCCCACGGCAGCCTGGAGCATGCGTTGGGGGACTTGCGAGCCAAACGAAAGGTAAGGCGAAGAAGGACGCCTTCTCCGAGAGTCCGTCTGATCTGTCCAAGGTCATTCCATCCACCGGAAGTCGGAACTTGTACCTTGTTTATTTCCTGACTGAGGTACTTAGCTACCTTGCAGGGACGTGGAATCGAGCGAGAGAGAACCTTGCTGTTTGCCTCAAGCGCCAATGCTCTCAGGTCTCCTTTCCACGGTCTAGAGCAAAGATGCATCTCAACTCCCATGGCGCGCCGCCCGGCTGCGTGTCCAACCCTTCTCCTCTCCTCGCCCTCCTCCACATTGGCCACGATCAAAGACGAAATAGAGAGAACTCAAGGATCGGCAGTGTCAAGCATCCAAAGTCCCCAGAAGGGCCCGGCAATACACAGTACGAAATAGAGGCTAGTTTCAGCCACCCCTGTCTGATCACAGAAGCGACGGGGGGGGGAGACAGAATATCCTCCAATGGTCATGGGCTATCGGTTGGTATTCCTGGAAGCGATGGGGTTGCGCAGTATGAATCCCAGGTAGGTAGCCCATGGCATTTCTCTCTTTCGTTTATGCTGTGGCATCGTCCGGTGGCAAGTCGGTACGCCGGGTCGTCGGATCCGTCTGGACATGATGAAATGACTCTGCTTGATAGGGACGGGGAAGACACGGAAGGAGGGAGGGTGTTGAAATTTTGTTGTCTGGCCCCACTTGCCAGGTACGTAAACTACGTGCCTACCGGTAAGGGGAATGTGGGGTTTTGTTACGGTTTGCGGAGAAGCACCCCCCAAAGTAAAGAACCCCCAACTTCCTGCATTCCCCAAACTCAAACTCTGGGGATAGCTGAGTGACACGGGCAGGACTCATCGACTGGACTGGTAAGCCACGAGGCGGCCTAGACCTGGAACGGTGCCCCGAAGTGCAGTCTACACCCTCCGGTGCCTCGTAATGTGGCCATTAGTCTTTTTGGGACAGGGACATATCATTACCCAGCATAAAACTACCGGTACTTGCTTCCAAGCCAACGCCTACGGGGGGGATACTGGCTGAAAATGATGCGAAATCAGGAAACCTCGAGGCGTGGCGCACCCATTGCTTACGCAACCCACCAGCCTCATTCATCGACGATGCCGGACAATCAGTGGGGTTTGTTCTTTTTCTCTCTCTCAAGCCCACGTCGTGCAACCAAGCAGCCACCTCGTATATGGCTTCACTATTGACACGGACGACGTAAATAGTAGTAGTAGCAGCCTCCTGCGACTAGAGTCGTGTCTCCCGTCACGGTCTGGTCTGGTCTGGTCTGGTCTGGTCTGGTCTGTGCCCCTTCAAGCCCCGGTACGACCAGACCGTGGCTCTTTCTGCCACGATCCAAGGCTTCATTTCACCCTTCGTGCCAACTGTCATGGCGGGGCCGCCCTCTTGTCCCTGCATTCTCCCTCCACTCCGTGAGCCCCAATCCGGTATGACAATCAGAGTCTCTTCTCTGGCTTTCCCGGATTATTTGTGTCACCGACACTTGGACGCACCTGGATGCGACTCAGTCGGCTTGACTTGAGCCTGCCGGCCTCGGCCTACGGCTGGCGCTACGCTTGGGCGGGTGGGATCGACGTGACAAGTCCGATACTCCTCCATCACACTTTCCATTGCGCCTTACCGCCCAAGAGCTGCAGCTCCCCCGGACCGATTTGTTGTGTGCAACTCCTTTTTCGACCCCTCGATAGCTGACTGGCCATGTCGTGTCTGCGGCCCGGCGACTATCCGGCGCCCCCCAGCGACAATTCACATCTGCAAGGGCGGTGTGCACAGCTGCATAGCTCTTCATTGGCTCCTTCACTTCGCCCAATCTATGGCCGCCTGTCATGAAGCACCCATTGACCTGCTCGCTACGGGGAGCTGACGACCTTGTTACATACAGATACTCTCGTTCCCCGCATGTCCGTCCACCCAACTCCTAATTCCATCCTATTCTACAGCTCGAATATGCACCCGCAGCTCTCCGTATCACGCCACGATTGCGTCACGGTATGCCTTTCCTCCTGGGAGCCGGCAAAGCCTCCTGCGTGTGTATGTATCATCAAACCAACGACATCGATTTCCCCCCGGACTCTTGCGGATATGTCTGCTGAGACCCTGGATTCCAGTTCATGGTTTGGTTTGTATGCCGTAATGTCCCCCACATGTAGTTGAGTGAGGTTCCGGCCGACTGGCGGCCTTGGGCGAACAGATGCTTGGGACTAAAGACGTCCCGGATATCAAGAACAGTCTGGGCGCAATAAGATTTGCCAGCTTGAAGCACCTCGGCGTTCGAGGCAGAGAGAAAAGAAAAAAAAAAAGTCAAAGTGCCATTACGATATACCTTTCTCACCTCCGGAGTCCTTTCCGACCTAGCGTTACATTTCGATGGCGAGTCATATATTGTGCAGTTGGTCGCAATGCCTGCGCGAGCTCTGGCTCCTGTGTACCTTTGCCACAACGGCGGTATGCAGCCAATGGAAACTGTTGGGAGTCCGAGTTGCTGAAACTGTGTTTGTTGTGGTCTGCAAACAACGCGTTGCTGGCCGGACCTTGAATATGTAATGAGCACACCGGAAGTTGATACGTCCTCTCTGGTGCCCGGATCAGACGGTGCAGACCTCTGAGCAACTTGTTGAGGTCGTCAACGAGAGGAGCCCTCTGCAAGCGGGTAGACGTGATCCATCCCAGGGACGTCCCATATCTTTCGAGTCATCCCGGTTTCCGTCGTGGCCTGGAATGACTTAGAAACATTGGACGGTTCTGGTGTGACCGGCTCTTACCGCCGTGGCCCCGATTCGGCGACGGAAGCACCGGCATGCTTACCCAAGGATGCAACCACCGGCTGCAATCAGAGTTTGGACGACATAATATGGGTCGACAGCGCTGGCTTTTTTGGGGTAACCAAAAAAAAGTAGTTCACTGGCGGGTTTGGCTTACCCGGGGTTGAGTCCGGGGAACTGTCCTTGCACAGGCGTGAGTAGGCGCAACGAGGCCAGTTAACTTTCGCGTGTCGTTTCAAAATACAAATATTGACGTTGGGACCTGTGCCACAGACTGATCCTGCTCTGTTGAAGCGCCTGGGCCAGCACCCCCTCCCCCCCGGCGTCGTCCGGCGAACTCTTCCTCCTTGACAACGAGACTAGGTGAACGAACCCGTTTAGCAACTTTGTCTCTGCGGGGCACTGCTAAAGCGGCCCTGGTCACCGTCGCATTTTGCACACGAAGATCCTGCTGCGCCCAGGTGTCATTACGAGTGGCACGCCGTTGACTCGTCGTATTCGGGTGTCTTCGCCGCGCAGGTCCGACCGTCGGAATCGGCGCCCGCGCCAGATAGCCCTGTCGTTCGGGCCGTAAGGTGGGGCACAGAGAGCCACCTCCGGTAGTGCAGTCTACCGTGTGGCCGTCGGTCAGCGACATGCTTTAGAATGGACATTCCGAGACTTGATGAGTGACCCGCCGCATGTGTGCAGTTTTTACCGGGCTCGCTCTGGGTCTTTATCACAATGTCGCATTCGTTCCCGAGACTTGGCGTCAAGTAGATATTGGGAAGAAAAGGAGAACCGCCAACCCCAGTGTGGGTATCCTGGCCAGTTGCGTGAGCCACCCGTGAGGTTGCCTGATGTACTTGGCAAGATGAAACGTCTAGATCGGTTCGTATTCACAGGCCCTGCTACAGCTGGCGAGTGGAAACTACGCCTCCGACTGTGGAACGAAAAACGGCCTCAAGAAGATCCCGGCTTACTCCATATCGCTTTTGGACGAGGTGTCTTCGCACACCCGAGTCGTGGCGTGGCAGATCTCATCCGTCTCGTTGTGCGAGAACCTTGCGTCCAACTGCGGGTCTTGAACAATCTCTCTACGTCCTCGGAGAGGTCGCTTTCGGTACCTACCTAGGTAGTCTGAAAGAATACTTGCCGAAATGACCCCACAGCCTTGGCGTTGGTGAACTATCTCGAAGTTATAGCATAATACTCAAACAAAGCCAATCTGCCTGTCGTTCTCGATCTTTTGGCTCGAGATCGTAATGCGGTACATATCAAGGGTTGCTTTGACGCAGCGAGGATTCATTGGGACTCGAGCACCACCTGCGCGGCAGTAAGATGGTGGCTAGTAAAATAGGAGCAGGTGGACAAGGCAATTTTTCTCAATGCAACAGGGTACATGGCAATACTATCACTCGGCGAGATCTTCATCATGAAAGAAAGTAAATGTTGTCCGTTGGGACCAACATGCTGTAGTCGCTCGCACTCCCCACTTCGCTCCACGTTCCTGCGTCATACGAGTACTTATCCCCCTCTCCAATATCTCTATCAAGTACTCGGCAGAAACAGAAAGGTGCAAAGATCATGCCACAGGATATGAGGGGCTACCGACCGGGGTTTCTGCTGTTACCCCGCGTATGGTGAGCAAAAGTATACACAGCCTGCTTTCTGAGGATTAGCAGCTTGCAGTTGTCTACAACTTCTTATCTCGATGGCCAACGACTCGTACGCCCCCAAACACCAATCTAAATTGCAATCTACACACCGTCTGCGGCACCGTTACCGTCGTATCCGAATCAGCCGAAAAGAGAGTCGATGGCCGATCCCGTCCAGGCTTTTCGCCATCAATGGGACAGGCACCCCACTCGGTCTGTCACCATTCTCCTGTCTTTAGCCTTCCTACTATATCGGTTATTGGTAACTGTGAGGCAATATAGAAGACTTCGGCACTTCAAGGTTTCACCGTTGGCCGCCGTATCAAGACTATGGTTTCCCCAGGTCGTGACTGGGCAACATGGAGACCTCGACTTGTATCCTGTCAGTCAAAAATATGGTGAACTATCTCGTGCTTTTATGGTTATGTGGTTACCTTATCTTGGTGTTCTTCGCAAGAAGCAGCCACTTATTTGAGACCAACGTAGGATCACTCGCGCGCGTCGGCCCCAACGGCCTCCTCAACGACGATCCAGAGCTCTTGAAGCGTATGCTTGCCGTGCGTAGCGAATATCGCCGTTCGGACTGGTACGACGGCATGCGCTTCAACCCGGCCAGGAACAACGTCTTGTCGTCGAGGAACGAGGATGAGCACTCCAAGCTGCGGTCCAAAATGGCGGCTGGTGTAAGCCACAGCCTCTCCCGTTACCCCCCTCAAGCCACTTCATACATTAACCAACAAGCATGACGCGCCTGACATTGTGTAGTACTCTGGCCGTGAGGTGGAAAACCTTGAAACCAAATTCGACGAAAACCTATCGCGGCTTTTTACGCTAATCGAAAGGTACATCGATGCGGACAAACCGTTCGACTTTGGCCGCAAGGCGCAGTTCTTCACCCTGGACGTCGTCTCGGATCTCGCTTTTGGAAAGCCGTTAGGCTCGGATGTGTACGAGTACATCAAGACGACGGAAAAGAGTCTTCCGACGTTCGTGGCGTCAACTGTGTACCCTTGGATTATCCGCCTGTCCGCCTCGCCCCTGTTCCGGGCACTGCTGCCGTCGGAGAAGGACCCGCTAGGACTCGGAAAGGTGATGGGGTGAGATGCTTCTTATCCGCTTTGACCTAGCTTGATATCGAACAATAGACTCGCTCGCTGGTCCTCGAACATAGAATTGCCAAGAAGCAGGCCGCTGAGCGCTTCGGGCCCGAAAGAAAGGTTCGGAAGGATATGTTGGGCTCCGTCGTCGCGCATGGCTTGACACAGGGCGAAGCCGAATTCGAGATCATCCTCCAAATGTAAGGTCATCACCACTTCATTACCTCCAGGGTCCCCCCCCCAAAAAAGAACCCCTATTCAAGCATTGCTGGCTCCGACACAGTGGCAATCACAATCCGTGCCACTGTCCTATTTGTAACCACCAACCCGCGCGTTCACGCTAGGCTCATCGCAGAAGTATCCTCCGCTGCGTCTTCGACTCACCGCCCCATGATCACCGACGCGGAGGCCGGAAAACTGCCCTACCTCCAAGCCGTTATCAAAGAGGGGCTCCGCATATTCCCGCCCGTGGCGGGGATCACGGCGAAGGAGGTCCCCGGCGGCCGGGAACACGTGGAAGGGGCAGTTCATTCCCGGCGGCACACGTATTGGGCGGTCCGCGAGGTCTGTGTTCCACCGGGAGGACATCTGGGGCGCGGACGCACGTGAGTTCCGCCCGGAGCGCTGGCTAGCTAAGGATCAGGGCGGGTTGACGCCGGAGCAGAAGCTGCGCGCGATGGAGTCGACGATTGAATCGGTGTTCAGCTATGGAAAGTACCAGTGTCTCGGGCGGCTCTTGGCGCTGATAGGGTTGAACAAAACTTTCTTGGAAGTAAGCTGGAGCGGGTCTGTCGTGTTGTTCTCCCCAGGCTGCTTTTGAAGAATATTGGTTGGCTATGTTGCTGACGTGGGCTTTGGCAGCTGCCTCGACGATATGAGCTAATCGTATGCGATTCCTTGAACCCCTGGGAATCTTTCAACTTCGGTACCCACGCTCAATCAAATTACTGGATCAGGGCCCACCGACGAGAGTAGCATTGGACGCCACGGTGTTTTGGTATGGCTTAGTTAGGTGGCGCGCCTACTTGCTTTCCATCCCTCATGGAACAGGACAAGCGTGTATAAATGGTATATGGACGGCTAAAAAAAAGACCAAATCTGAGCCGTGGCTAGAACAGGTAAATACAGTAATCAATTATGACCCCGACAGGCAAGAATGAAGATTACGGAAACTCGGGTATTCGCTACATAGAGTTGTTTCGATAACAAAACCAGGGTGTGTGAAGGGAAATCAACACTCCGTGGTGTCGAGTTCGAGGTTGGCGACCGCAAACGTGTCCACGTGAGGCTTGACTCCCACCCGTATCCTTGAGTTCAATCTATCGTTAATCGATGTTTAGTCTGATATCCACTTCCAGCTAAAGGATTCTTTTGCAAAACATCTGGGCGCCGTACTGGATTGGCAACACCGTGAGCCCGAGCCATGAAACGTGTATTGGTTTGTTTCAATGCCCACTACCAGCTTACTTTATCTGTCGGCCGACCTGCCAAATGGACGAAATCGCGAATGCTTCGAACAGGCCTATTCGATGCTTTGTTCTTAGCCACGCAGAGGAGACTGGTCGCCGACCTTCTTCAGACTTTCTTGCTCGAGACTCCTCCCAGCGCTCGCGCCAGCAGCGAGGTTAGAAAAAGGTATAACACCCAATTGGCTAGCCCACCCGGGTGAACGACCCCCTCCCACAGAGCCATGCTTATTGGCCGCTCCACATCCCCAGAGCCCCCCGTTGCAACCCCCGGATTGGCCGGCTGTCTGTCGTGCCTCGGCATCTCTCGCCTCATCTCGGCTGCTAGCTCCTCACGTCATTCAGACCTCCAAAGTTGCCGCGGGCGCTTACTTTTTTTGTTATTTGTTCATATCTTATTTATCTTTTTTTGCTTCTTTTCTTTTTCAAAAGCAATTTGCAACTGCGTCGAATCACGATTTGTCTTTCAGCTACACGAGTCACGCCTAATCGCGCGGATTTCCTCGCTGCCGTAACCCGGTTCTCGACCCCGTACTGCCGTGCTTTCACTGTCTGGCTGACTGCGCCACATCTCACCGTATCTCAACTACATCCGCCGACATCAGGTCAACCAGCCCGCAATGTCTTCTTCTGGCGAGGAAAAGAAGATTGTACTTTACCACTACTCCGCTTCGCCGTACGCGAGGCGGATCGTGTGGTACCTTGCGCTCAGGGGCATCCCATACGTCCAATGCGTACGTCTGCCACGCCACTATCTTTTTTTTTTCTCATTCACCAGGAAACTGTGCACTAATACGACACGCCAGATGCAACCCCCCGTCCTCCCCCGGCCGGATGTCGAGAAGCTCGGCATCGTCCACCGTCGGATCCCGATCCTCGCCATCGGCCGCGACATCTACTACGACACCCGCCTCATGCTCCGCAAGCTCGAGCGGCTCTACCCCTCGCATCCGCGCCTCGGCGCCGCCGTCCCGGAGCAGGTCGCCGTTGAGCGCCTCCTCGAGGCCTTCGTGATCGACGGCGGCGTCTTCTCCAACGCCGCCAACCTGCTCCCCACGGACCTGCCGTTGCTTCGGGACCCCAAGAACAACTGGTTCAAGGACCGCGCTGACTACCTCGGCGGCAAGCACTCGGCGGAAACCATCCGGCGCGCGCGGCCGACGGCCGTCGACGAGATCCGCCGCACGATGGAGCTGCTCGAGACGACGCTACTCGCCGACGGGCGGGACTGGGTCCTCAAGACGGACGGGCCCGGGCTGGCGGACATCGAGGCCGTGTGGCTGCCGCACTGGCTCACGCGCATCCCCGGCGCGCTGCCCGAGGAGCAGATCTCGGCCGAGCGGTTCCCCAAGGTGTTTGCTTGGATCGGGCGCTTCCAGAAGGCCGTGTCGGCGGCGAAGAAGGCGGCCCCAGAGGTTGCGACGGTGTCCGGGGACGAGGCCGCGGGCATCGTCGTCTCATCGCCGTACAACGAGGCTGCGGGCCGGGTCGATGCCGCGGACGCGCTCGTGGCCGCCGAGGGACTCGCGGCGGGCGACGACGTCATCCTCTGGCCCGCCGACACGGGCGCCTCGCACAAGGACATCGGGAAGCTGGTGAGCCTCGACGGGGACGAGGTGGTGATTGAGGTCCAGGGGCCCAAGGGGCCGGCGAGGGTGCACGCGCCGCGACATGGCTTCCGGGTGGAGAAGCTGGACAAGTTCAAGGAACGCAGAGCCTCCGCCAAGCTGTGAAAAAAAAAGGAAAAAAGAGACAGCCCTCCATATTCCATCCGCTGGACCAATGTTTACGCGCGATGGCAACGGGTGGGGCCTGCAAAACGTGTAATGGCCATCGCGGAGCATCATCCTCAAACATTGGAATGGTGGCGGAAGTCTTCACTCACCGAGGGGGGGGGGCTCGGTGTGCGACAAACACGCCAAAGGGGGCGCGGGCCGGGGCAGGTGAAAACACAACTGGAAAAGCCCACGGGAACCGTTCATCGAGAAACCTCGTGCCCATCTGAGCTGGGACGGAGGGCTGAGAATGCGATCGTCCACGTTGCACAAGACATCTCGGAGCCTAACCAGCCCGCATGCTGTGAGGGATCTTGGTTGAGATAGGTTAGGTAGGTATGCTGCAGTTCGTCGATGGTCCGATATGGTATGGTGGGCGGGTGGGTGGTGGTTGTGCAGTGGTCTTCTCCCTCCGCTGTCTCTACTAAGTGAGAAGGCCGCTTTCGGGTTCCCCCCCCATCGCCACCGAGTGGTCGAGTTTTTCTACGCGCGTCTGCTTGCCGCACGTTGAAGTTGTAAACTACTACTCGTTGCTGTATCCCTCTAGTCACCAATGCGGACGGCGACCAACGCTGGCCAAAAAAACCCTGAGTGCCGAGTAGTTTCAAAGCCGACTGTGATAACTTAAGAAGGGAGTGAGGCATCGGCACGACACACAAGTGCCATCGGGCGATAAAGCCTCCTGCTTCCAGCTCCACCACTTTGCCGCCATCGATCACGCTCTTAAGACACACTACATGACACACGGCATTTGGTGGAACGGAACGGCCGCTTGGGATGGCCAACCGGGGTACACAAGATGCATTGGCACGCGAAATGCCGATGACGGGAGTATGGATCGCAGCTGGGGGCGGCCGACGACGACGCCGACGCCGAGCTAGAGTTGTTCGGACGAGATCCTCCGCTAAGTTGAGGCTTAACCAGGCACCTGTGGCGGCGACCCGAGGGAATGGGCAGTGGGAGAGTAGATGCGCTAGCTAAACATAGCGAAAGACGCCGCTCTCTTGCTGTAAGTAATGGAGTGTGTTTCTTGCGTGCGTGCGTTCGTTTGGATCCGAATTTCCATCCGACATTCTTGATGCGCAAGATCGGAATCGAGGCTTAAGCAGACAAATCGACAATAACCAACGTGCTATGGCAGAGAGAGAGAGAGAGAGAGAGAGACTTGGCTAGATTGAAGTGCCTATCAAGCGTGCCATCACATGCAGCAAACAATGGGATTTTCTCCGTCATTGTCCCGTCAGTATATGTATCCCTGCTGAGGCTCCAAAAAGGCCGATTCCTTGTCCCAAACTTTGTCCGTATTATAGAGGATCTGTAGAGTGAACAGGCCATGCTGGACCACCACCGGACCGTACCCCCCTACAGTAAGATACGTCGCAACGCGACGCGAAAGGCAATCAAGGTACAGTAATTCAAGCACAGTGCGTGTGCTTGTGTGGTGCGGGAATAGAGGAGCTACCGGCTGCGGGCACAGGGATCGTGCTCCGGGTCTAGTGCGTCATAATTTGGTAACTGACCTGCCGACAAAGTCTTTCTCCTCCTGTGATACGTACCCTGTTCTGTCTCCAAGCATGCGACTCAGATCCCATTCGACTCGCGCGTAACGAGCGCAGAAAACCCAACCAAGCACACCACCATCGAGCGGTCGCCGTCCCCGGAGTAGCTCGTGGGCCTATCTGCGAGCTTCCGAAGCGAAGACCTGGAAGACGATGAGAGTTCTCGACAACCGTTGCCTGTGTCGCGGTCGCATACCTACAATGCTAGATGCATCCTGTAAAAATCGCAGCCCGCCGTTAATAAGAGGGGGCCTGAGGCTCACGAGCCGAACGCGCCAATGGATAGTCGTACAGACCAAAGGTCCGTTGGCCAGCTTTTGGAACTTGCCGACCGTGCCGGGCGACAAGCGAGGGCGACACCGTCGATACACAGCACCGTATTCCAAGCTTATTGGGCCATGCAAAAATGTATTCCATTCGCCGACAGTTCAACAGCGCACAGTTACGTCATGTCCAACGACGCCACCAACGCAGCGCAGAAGGACCGGTACTCCTGAGTGCACAGGCCGAAGCCGTAGCCTTGGGCGCAAGTAGGTACTTATTGTGGTTTCGCGAACTCTATCTTCTTAGTTGTCCTCGTCTCAAGCCTAAAACAGACGTGTCCGTGACGTAATGGGGTGTTAGAAGTCGAATCTGTGACCTTCAGTTGACCAAACCAGGACTCGGGTAGAGAACTGTAAGCGCAAGATCCGTATCGGCGAACAATGCTGAACAGCGAGAGAGAGAAAGAGAGAGACAGCGAGAGCTGAAGCAATGCCAGGCGACGGGTCGCTTGCCAAAGGGGCGAGAAGGGTGGGGGGGAAACGGCATCATTCTGGTCTGCGTTTCCGTGTCTGGGTCTCGGAACGGATTCGATATAGACGTAGCCCGACGCGTGCTAGTGCTGTGACGCAATTTGTTAAAAGCAGAAAAAGTCGCCAGTCGGGGGGCGGGGACCAGATGCCGGGCCCTCCCTGACCAATTCGCGGCGCGATGCAGCACCTCATTGGTGGGTAACGACCACAATTTGCCACCCCGATAGTTAGTCGCGTTGAATCCCTTCGTTTTGCCAGTCCACCCACGCTGTCATTGTCGGCCCCAACTGGGTTGGGCAGGTGCAGCTTAGAAATATGGAAGAGCGGCTGCCGTCGAGGCCTGGCTGATCGTCTACAGGATAAAAGCAGGACACGACCAGGTTTCAAAAGTCTTGTCGAATGCGGTCGAGCCCAAGAGGGTTGATGTCCGTACACTACACTAAGGTATCCGTACAGTTGCCATACACTACGGGTGGGATACGATACCGGCTCGCGAATGGGGGAGGGGAAGTTTTCCAGAAAGAGGAATAAAAACGTCGATCATCTCACCGTAACGTTTTGTCGAGGGCCAGATTCCTCAAGACGACCTGACGGCCGCATGGTTAGACACCTAGCGCGGCCACACGGTGCGGATGGTTCGATGGCGCTGACTGGTCTAGAACCTGCGAAAGACAAGGCACTGCGCAGTCGGCTGATGGGTCGAAGAAGTCGTAGCAGTGATGTGACGCGAATGAGATTTACAGAAGCGAGGGGGGGCGAAGCTGGATGTCTGTATGATGGAGCGAGCCATAGGTGAGGCTCGGCGGGCGACTAGTGTGTAATGGTTCGGGTTGTATAGATACTCAATCCACCTCCACATCAAAGAAGGCGAGGAAGAGGAAGGAGAAGAGGAAGAAGTTCAAAAAAAAAAAAAAAAAAAAAAAAGGCAAACCGCCAAAATGAAAGAAAGCCGGCGGCGGGTTGCGATAATATGATTGCGACAGGAAGGAAAGTGATGCAATCAATGCAGGGGTTGGCAGTCTTTGGGGTGTGGGTGGGGGTGGAGTGGGACTGCCGGATCATGGATGGAAAACTCGTAGTCACAGTGTATAGCGCCATGTATAGAAACGGTGTAGAATGGGGTGTGCGAACCGACACCCCCCCCCCCCGGACTTGCATTTTCTCATTCCTTCTTCCTCTGACCGTATGGCCTCTCGCACACTGGTTGGGCCATGGCCGGTGAGTGGTCGACACGCGTACAGTGTGACACTGGGTATCGGTCGATTTGCTCCTGGCAGACCACCCGTCTGGGTTGTGTTTTGTAGGTATCTCTATCTACGGAGTATACAGTATTGAGCGCTAGCTGGACGGCGCTCAATGGGTCGCGCGAGGATGAAGCGAAGCACTGTGCAAGAGGAAGGACCCATCACCTGCCCAGGTCCAAGACGTCCCCAGGGCTCTGGTGACGGTCCAGGCAATGCGACAGTGTGGACAGTCTTGTACATGTTCTTCAGCTGATAAATCAAGATAAGGCGAAGCCGAAAGGCAAACCGGCACAGGATTGGAAAATACGAAGAAAGAAACCCTCCGAGCCAGATGGTGCACGCCATCACGTCGTCGGTAGCCTCTACCGTCCTTTGCTTGAAGCAACAATATGGGACGGAGTTTGATGATTGTGTGTGTGTGGGTGGGTGACCTCCTCCTAACTTGGCCGTTCAACGATATCAGGGCAGGGCAGTGGATGGAACCCAGTCCAGGTTTGAGTGAGATCTGTACCGAAGTTGAAATCAAAGGCTCGGACGGTGATGTCTCACGAAGATGCTGTTGCCGGCAATATCTAATACGTTGTGTTGTCATCGTTCCGTAGGTAGATCAAGTCAGGCCAGGCAGGTAGAGAGGTACGATACGCTTGGGGGGTGTGTGGGGAAGACTAACCCCCATTCGTAAGCCGTTCTTTGGCTATCCGGGTCAGTCACCGTACAGTGCGTACAAATAGACCCACATGCATCCCAGCGTTTCTCGCAGCAGAACGGGGAAGGAGCAGGAAGCAGGAAGCAACAGAAGGCGCAACAGCGCAGGAACAAGCTGTCGAGCGAGACTGGATGGACCAGGACGGGGGGGCGTGGATGGGCATGGGCATGGACGTGGGCGTGGGCGTCCTGGTATCAGGAGTGTGCGCCGCTGCCCACCCTTTTTCTTTTCTCTCGTGCGCCCTCGCCCTTTTTTTTTATTATTAAAATCAACCGCCGCGCAACGTCATACTTGACCTGTGACGTCTGCCGTTTTTTTCCCACCCAACATCCCATCCTCACTTCGATACTTGCTGTCGCTCTGCACCCCCCCCTCGATCTCAAGCACGTCCCCGGGTACGCATCCAGAGAGGCCACAACTACGCAATCACTCTAGGTATTCTGCTGCCGGCCACAGCGAGACAACTTTTATTTTTATTTTATTTTATTTTACTCCTTACCACGTCGTCGATCGTCGAAAGTTACTCCATTCCCGTGCCGCTTCCAACTCAGAGGAGCGCTGCAATACCGTAGCTGCTGCCTCTGACCAACTGACCAAAACCTTCCCTGCCCGTTGCCGTCTGTCGCTGCTTTGCCCGTGTCTCCCACGTTGCGCAGGACCATCGCGCGCTTTTCTCTTCCCTTCTTTGCTCCCACTCGGACTCCCAAGCTCTCCTCTTACTGTTGGCTGCGTCTTGCCCTCTGACCTCATCTGGCTTTGTTTCCCCTAACACCACCATACATCATCCCTACCCTTCTGCCGTCACCTTTTGCCTTCGGCGTCGACCCCACAAACGTCAACAGCCCTCTTTTCCCCTAGTATAATACATCATCGTCGTCATCATGGGCACGCCGCCGAATGATGCCTCGACCAGGGGTGATACCAAATCTCCCAAACAGTCCAACAATGCCACTCCGTCACGCCGAGGTACGTTTGCTCTCTCTCGTTCGCATCGCGATACTTTGCTGTTACCTCGACAAAAATTTCCATTGCCCTCGTCGTGTCGTCGCCGACCATTCGCTCATCACTAAACAGACTCCATCTCCGAAGTGAAGCAACCCGATCCGAGTTTGAAGCCCGATGCTGACGGCGCGAAACCTCTCGGCCCCCCTCCTCGACCTGGACAAACCGTCGCTGGAAACACTCCCGATTACTTTGGCGGCGGAGCCGCTGGATCTCTCAGTCTGGAGCCCAACCCCTTTGAGCAGTCTTTCGGTGGAGGCGCGCCAGAGACACCCGGAGGTACGAAATTGCCATCCGTTGCCGCTCTGACTTCGCCCTCTTCGTTGCTGCCCGGCAGCGGCGCAACTCCGTTTAATTGGGGGGGTAGTTCTCTCCGGACTGGTCCCTTGAGCCCGGCCATGTTGTCGGGTCCGACGAGCGACTACTTCAGTGACACGCATCACTTACGAGGCGGCTTCCCGACCCCGAACGAGTCCTCGCTGAGGACCGGCTTGACACCAGGTGGTAGCGGGTCCATGTTCCCTGCTCCTAGTCCCAACTCCCAACAACTCTTTGCCCAGCTTGCCAGCGGAGGTGCTACACCTAGCACCATTGATTTTCACCGGACTGCTTTGAGTGCTGCTTCGAAACGTGAAAACCAGGTGCAGAATCAAAACCAAAACCAGAGCCAAGGCCAGCAACAGCCACCGGTCACTTCGCAGCCCCAGGATATGCCCAACGGCGCACCTGCTGTAAAGGCCGAAGCTAAGCAATTTGACCCCCACGACAACGACGCGGCAAACGGTCTGTTTATGCTTGCTCAAGGTAGAAACGGCGCTCAAGCTCCCGTATACGCGTCGACAACGCAGTCCCAGTCCAAGTCGCACCCTGCCCCTGCCCCCACTCAGGGCATCGACACGTCTCCTCGGATGAGTGTGAACGGTGCTGGCTCAGTTGGTGCTGGATCCTCAGTGCGAGGTGTCAGCGAGGGCGGGAGTGCCATGTCGGATGAGAGCGAGCAAGCCCGTCCCTCGGCCAGGGGTAAGGGGAAGAGAAACTCCACCGGAGGAGGCTCAGTCAACGGCCGTCGGAAGGCCGAAGAGCCTCCGGCCAAGGGCCCCCCTAGCAAGAAGTCCAAGACCAGTAACGCAGCCCCATCTGATATGAATGGCGACGAAAGCCAGTCAGACGACGACGGCGACATGAAGCATGATAATGAGGAAGGCGGATCCAAGTCTAAGATGACAGACGAAGAGAAGCGCAAGAACTTTTTGGAGCGTAACAGGTTAGCTATGAGATCATTACTGCCACGTGACTGAATCCAGCTAACAACTTTGAACAGAGTTGCTGCACTCAAGTGCCGCCAGCGCAAGAAGCAATGGCTGGCTAACCTCCAGTCAAAGGTCGAGCTATTCAGCAGCGAAAACGACGCTCTGACGGCTCAGATAACACAGCTGAGGGAAGAGGTTGTTAACCTCAAGACATTACTCCTCGCCCACAAGGACTGTCCTGTTACGCAGCAACAGGGCCTCCACGGTGCCTTTATGCAACAGGCGATGGAGCCCTTCAACCCGCAGATGAACCCGTACGGCATGGCCGCTTCCATTCCAAACCAGCAGGTTCTTGCGGCAGGACAGGGCGTGCAGCGGCGCTTTTCATAGAACGATGAAGCGTCGTACGATTACGTCTTCAACCCTGAGAAGACCGAGAGAATCGAGATCTCGTCTTATCCCTGAGCAACCAGCAGCGGCTACCATTTTGTGGCCTGTGCTCAGCCAATGCTGAGACGACGATGTTTACGCCGTTTCTTCCCTGGCTTGGCCCGGCCTCGCGGTTCTACTGTATCATTTTTAACACGACATTCGTGGCCCATTATCGTCACTTCGCTTCTCCCACTTGTTCATGGAGGTTGGTTGAGGTTGGGCTGTATAGTAACGGGAGCAGTCCTTCTCGTTTCGGAGGAAGGAAATCGGCCGGCGTCATTGGCTGGAATTGCCGGTAATGCATTCGCCCTTCATCGCGAGGCGTGGAATGCAAGGCATATACATCAAAAGGAGTTTATGGTTTGGCAGTTCTACTGAATGAAATGCGGGAGGCGTCGAGGGGCGGAAGTCGGAGATACCGCCTGCCGCCAGTTTGGCTGATTTGATTTTTGTTTTGAACGTAGCAACGGTAACAATAGCTGCATGACTGGCAATGCCTCCGAATTCAACGCTTCACATAATAATATCCTCCTTTTTTTCTTCCGCAAAATAGTGATGAGAATCAATGACTTGTGCTACTTCTCTTAGGTTTTGACAGTTGGTGATATTTTCAAGACCACGGATGCGGTTGCATACCGCCGAAACGAGTCTCATAAAATATACGGGTCGAAATTTAGAACGTTGTTTCTGCCCTAGTATCGACCTTTGGAGACTGATGAGATGATTGCGAATTATCATAGAGGCGGTCAGTCGGCTGTGGCCCGGGGTTGTGACTAGCTGTTAGGGGAGTTCCTAAAAGGGATTAGCGCAGCCTCTCGGGTAAATCGTCCCTCATGTAAACAACATCGTCGATAAGCTGCACCTCCATTTTCGCGCCGCCAACTACCCCAGCAGATCAACGCGACACTCACGCCACTTCCCCGCCGACCGAATGCGCAGCGAACTGAAAATTGCCAATAAATTCCCGATTCTCCCTCCGACATTCTGTTCTTTGCGCGCTGATTAACGCGGGTTTCGTGGTTTCGGAGCGCGGTTGACGTTACCACATTTCCCGGCGCCGGCTTTTACGTCTCGACCATATGCACTTTGTGACGCGCCATCCATGACGACCGTCATTCGCACCCGCCACCCGTTGCAAGTCATTAGCATGAGCAACGAGCAGCCTGGATCGAGGAAAAGCAAGCGCCTTGCGGGTAGGCTAAAGGAACGCGAGGGGAAAGCAGAGATCATGCTAACAACACGCGCAGCCACGTCGGTATATGACGAACAAGATGGCGACTTCCATTTCACGCGCGGGTCGAAATCGAAGCGAGTTAAGAGCGCGGAATCCGAGCCGGAGCCAGAGACGGGACCAGAACCTGACCCCGCGCCGATTGTCGCGAAGAAATCAGGAAGGGGCAGGCCCGCGAAGGCACGCGCTTCAGCAGCGGCCAAGGCACCCGAACCGACCCCATCGGTAACGGCACCCAAAGCAGCGACTTCATCGAGGCCCCGGACGCGACGAACCGCGAGTTTGCAGCCGGCAGAGGAAGATGAGCTGGAATTCGTTGCACCAAAGCGTACGACGCGTCGAAGCACGCGCAATTCTACGGGCAAAGCAGATAAGCCGGAGAAGGAAAGACCGCTCAACAGACCACCACCAGTACCGGAGGAAGACCACGATGCGGCAACCGCGACACCAATGGAAGTGGAGAGGCAACGGACGCCTCGCGTCATGGACGAGCCAGTCGAATCCGAGAAAATAACGCTTCCTGTCAGTGACACGCCCGTCATCAATAGAAACAAGGAGATGCGGAAAAAGGGGGGCGGCAACCGGCGGAGCAGCACGGGCATGCGCGGCAGGAGAGCAAGTTCTCTAATCGAGAGCGGACACAACGCGATTCCCCATCGGGAGGTCGAAACTGCGGAATTTTACAAACACATCGAGTCTGAAGGCCTCATGGAACCGAGGCGGATGAAGCAGCTGCTAACCTGGTGCGGCGAACGAGCACTGCTGGAAAAGCCGCCGCATGGTCAAACGGATTCCAACACGATTCTGGGTGGTAGGTTTGCACATGAAGCTGTGATAACCTCCCTCGACCGCTAACTCGGTACAGCTCGCTACATCCAAGAGCAACTACTCAAGGACTTTTCGACGAAATCGGAATTCTCGGACTGGTTCAGTCGAGAAGAGGGACCAAAGAAGCCCGTGATCTACAAGCCGAACCCACGTAACATTGAACACCAACAGAAGATTGAGCAACTAGAACAGAAAGTCAAGAGGTATTGTTGAGCCACATTCGACAACTCACCAGGGATCTATGCTGACGAGACGCAGACTTAAAGAAGAGAAGAAGAAGTGGCTGGCGCTGAAGAGATTGCGTACAGAAGTCTCACCGCTATTTCCAGAAGCAGGTGCCGCGCAAACAGCAATGGCCGATGCATCAGTGCTCGATCCGAACGAGGCAGAAATGCTGAGCTGGCTCACCAACCCGGCGTCTTCGTTTGAGAACGTTCGTGCCAAGACGCTCTCTCGCCTGCGAAATACCCAATCAACGCTGGAGTTCAAGGTGGATCAGCTCGCTGACGGTATACACAAGCTCTTGCAGCGAGTTGATACGGCAGGCCGAGAGGCGGATAAGGTGCTCTCGCTGAGCGCTGCGCGGCTCAAGGAGCGAGAAGTAAGGGAAAAGGCCAATGCTGGCACCAAAGAGATGCCCGTCATGGAGGTGCTGCGCAGCCTAGGTAGGATACTACCAGAGGGCGCGGAGTAAAGAATAATGTTTATACGAGCATCTTCCTCTTCCCGCCTGTAGCGTGCTCAACGCTCTCTTCCTTCGATGGAGATAATGACTGGTATGAAATTGTGTGTGGTTGGAAGGGAAGTTTCCGCTCACGCTGTGCTTCTCCGGGACTCGCAGACTTTCTGGAATGGATCGGGCTGGCAAACAAGCAAATTCTTTGTCTTTATTTTCGCTTGACGGTCATGAAATGGCGCCTGAGGGGTTTCTAGGGAAGATGCAGAAACATGCATCTTGAGGGAGTTTTCAGTTACGCAATACCCACGTTGTCTTTTGCTCGTCGGCAAGGATTCCTATGTATATCTCGGATACTGAATCCGTTACAATCTCGATCCCATTTGGCGAGAACTCAGTCGAAAAAGAACAGCTCATGTTAGCCTACAGTCATCCGACGAGACAACTGAATGCAAAGTGAAGGAAGATGTTCTTCTAGGCGATCTAGTGAAGGGGGGGGGGAGGGGGGGTGGACTTTGGTGGCACAAGGTGTATCTGTGGAGGGGCCAGCGGTAGAATGAGAGACATACTTGTACATACCCTCCAGCTGCCGCTTTGCATTGCACCACCACTTCGGCAAAGCAATTTGTACGCTCAGACTCGAGCCACCCCGAGAAGGACATTCATTACCCAAGGCTTTGGTTATCACTTTGCACGATTCAAGCCAGCCTCGGCGCGCGTTCGTCGAGATCGAACCGTCATACAGTGTCAGCGACGCAAACACGGTACACACCTGCACGGCCCTGGCTCCATTCGACCGTCGACGGAGATCCCAGGGGCCCTGTTTGTCGAAGGCGAACTACACAAGTTATCGATAGTCTTGCCTACCTCGGTAACACTGACCCCCCTTCGCCCTTTCAAATCTTCCAATCACTCATACCACCCATTTCCTGTCTCGCTCTCGCGCTCCCAGGCATCCATACAGCAAACGCCCGTCCCGAACCGAAACAGCACGGCAGAAGAGGAAAGAGGAAACGAAACTAGACGCCCGAAAAAATCGCAACGAAAGATGTCGGCATTGGCCCGCACCCTCCGCCCGGCTCGCCGCCTCCGAGTCGCTCCGCCCACCCAGGCCGTCAATCTTGTTGTCCGGAGGTGCTTCGCCGACAAGCCGCCCGTCCACGCCGAGTCCGCCGTCAACGGCGAGCTGGGCGTCGGCGAGTTCGAGGGCATCAAGTTCCGCGTCGAGCCGCTGCGGCGTGTGGGCGAGGACGAGCGTACTATGCGCGCCCGTCTCCTCTGTAAGTTTCCTTGTCACCCCCCTCCCCCTTTTGTTTTGTTTTATGAAAGTCGTTTGAGCAGACATCCCCGGGAAAGGGGACGACAAAGAAGACAAACAAAACAGATGAGGTAGCTGACCAAGAGTAACCTCATGTCTGGACAGACCAGTCCCGTAAGCGCGGCACCCTCGAGTCCGACCTCCTCATGTCGACCTTCGCCAACGAGCACCTCCCGCACATGACAAAGGCTCAGATGCAGCAGTACGACCTCTTCCTCGACGAGAACGACTGGGACATCTACTACTGGGCCACGCAGGAGGAGGCCCCTTCCAACTCGGCCCCGACGCAGGCGCCCCCGGCCGACACCAAGGGTGCCGAGGACGTCCGCACGCAGCCGCCGCGCGCCGGCGAGTGGGCCAACACCGTCGGCACCTTCAAGGCGCAGTACCGCCCCGTCCCCGCGCGGTGGCAGGGCAGCGAGATCCTTGAGATGCTGAGGGCCCACGTGCGCAGCCGCCGCGCGGACGGTACCGTCGGCGTGCACCGCGACGTCCAGGAGCGCAAGGAGGGCGGGCTCGGATTCATGCCGCCCCTGTTCGACGTTGACAAGGCGGGCAACAAGAACTGAAGAGCCGGACGCCGGCGGCGCGGAGTGAAAGTGTAGAAAAGAAAGAAAAAGAAGTAAAAAAAAAAAAAGAGTCATAACGGCCAATGGGAGGGAATCTATACCATCATATCTATCAGGAAAAATAACCATCACGGTGGGAGAGGGATGCAAGGGAGCGCATGGCAAACGGGCATTTTCGGCTTCTTTGGAGGTCTTTGCATATTCACGGGACGGAGCACGTGTTAGAAGGCGGGAGACGTGAGAACGCAGCCTGGCTTCATCGAGGGCTGACCACCACGTCCCCAGAACCTGGGACGATGGATGGTGCGTAGCAAATCTGTAATTTGACAGCGCAATAAACGGTTGCAAGCATAAGCACCAGCGACGCCTGTGCCAACACAAGGCACGTCAATTCGGAAAAGTGCTCGGTGGAGAGCTTATCCCGAGTCTGTCAGTGACCTGATAGCATACTCTGATTCAAACCGGCGTGCCCATCGTAGACAAGCAGCAACACTTTCTGACGCATATGACCGGCGTTGTGGACGGAAACGGACCAAAACAGCGCAGTATCCCCCTCAGTTCAGGCTCTGCGCCGCACCAAAGTGGACTGATACCCTCTCTGCAGTTCAAGGAGGTTTGTGATGTGATGTGCGTTATCTCATTCATGACTTTTTCAAATGGCAATCGTGGTATGTATGTATACACTGCTGCACACTCGGGAACCCCCCCGAGGTGTTGGTATGCTTTTTCCGAGTTGGCATCGCAGAGAAACTCGCCGCCGCCCATCCGTGCCCAACACAACACAACGTCCCTCGTCTTTCCCATAAATCCTTCGCGGGTTTGGTAGCCGTTGGCCGACTTGCTTGCCACGAAGAACTCTAAATAAGGTGCTTGGACCTGCATTGTTTGCTCTAGTTAGCTTCGGAGGTCCCATGGCAACTTGGGCTGCAGGCCCACATGGCAGGGAGGGGGATCGCAAACCTGAAGTACGCCCGTAGGTACATGATCTGCCAAACCCACAGGCCGACGAGTGTCAACGTCGTGCCGATGCCGAACCACTTGACACGGGTGTTGGTGCTCTCGTTGGTGTCGCGCAGCTTGTGCTCGCGCGCGCGCAGGTAGTCCATTTCGCTGTTAATCTCACTGACAAGCTCATCAATACGCCGCAGCTCCGCCTCCACAGGCTTGAGCTTCTCCGTCGCCTGGATGGCGTTCCAGTCCTTGGCGTCGGCACCAATGTCGATGTCGAGCTCAATGTGGCGGCTCAGGGGAGCCCCGCGTCCAGCTGTGCAAGTTGATGTCAGCTTCTAGCTCTCATGGATCCTTGGGAAAGAGAACAAGGCATTGAGCTGGAGGTCCTGCCATCATGGATATTGCGACCGCCAGGCACATGCAAAGTCAGGTTTAGGGGGGAGACCACGTACAGCCAGACAGGATGTTCTCGAAGCAGACGTCGAAGGCCGCATCAGCGTGGGACGTGAACACAATGCGCTTCTCGCCGCCAGCGAGGTCTCTAGGCTTGCCGTAGTCGTTGCCAACAGCGTCCTTGATCTGGAGTGCAATGCGCGGTTAGCTAACCATACAAATCAAACACGGCTCCTGTTCTCTTCCCCTCTTCCCCTTTGCCCCTCTCTTCCTTGGCCTCTTTCTTTTCCCGGGAAATAAAGAACCTCCCCGAGATTTGATCTTTTTCATTGTATTCCGTTTCCTGAAGTTGGAAAGAATAGGAGACATACGTGCATGTTGACGGTCATACCATCACCCTGGTGACCGTCCACAATGGCCGTAACGACAACGAGGGTGTCCCGGCCGACAAAGTTACGGATGCATCGTTCCTTCCTGCCCTCGTGGGGACTTGTGGCCTGCAGGTCGAACTTGAGCGCCTGAGCGCAGCAGGCGAGGAGGACGAGGCCGCACACGTAATGCAGCAGCGATCTTGTCGGCGCCATCGTTCGTTCGGTTCGTTTCGCAAATCTGTAGTAATTGAACCCGCAAGTGTTTTCGCGAAAATCGATCGAGTCGGGCCAGTCACAGCAGTGAAAGTGAAGGAGCAATGGCGGAAGAGGAGAGGGTGGAGGGGACCGGGCGTGGGTTGGATTGTCGAAAGCTGGTCGTTAAAAGGAGCTCCCTGGGCTAGCGATAGGAGAGCTTCAGTCTCAAGGGACCACCTTTGGGGATTTTTGGAAATCTGTCGCGTTCGAGAGCCTGGACCACTCAAGGACCCCTGTTAGCGGGTACGCCATGATCAGACTAATCAGAACCTGGGAGAGGGACAGCCTTGCTCTTGGCACTCACGTGCTATGGCAGCCTTGCAGCCTTTCGAGGTGTGGCGTCCGGCGCGGCGCGCGCTGCGTCTGTCTGCTTTTCGATGCCCACCCTTTCTCATTGCGAATGCGACGCAACCTTCCACACCTAACGAGGCCAATCATTGAGGAACAATAAGCACTCTTGTTTCCTGCATCGCCAGGCTCGAGCCACATAGTTCCATAGTTCAATCTTTGCTCTCTATAGCGCCATCCGCCACGATGCCCAAGTGTAAGTCTCTCCCCCTCCATAAACTTCAACAAGTTCGAGGCTAACCCGAGGTCCCAGTCTTCTGTACGGCCATTCCCAACTACTCCCCTACCGCTGAATCTCGAAGCTCCGAGTCCGACTAACACGGGTTTCCAGGCGATTATTGCGATGTATATCTGACGCACGACTCCATGAGCGTGCGAAAGGCGCATAACAGCGGTCGAAACCACCTGCGCAATGTCGTCGACTACTATCAACGTACCGTCACCCTCTTCCGTCATCACACCTGCCCGCGCCAGCAAGAAAGCTAACCCCGTCTCACCAATACTAGAAATCGGTCACGAAAAGGCGCAATCCGTCATCGACTCCATCACCTCCTCCTATGCCGCCGAAGGCCAGGCGCACAACAACCCCATGCTGCCGCAGAACCAGCCAGGACACGCCTTTCCGCCGCCTTTCCCCTTCCCCGGAGGTTGGTTGAACCCCCCAACCCCCCACCCTTGCGTGCGCGAGCGCGAATTACTTTCCAATTTTGTCATTACCATGCTAATATCAAGCTTACACAGGTATCCCGCCTCCCTTCCCCGGCATGCCCGCAGGCGCGCCTCCTTTCCCTCAAGGCATGATCCCGCGTAAGCCCCACCAAGTCCCTACGAGAAGCTTTTCTCCGTGGTTGTCGAAAAGTTTGAAACTGACCTGCGCGCCTATAGCCCCCGGACCAGGTGGCCGCGGAATGCCTCCCATGCCCCCCTTTCCCCCGGGCCCCAACGGTTCACCCATGCCTCCCGGCGGCCTGCCCTTCCCTCCGCCAGCCGGTCTCCCGGCCGGCTTGCCCTTCCCGCCTCCTGGCGCACCGGGCGGCTTGCCCCCCAACTTTCAATTCCCCGGTATGCCGCCGCCGGGTGCTGGCGGGTTCCCTCCCGGCCCTCCTGGGGCGTTCCCTCCTGGTGGCGGTCCTCCAGGACGTGACCAGCGGTAAGGTTTTGTGGGTATGGCATCTCCTTGCAGACGGGTGCGCGTGTGTGCGCATGTTGTCGAGTTTGAGTACGGTGTTTAGGCGTCTAATCTGGGAAGGGCAAAAACTCTTGGCATGGCAAAGGTACAAACTCATACCACGAATCACATTCAAAAACGCATTGGGGAGAAGGAACATGAATATACTAAAGCGCCGACGTTCTTAATCATGAACCTGTGCAAAATGGTATCTTCACAAGCAATTTCTATATGGTACAACAATAACAGGCCCCAGTGTTCTCGTAACAAAATCATGCATTCCCTAGGGTCTTGGCCCCAGTGAGGTCATCATTGTCGTTGCAAGGCCTTCAAGTTAACCGCGTCCCGGACTTCGTTCCGGAGTGTGCGAAATTGGTCTTTGGTCGTAAAAGTTCTGTAGTCGTAAATGACATCTGTTCGTAACGGTCGTAATACCTCCCATGTAGCCATTTCCTGCGCCCTTCCGGGCGCCCCAGTCTCGAGTATATTACGCATGATTGTTCCAGATAAATCCTCTGGCTGATAAAATTTTGTACGTGTATCGATCAAAAATGGTGAATCGACAAGTTGGTTTGTTGATGCGAGTCGCGGTACGTGTTTGGTCGAATGACGTCTCCCATACCATCCCTTACTTCGCGCGGCCCGCTTATCTTTTGGCGCAGCTCCTGCGTCCTCTTCTCTCGTTTACGCTCGTTCATTTGTCTCGGCAGGTTTTGTAACCCCTCCAACGTGTCCGAGAGAGAAAAGCGTCTTCGCCTCTTCGGACCGGCTTCCTCATGTTTGTCGCGTTGGGCGGCGGTACTCAGGTAAGGAACGGGGTTAGCTGACTGGTCGCGAAGAGAGTCTAAACTGCTCCGGCGCCTCATGACACGGAGATTGCCGCTGTCCGTCCGGCGTATGGTGCGTCTATCAGGCTCATTCCGCGTCTCTGACGTGTAGAAGTCACCCTCACCGCGGTTGGGAAGGATTGCAAACGTCTTCTTCACCCGCGCGCTGATGCTTCTTCGCGAAGTTGGACGATTGTCGATCGGGGGGTACCGATACACCTGGCTGATGGGCTCGTCCTCCATTTCCCTCTCCCACCTATCGTCATCCTCATCAGCGTAGGCAGGGCGCCAATGCGGGTGGAGTCGATCGTCCTCGGGCGGCGGTGCCTCGCAGTCCGGGCACGAGCAAGGTCCTTCCATAGAAGAGTGACTTTTGGAGCTTGAACCTCTACGCGTGAGAGAAAAGGTCCTGGTCAACAGTCCCCGTCTGCCGCTTCTAGGCGGGTACTTCTCAGAAGTTCTTCTTCGGGTTAGCGCCCTGCGGACGATAGATCCACCTTTCTGCGGCTGCTCATCCGCCATCGTCTCAAAATAGTTGCCCATGTTGCGCTGTCTCTCGTGATTCGGTGTCAAGCCGGAAGGAGTTGCGGGAATGAACTGAATAGCAGGAGGAATAACGGGAGGCACTGGTGGAGCAGCTCGAGGGTTGCGAAGTGGCGAGTCCACGTCGTCCATGGTATGCTGAGGATGCTGTGGCGTCACAGGCCCTTCCTCGTCTGGACCAGTAGTGATTATCGCGGGCCTTGGAGGTGACTGTGGCAGCTCCTTGTCCGTCTGGGACGCGTCGGAGCACTCTGAGGGCTTGTTCGAGTGGTTCACCACGAGTACAGACGAATTTTGATGAGGATACAAGCTCACAGCCTTCGCCTCCGAAACTTCAGGGGCAGTACCACTCGTCGTCACAGAAGCCGCCGAGAAAGGAGTATTCTGCGTAGATAACCGCTTGCCAAAGAAGGGATCTCCGAGATGGTCTACATTGAGCTTGTGGTCCCGATGATGGTGACCGTTGTCAGTCCCGGATGAGGTGGGCCTTTGGAGGGTCAAGGCGGGTGCTCTCGTTTCATGTCCCGAGGGTTGGCCCAACAAAGCGTTTTGAGTCTTGAGGCTGTCCGCGGTAAGTGAACCGGCGCGAGATGTGTTGCGGCTGGTCGGCGCAGACAGTGAAGAAGATCGCTTCGGAATAACAGGTGGATAGTCAATCGTCCGTTGATTAGAGCCATCAGACTCTGACATGGACCGGTTTCTCCGCCCTGGCTGCTCGAATACTGGCGTCGGTAAGTCGTGACCTCTCGGTCCATTGGCACGAGTCGCCGAATTCAAGCTTGCACTTCTTTTGGATCTTCGACTGCTTGTGGATCTCAAGGACGGGGCCGCGCTGGATTTTGATTTGACAGATGAGCGACGGTCCGGAATAATAATGACAGGGATACCACCGCTCTTCCAGATCTCCCTTCGAGCTTTACCACTCGAGATGGAATTAAAAGTCGTGTTCGAGGCGTAGCTATTGTGACGGCTGTCGCTGGGGCGAGCCAGCGGTCTTGGACGCCTCGGAGACCCTCCAAGGTGGACGGCCGAGTTCGCGGCGGAGCTGGAAGGAGATCGATCGGACCCTGCATCCCTCAGAGTGAGCTGCTTTTGCACGTGCCTGAGGGTCTGTCGCCTTTGCGGGATTGAAGGGGCATCAACCAAGATCGCCTCGACAATCGTCGAGGCATTCGATCTTGTGGATTTTGCAGATTTGGTGGATAAGCCCGAGAACCTCCGAGCATCACCGTTGGCCAAGGATCCAGAAGTTGACGTGTTGGGCCAGGCGATCTCACTTGGGGCGTAGAAAGCTGCCCTCTCACGCTGGGACGTCGCGCGCAACGCTTTTGTCGCGTTCGTTGGCGTGACCACACGATCTTCAAAGATTTCAATCTTGCGTCTCCCGGCCCGAGACGCGGTTTTTGGTTCTTGGCGCCTCTTCCTCACTGTGACGGTCCTGCCCAAGTTGTCGTCCCACTCTTGTTCCACTTCATTGGCAGTCCATTCTCCGTCAAAAGCATTAAAGTCGCTTTCCATCTTTGGAGTTATAGCGTCCTCCGAAGGCGACTCCAGGCCTAGCCCCAGCCCCACCGGTGATGGTGATTTCGCCCTGGGCTCATGGACCCGACGAACCGTGTTTTGGGAAGTTCGCGCAGAAAGGATGTTTGGCCTGACAGTCGATTGAATGTCGTCATCTTCAGAAGAACAGGGTTCTTCCCTGGCAGTTCTGAAGGACGCAGTCCGCGATTCGACTGTGGTGGCTTTCGAGACTGTGCGATCGATGGGGATCGGTCGAACAGCCTTGGGGCGAGTCGTAGATTGTGGAGGAGTCACGTCGGGCGTTGGTGGACTTTGCTGGTTTGGAGGAGTGGCAGGTACACGTGCAGGTGTCGTTGGCGTTTGCGACACATTCTCGGCGGACGTTGAACTCGGAGGCTGAATCGAGCGACTGCTCGACGAGGTGCGCGAGTGTGAAGGTGGTGTCGGAGGCAAGTCCGGTCCGCTGCCTATTCGCTTCGGTTGGTGTCTCAGCGTCTGAGGGCTCGGCTGTTGCGGCGCGTCCCTTTGGGACGGTACACAGTCGACAACTAGATCATACTTCCTAGGGGTTGGTCGTACTTGATAGGAGCGCGGTGTGTCGCTCCTTTGTCTGTTGGGATGCGGTAGGACTTTATGCGTTTTGAACATTCTCTGCCCCGCCAGGGCATCGTCGGGCGAGCCCAAGGAGTGGGTTTTTTGTCGAACCGACATGGTGGAAGATGGTTTCCAGGTTGCCGGAACGGTCATTCCAAAGGACATCTGCCGCTGATATGCGTTCTACAAGATTGCAACGCGTGCTAAATGCATAGACAGTGACCCTTCGCAGGCTAGCGAGGATGCGAGAAAACCGGAGTCGTTTGCATGCTGGATAGAGTAAGGTTCATGGACGTGGCCGAGCCCCAGACGAGGAAGGGGAAAGAAATGGAATAAACGTATGCCATCCGATAGCGGGTGGCGTAGAGCAGGTAAAGAGTGAAGGTCGAAAGCCGGAGAGTTATCGGGATGACGTCCTCAAGGTAGGCCTAATACATTGGAACCAGCTGACTTGATTGATGAATCGCGTTGAGGTCCAACGGTGTGCAGTTACAGTTGGCCACAGTCGCAAGAGTGACGACGGCAGCGGGACCGATGAGGCGAGACACGAAGCGCAGAGGCGGTTCAGCCTAGCGGCATGAGGCAATAGGCTCTGTGGACGAAGGAACAGAGACGTGTCGGGTTTGGTTGAGGCAGAGGCTGGGTAGTCTAAATGATCACGATGCAGATAGGGTCCGGGTCTCGGGCGCAGGTGTATGAGGAAGACGAAGACTCGAACGGGGACGCCTGTTCCAAGACGGGGGATGCGATTTGACCAGGGCCAAGTGGCACAGACCGAAGTAGGGAAACGAGACGGGACGTAATGTGAGATTAATGCTGAACTTCGGCCGGCCTTAATGGAAGCAACAGGAGAGAATGACGATCCAGGGCTTTGTGTGGCAGGCGGCGGACGGACGGTGGCGTTTTTTCGGTGCAGGACACGGCCCCAGGAGGTTGAGACGATGGGGACAGACGACGATTCAGGGGGAGAAGGACGAGAAAAGATGATTGGCAGGACCAAGAAGGGTCTGACGCAAGAAAAAAGGAACACACGCCTTGGGTGAAGAGAGAGAGAGGGGAAGGGGGAGAGAGACAATGGCAGAGCAAAGCAGAGAGAAATAGAGCGGCAGGTGCATAGGTTCGAGGTCAGTTACAGTAGCTAGGTACCCAAGGAAGGTACTTAGGTAGGTTGGTAGGTATCCGTAGGCAGGTAGATGTTCGTAAAGAGTATGGAATATGGAGCCAAAGCTGGCTGGCGATAGGCGAGAGAAGAAGAAAGAATGGGGGGCGCGCCCGGTAGATTGGTTACATGGCCCTGCCTGTCAGTCAAGCTGTGATGGGATACGACAGGGTGAGGTCAGGGAGACACTCCAAGGTACCTCCCTGTAGAACTACAGAAGGCACGTCAGGCCTTTGGATTAGAGACGGATCCATCCAACCAGTTCGTTTCGTGGCGGGCACAAGCGAAGAAAGGCTGGTCTGGTCTGGTCATTATGGGGAGGAAGGAGTCTGGGGGTGTTTTCAGGAATCGTATGGACGGTGGGTTCGGGGCTTCCCAAGGGCCAAGGCCGGGCCAAGGAAGGGAGACGAGCTGGACCAATACCGAGGGAGGAGGAGAAACAAGAAGGGAAAGAGAGAAAAGAAAGAAAAAGAAAAAACGGCACAAAAATCGAGTGGCTGGAAAGAACAAACTTCCCTCAGGCACACACACACAGAGAGACTGACCAGTATTTTGTACTGCGTTGGATTCCTATTCTCCCAAACCTTACTTGGTGTTGGTTCCCTTCACTTAGTCGTCTTTCTAAAAGGTTTCATTCAAGCCAAGGGGAAAAAACTTGCTTCCACTTTGTAATTTTGAAGTAAATGAATAAACATATACACAAATTGTGTTTGGACTCTTTCCTTCTCTTCTTGCAGGTGCATTTGTCCCGTGATACCCTCCCTACCTGTGCACCAACTCTGCAGGGAAGGTGTGTGTAGCCAGCAGCAGTAGCTCCGCCAGGGGGGCTCAAATAAGGAACATACCCACCACCAGAGTGTCCTCTATCGGCTCTGGAGCGCCCTACACTGACCGATGGCGGCCAGCCAAAGTGGGGCTGTCTCTTTTCCACCTCGCAGTGGCCCAGACTATGACCAGCTCCCATAGGCTGTACCTCTTTTTTAGTGGTTGCATCGTGCTGCATCTTGCTGCATCGTGCTGCAGCGTGTTCCTTCTTCTGCAAAGCCATGCCAACTTTTGTCGCCTTTTTTTTTTTTTTTTCTCTCATCCCCCTCTCCCCTCCTCTCCTCTCCTCTCCCATCGTGCCCTTTCCCACCTCCCCCCCTCCTTCTCTTTTGGCATCTCCCTTCCCCGACTGGTTTGGACGACGTATGGCACCATCGTATAGTGCGTCTCCTCCCCACCGTCCTCTTCTTCCCCTCTTCGACTAACCGCCCTGCCACACACACCTCACAAGCCATGTCGTCTGGCAGCAGCATCTGGGATTACATCACCAGTTACCGACTGACATTTGCCTATCTGACTCTATACCATCGCCGTGAATGTTCGGGTGGCACTGAACCTCCGTATTGGAAGCGAAGGTATTGCGGTGACTTCCGTGACACCGACTCGGTGTACTCGTCCCACCTCACCCCCCCGATCGCGGTCACAGCCATCGCGCTCTGGGTTATGTTGATGTCCGTGATTGCACCGCGAGCCTCTGGCAACCCAGCGGCTCGTACCTACATATCCCGACGGTGCAACTGCAGAGTGCACAGAGGCCGCCTCTCTCCAAGACAAATCAAAGCCACGGGACGGCTCATAGCATCCGGCGCTTCTTTCTCAGACCTGCATGGACTCCAACAAGCCTCGGGGCAAATCAATGGTCTTCCACGGCTCGCTGCATTACGCCACATGCATATTTGGAAACAGAAGCCACTTCGGTAGCTGCAGGAAGACGAGGAGAAAAACGCGACTGTGATGCGCCGCGGGCCACCGGCAAACGCCATCGACTCCCGCCAAGTATCGACAAGTCTTTCGCTGGCAAGGATTCTGACAACTCGGCTCGGGAGTCAATGCTCGCCTATAGCCAAGAGGATTCCCCCCCCCCCCCCAGAAAACAGCCCTCTTCCGACGCCTCAAGTCTCAAGTCATGCGTCCTCCCGCCTTTGCAACGTGAAGTCTCCAACGTTCCTGTGGCTCAGTCGGCCGGGATGGCAACTATCTGCCGGAAGCGTCCGCCGGGCTGCCGATATCATGGTAGCGGGGCACTTCCGGGCCCCGGCGTGTAAGCCACTATGTGCTTGGCCCACTCGGTCCGTCGCTGGTGGCATCGGCGACCTCGAAGTGTTTGGCCAATGGAATCGGATCAGTTGTCATGCCGTTCCGCTGACCGATGTGTGCTGATGTGTAGCGGTATGAAACGAGTGAGTAACCCAAGTTCAAAGTTATATAACCGGGCGGGGAAACGCGAGAACATGAATTATACGCGTCGCCACTGAGATGCTGGCCAGTAACCGACGCCAGTTGTGTAGGGAGATGGATCTTTACCCGTCTGGCCAAAAGCGGTGACTATGGCACGAAGCCGAGCCCCGAGGAAACAAACATCTTATCTATCCTCCGGACCCCGGACTCACAGCATCATCATCTTTATCGTGCTCGCTCTACTCCGTACTACGTAGGCAATCACCCTGCAGAACGCGCATGACGGACTGCAAGCGCAGCAAAGTAGTCGTTACTGCTTGTTTGCCTATTCGGGTAAGCGTCTAGCACAGCTTGCATATGCTAGCGTGTCGTAGCTTTTATCTTATCTGCCCCGCGTGGGAGTTGCCCCACGTCATCCATGGAAACTCCTATCCAAGGAGCCTGTAAACACATCTTCATGGAAGAAGACTCTGGGGAGAGACGGACGATTGCGATTTGAATGATTCATGAACCAATCCAAGGTCTTCCCATTGCCCATGGCAATGATGCCTTGTACCAGTTCGACGGGCGCTTCCCCGCCGGGACCAAGATTGTGCTGTAACAGCCCCGGAGTTCCTCAACCCCTACCCAGCCGACGGCCCTGCAAAAGATGCATCTCGGAAACCCATTTTGGCTTATCTAGCTCAGGGTTTGCATCGTAAAACGGTGTGTAGCACTGACGAATCCTTAACCCACCCCTATATTAGGTATTGCTCGTGACGGCGCCGCGCCGAGACCGTTCAAAGACTCTTGGTTTGCCTTCCTCACGTGAATGTTACCCCGCCGTCGATTCAGGTGGTTGGCAGGACCCTGTCTCGACATGTGCCGAACGTTTGATGTTGGGGGATTTCATCTGGAGTGCAGAGCTGACTAGACCAATCGAATCTTGAGCCTAATATCTGCGCCGATCCTGCTCATGGCACTGGAGAAGGAGAGGGAGCTTTATCTCTGCCCCGCACTGCCAACAACTGCCACGGCCCTGGTCTTTACCTAACACCAACACGTTAAGGGTATGTTCGATACTGCATCTAATGGTACCCATTGATCAGCCTGGACCCAGGGGGTTCCCGTCGGTGTGTTGAAAACGAACGTGGATAAGCTTCTGGGCCGGTCTCGGACCATACCTGATGCTGTAACCGATCATCATGCGTGGAGAGCTGTCGAACCAAACAGCCAATCTGCTTCTGGGGGAACTTTGCACCATGTAGCAGGCCGGAATTCATAAAAGCATGGCGTTTCCCTTCCACGGTTTTGCTGGGTCCTACTGATTGTCGGCTTCATCTTGAATTCACTTCACCACCAAGCCTCAGCACAATGTTCTCTCGAAGCATCCTCGCCCTTTGCCTTGCAGCAACCGTCCATGGTCACGGTGACCATGGCGATGCCCAGAAGTCAATGGCTGGGCCTCACCAGTCTCTCTGGTATAACAATCTTCCTGGTGACGGCGGCACTCAGGCATGTCTTCCAATTGATTAGCCCAGTGCCTGTCTCTAACCCGTAGCCAGGCCGACTCCGTGTTCTCCGGCATCTCGACCTTTGGCCGCCTGCCTTACCAGCCGTGCCTGGGCGCAAAGGATGTCAGATACGATATTGCCTTTATCGGTAGGAAAGGCGACGACACCAGACTATGGGCACTACTGACAAGACCCAGGTGCACCCTTTGACACGGGCACTTCGTACCGTCCCGGTGCTCGCTTTGGCCCTTCGGGAATCCGTCAGGGCTCCCGGCGCTTGAACCTCTAGTACGCTTGCATTCAGAAAGGCTCATTTCATGTAGAAGAGACACTTACAAGCTCGCAGCGGAGGTTACAACGTGCCCTTGGACACGAACCCCTTCAACAGCTGGGCTACTGTCCTGGACTGTGGAGATATCCCGGTTACATCGTAAGGGCCGAATGTCCCGCAACTCCTGTCCGCCTGTGCTGATGAGCCACCAGATATGACAACACATGGGCCCTGCACCAGATCGAGGAGGGCCACTTCAACATCCTGTCCCGCCAGCCGGCGACCGATGCGGCCAAGAAGGGGCCTGCGAAGAACGAGCGGACACTGCCTCGTGTGATTACTTTGGGCGGTGACCACACCATCACCCTACCGCTGCTGCGCTCCATCAACCGCGCGTACGGCCCCGTCTCGGTCATCCACTTTGACAGCCATCTCGACACATGTAAGTCATCGACGGTCACCCGCGCGCCGTTCCGGCACTGACTACAGACAGGGCGTCCCAAGGTCTTTGGCGGCTCTCCATCCGAGGTCGCCAGCATCAACCACGGCACGTACTTCTACCACGCCTCGCAGGAGGGCCTGCTGCGCAATGACTCCAACATCCACGCCGGCATCCGTACCACCCTCAGCGGGCCCAGCGACTACGAGAACGACGGCTACTGCGGCTTCGAGATTGTCGAGGCCCGCGAGATTGACACAATCGGCACCGATGGCATCATCAAGCGCATCATCGAGCGCGTCGGTACCAAGAACCCGGTCTACCTGTCCCTGGACATCGACACCCTTGACCCCGCGTGTAGGACGACGTTGCTGAAAGCTGATAGAGGGGCTGTGTATGGCTAACGATTGCTGATAGTCGCCCCGGCTACCGGAACCCCCGAGACCGGCGGGTGGTCGACGCGTGAGCTCCGCACCATCCTGCGCGGTTTGGAGAGCTTGAACCTGAT
The DNA here is from genome assembly GCF_030913465.1 of Colletotrichum navitas. Taxonomy (NCBI): domain Eukaryota; kingdom Fungi; phylum Ascomycota; class Sordariomycetes; order Glomerellales; family Glomerellaceae; genus Colletotrichum; species Colletotrichum navitas. The sequence goes on from NW_026850573.1 coordinate 311,491, forward strand.
TGCTGCCGACATTGTCGAGGTTGCTGTAAGTGTTATTGTCCATTGCTGTTTAGTGATCGGCAGGCAGCTAACTGGTGCGAACCAACAGCCCGCCTACGACACCAACGCTGAGCACACCACCATGGCTGCCGCCGACGCGTTGTACGAGATCATGAGCATCATGGTCAAGCGCGGCCCCCTCAGCGCCATGGTCAACCAGACGGAGGTCTACGAGGAGCTGTAAACAAGAGGACGTGGAGATACCATGGAAACGGGGTCTCGAATGGCGCAGCGATATTGGCACCAGTGTCTCATGCAAGCAGACGGGTGGGGGGGGGGGGGGGGTGGGTTGGTTCTTGACGGTATAGGCGTTGTCGGCGGTTGGAGTTGCGAGCGGAAAACTTGGGTGATTGGTGTTGTTGTTGTGCCATTGGTGTCGGTGTAAATCGCAGAGTTTCACAGGTACTAAATGCATACTTGAATCACGATACTCGCCGTGCCAAGTCGCGCCCAGAGTGTTGAAAGGCCACTTCGGGTTACTGCTTGTTCAAACCTCGACGTCGTTGGCGAGAGTCAAGCGTGATACCAAGGGTGATGTGCGTTTTGACGACTACTACGCATGTGGAGGAACAGCGGCGAGAAGCAATGACGTCACTCGAGACAGCGTGTGTTGCAAACTACATCGTACATAGCCCTTTCATATCAGCTGAGGAACAAAGTCGGTTCGCGATGTCCCTCGCCTGATTTGGCGTGTTCTCCGGCTACAAGACAGCCGGCCAGTGGGTGGAATGCCCGGCAAGCGCGGGATCGCGTCACAAGTTGTGGGTTTTACCTGGACCCCAAAGGCGGCGGGACCATCTCGCCAGGGGGGGCAGAGCTCGGGAGCGGCGGGGGGAGGGGGAGGGGGCGCACGCGGCCTCTGCTGGGAATGCGCGACAGGGGCTTTAAGTGTTTTCTATTTTGGTTGCAGGGGGGATCCAGGGCTGGTAACGTTCCGGCGGACGACAACTGTCCCAACTACCTAAGCAAACAATCTTTATTCCGCCTTTTCCCTCTCATGTTCTCTCTTGCCACATCCGAACTTTGCCAGATGCGGTGGCCCCTTTTGAACGACCAGGACCGGTTTCTATCAACTCTAGGTGCTTAGAGACACCAGGCAAGGCGAAGAGACACGAGAGGAGGACGCCCCATTGTCGCCGACAGGGCGGTGCCAGCATAACATTGCGCGTCAGTATTTCGACGTTTGCCCAAGGGAAGCCTGGCGGACTTTTCTGATTCGGCGAACGGGTTCATACATGTCAGAGGCTCGGCAACGGGAGACCAACGCGCCCGAGACTCTTCCGCCCAGTCGTGTGATACACCACGCATGCTGGTTCTCTGGACGTCCTCCATTTTCCCTCTGGCGACCGGGCTTGGAGGCATGCGGACTTAAACGGCAGCCGAATGCCACGCGGCAAATGGGCAATCGTGACGGAGGCCAGAGCTTGCGACGACGAATGGTGGCTTGACGGACGCACGTTGTCTTCCTACGTCTCTCTTCCTGGGTTTGTTTGTCTTTCCCGTTCGCGCCGCCACTTGCCGTTCTCGGCAGTACCGGCAGGCGCGGGCACACGCTCTTCAACCCCCGGCCACTTTCGGGTTCGCGTTGTCTGTCAACTGTCTCACTTTATTATTTATTTTCATTTTTCGTCTTCACCTGCGCCGTCTCGTGCCAGTCACCTGTGGGGAGGAAGAGGAAAAAGAAACAGAAAGGGAAGTGCTGGAGGGAAGTGAGTCGCGAGTGCCAGTCACCAGGACTGCAGAGATGCCTCCGATTCGAGCAAACCTTGAGCGAAAGGCCAGGAGAGGGTAGGGTGGCTTCAGCAGACTGAATTTGCTCTGCACAACGGACCGGATCGCCATATGCTCCCACGAGGAATGCATCTCGGTTGGGGGTTGGAAGGCCCCCCTCTCGTAATGTCAGCGATACGATGTCCGTCAATGTCTCTACCGATACGCTGATGACAGCGTAACGATGCGATGGGTTTCCCAGCCTGCCATCCCGCATTCTTTCACCCCTCTGCTGTAACTCCCCTAGGCTCCTTTCGTTATGACAACCACCACCAGTTCGTCTGCTCATCCACACATCCGCGTGGCACGCGCGACCATTTCTAATTGCGCGTACCTGTATCGCGCAGCTAAAACAACCCCAAGAAAGGGCCGCACTGCCCGCCATCGGACAGACCTCTCATCTCGGGGCGCCATAAGCGAGGTGCAACCCAGTTGAACCGTGATACGTAAACCGGCTTCGGAATAGAGGCAATCTACCTACTCCGTCTCCCGACCAGGAACGTTTCTCAGGGCGTCGGGGTACACCCAATTCGTTCATCGGCAGACCCGCTAACGAGCGCCGCCACCAGCTTCAGCCCAGCCCGGCTTCGCCATTACGGTTGACGTTGTCTCAATGCGCCGGGCTTCTCGTCGCTTTCCGAGTCCAGCATATCGTAGTGTAGAACCGACTGCTAGACTAAAATGCTCGGCTGCTTGCTTCCGGTAGATTCCAAACCTGTCCCCAGCCTCTCTGGTCTCAACCTTTCCTCTTCGTGCCTGGAGATGGCTTCGACGCAACCTTCGCCGCAACGGCCTGCGCATCACCCACAACCTATATATGGATGATGTTGCTTTCCCCATAGTACTTCTCAGCATCTTATTCTCTCGCCCCTTATCACTGCTTGCATCCCATATACAGCACGAGTATCACCACTTGTTTAAGCTCACACATATAACACCCGTCCCCTGGCGTCACCATCGCCAGCCCTATCACCTGTGTCGTTGCCTGCACCACAACGCTTCACCACCAAGCCGACAAAGATGAAGACCTCGGCAACCCTCGTCCTCGCCGCCTCTGCGTTGTCCTCGGCCCAAGTCGTTTAGTGCGCAGCTCCCCTCCTCCCCCCGCTGTTGAACGAACCCTCACTAACACCGCGCCTTCCCACCCCCAGCAACTCAACGACGGGCCAGTACGTCTGCTCACGCCCCAACTCGGCCTTCTGCGCCGGCGACTCCCTCGGCACGGACATCATCATCCGCTGCGACGCCAACGGTTTCGGCCAGCCCGGCCGCTGTACCAACAACCTCGCCGGCCAGTTCCCTCTTGGCGTCCAGCCCGCCCTATGCTGGCAGTCCCAGCCCCAGGCCGGCGACGCCGCCTGCGAGAAGAACTGCATCGTCTACGCCAGTCAGCCCTTCCGGCTGCCCTCCAGCGTCTGCACCCCCTACGCGACCGCCTCCGGCACCGGCGCGGGGCCGACTATCACGTTCTCCGTCGGGCCTTCCCGTCCGGTCGTGACCAATGGCACGACCCGTAGGACAATCGCGATCCCAAGCTCCGTGAGGCTCCTGTCATCTGCGCCGCAGCCGACGGGAACCGGCGGCGTGCCCAGCTCCTCCGGCAACGGCACTGCCCTGTCTACCAACCGCGGCGGCGGTAGCTCCGGCAGCCTGTCCGCAACCCGCACCCCCATCCCGCCCTCCAGCTCTGTTCGCCCCGTCACCGTGTCTACCGGCGGCGCTGTGGAGAATACCGCCGGGTATCTGGCTGTTGCCGGTCTCGTGGCCGCCTACTTCATCTAGACGCCCCCCTCCTGCCCCTGTTTTTTTTTATTTTTCATTTTTTTATTCTATTTCTTTTTTACTCTCCTGATTCGTCTCCAATGCGACGCATCTTTGGCATCCTTTCATCTGCATGCCACAGGAGAACCTCCATTTCACGGCTCGGAGCTTTAATCCTAATCGACAATCGCATCGGTGATGGGCATGCAGAAGCTGTTCGAGGCACGCCCGGGCGCAAGGAGTTTGTTTTTTTACAGGGTTTTCTCGCCTGGGACTGCATTGGGTAGGGGAATCTGCGGGACAAGGGCATGCCTGATCTGAGCTGGATGTCAAGGGAGGGAGATGCGAATCATCATTTTGCAGTTGTAACAAAAGCAAGTGTGTAGTTTGTGACATAAGCATTACATAGAATAAACACTGGTTAATCGTTTGAATCTCGTCATCTTTTCAAGCTGATGGATTCTAGACATCAACCAGCCTTTAGCTGGCCGTCGGGTTAAGCGTGTTCCAGGCCTTGCTCCTAGGACGTCTGCTTCTCCATGCTCAAGATCATGCATCTATCAGAACCAACTGAACACGCAGGCCTTGTGTCCAACACCTTCTTTCATATGTCCTGGTTCTGTTCCTCAGTCTATTTCCCTAATGCTTCCGAAGTCTAGCCATGAACGCCGCCCAATGCATAATGATGAAATTCAACGCAACGCAAACATGAATGAAACGATCAATAGGGCCAGAGAGGCCGCGGCCTTAGATCCTGCGTTTGGAAAATGCTTCTGGATCTCGCCCGTCTGACTGGATGAAATGCTAGTGCAGCTCGCGATACCGCATTCGTACCCGCTCGGACAACAGCCGGGGACGGGGCCGCCCTCCTCGCCACACAGAAACCAGCCGCCGGCGCAGGTCTCCGTCGCATGCGGCTCCGGAACGTCGGTGGCTGGTAGGACAACAGTAACGCCATTGCTGATGATGGTAACCGAGGGAGTAGGCGGGCACGAGGTAGTGGCGCAGTCGCGGCCAGTCTGACAGCAACCTCCGCCGGCGCGGGCGAGGCAGGCGTAGAAGCCAGTCGGACAGTAAGCCGATGTCACGGGCGGGCCGCCACCCTCGCCTGGGTCGATCGACGTTGGTCGGAAAGGGGGCACAGCGTCGGAGGCACCCGAAGTCGTCGGAAGGCCAGGAATCGTCGTCGGGTTTTCGATGGTGGTGGGGGTGGTGCCGGGGTTGACTGTGATGATGATCGTGACGTGAACAGTGGTGGTTCTGCCGTCTGCGAGCGTCGTCGTAGAGACTGTGGTGGTGGTGACGGTCTCCCGGACTGTCGTGCCGCCTGATCCACCACCACCACCGCCGCCTGATCCACCACCACCACCGCCGCCTGATCCACCACCACCGCCGCTGCCTGATCCACCACCACCACCGCCGCCGCCGCCGCCGCCTCCGCTTCCACCTCCACCACCTCCATTTGAGGCCGTTTGAGTGGGCCAAGTGCTCGGCGCTGGGGGAGGGCTGGGCACACCTAGGACAGTCAGCTCATGATCATGCTAGCATCCAAATATCATTGTGTAAACTTACAGCCGACACCTTGACAGACGTAACCCGGGATGCAACATCCACCGCTGAGCTTAGCATCGCAGCTAGTTGTGCCGCTGGGGCATACGCCCACCGCTCCGCCACAGGAAGCACCGCTCGGACAACAGGCGACGTTCCCAACTCGTTCATCCTGGACCTTCACACACACTTCATTGCTCATGCAGCACTTATTCGGCGAGCCGATATCCTCGCAGCTGTTCATACTTGTAGGGCATGACTGTCTGGTTTCGAGAATATGAAGAACCTCGGCGGCACGTCGTAGCTGCCCCCAACCATGGTTGGCACTGTCAAAGTGTTCAGCGAAGGGCGGGCGGTAAGGGAGCGATGCGTTGTAGAAGAGCGGGTCGTCGGCCATGCGAGCGGCGACAAGTTCTTCGCGGGGTGAGAGCGGGGTGATGAAGACATTGTCAGAAAAGGATAGGTCGTCGGGTAGGAGCTTCTCGCCGGCATTTGGTGGCATTTTGCGGATGGCTGCCGGGTGCTCTGCATTGACGTGGGCTGCTATAAGAAGCAGGAGCGAAGAGGGGAGGCCGACAAGTGAAAAGGAACGCATTGTGCCGGAATTGAGGCAGATCCCTCGTCTCGCTCCGAAATTCAAACGTCTTGCTCCCAGTGCTGATGTTGTGGTTCAACCAGGTTGAATGGTGAGCCAGCCCAAGTTTTGTGCAAGGAGCTCAGTCGCGTCTTGTCGGTTGAGCTCACTGCGACTGCGGCGACCGTAGAACGGCAGCTTTTGACGTGTGTGCCGAATCTGCACGATGAAGAGGTGCTTGTTGCTCAGATTGATGTAGGATTCCACGACAATGACTGGGCCAGAAATTAGTGAGGCGTTGAGAGTGGTCGAGTTTTGAGGCGCGGAAATCGGTGGCTGGGCGAGAGAATGAGAATCAGAGAGGGCCGAGAAAAAGAGAGAGAAGGACACCGCAGATTCCCACTTGCAAGGTGATGGAGCTGGGTGCGCTCGAGGCTGGCAGCTGCGACACCTCACCGCCCCGAGTCTGCTTCTCTCGTATCCGACCGTTGTCACTGAGTTGTCTGTGACCCGCAGCGAGACACGTTGAACTCGGGATCCGGTCACGAACAATGCGTTTGTGTCCGTTTGCTAGGTACCTAGTATGCGTGCTTGTTTCCCTGGGATTTCCGGATCGCGCGCTTGCTGACTTCTTCGAACAACGGCTGACTGACCAACCACCTACCACACAGTTCCGCCGGTCTGGCTGGGTACGTACCAACTAAGTACCTGCCTAGGTAGGTACCGTATCCTCTCAGTAGATTCGTACACCGCACTGACCAGGGGCTGCTGGATAGGGGCTAGCGGGCTGACAGAAACAGGGATCTAGAAGTGGCAAATGCAGGGGTTAGTCAACGTCAGCAGCAAGTTTGGTGGCAAGGGTTAGGGTTAGATGGGTGGGTGGGTGGCTAGGCTGACTGACCGCCTTCCGAAATCGACCTGGTGAGTGGTCTGTGCGCTGTACGAATCTGCTGAGAGGATACGGTAGGTACATAGGGATACTTTAGGGATCTGAAGCTTGTTGACAGTTGCTAAAAAAGACCTGGGCCGGCGACCATCTGAGAAGCCCACGGGAGAAACACAGACCTGGGCGCTGTCAGGGGTTCGGCTGGAAACTTTTGCAGGGGTCAACGGGTAGCCTTTTTTCGGGGCAGCGCCACCTGGGCAACCAATCTACGCCTGATGGGTCGCTTTAGCCGATCTCATGCGTTGCGGAAGCTCGAACATGGCACAGGCCCCCTTTCACGAGCTTGTGCATCTCTCGAGTGCCTGGCGTTTCTCTCGCTGGCAGTGTTTACGCAGAAGATGATTTACGCTTTGCGCACTCAGATTACCAGGATAACACTCTATAATCTAGAAGATCGTTTACAGGTAGTCGTACAAATATGGTACAAGTTGTTACGTACCCCCTTATCAAAACAGACTCTCTCCGCCATCTGCCTTGCGAGCATCCTTCCGTAGCTTCTCAGTGAGTGTCAGGGGCTGCTGAACTCCTCTCAGGAACGAGTTGCAGAGCAGCGCGGTAGCCACGCTGACATTCAGGCTATCTACTGAACTCGACATGACCATGCGTGGGATCGTGATCTCACGAGATGCCTTCTTTCTGATATCGTAAGGTAGACCACTGCCTTCGTTTCCAAGGATCAGGATGGTCGGTTCTTTGGTGAGAGGCCTGGCTTCTTCAATGCCTTCAGGGGTCCATTGGCGATTGTCGTTGCGCAGACCAGCTGTTGGTGCGACGGCTGCATACGAAACCCACCCGGCCTGTTGAGAAGCGTCCAGGAATGCGACGGGGTCCTCAACCGAGAAAAGTCTCAGTTCCTCGGCAGCTCCCGCTGCCGCCTTCAACACCGTAGGGGTGATGGCCGACGATGTCCTCTGTGTGACAGCCACTGCCGAAACACCAAGGAATCGGGCGGTTCGAAGAATAGCGCCCAGGTTACCGGGATCCAAGATCTCGTTCAAAAGGAGCACAAGCGGTTTGGGGGATCCAGGCCGGCAAGGGATGAAGCCCTCGGTGCCATTGATCTCGGTTTCCTCTTTGGACTGACGAGCCACATGGACGGGGTAGCCCCTCAACTCACTCGACTCTGCGCCGAGCCCCGCCAAAGGCAGCTGTGGTAGAGGCGACGCCTCAATGACCAAGCCATTATGCGGCCGACCTTTGCTCATCTTGTCGAGCAGCTTCTGGTCCTTTTCATAGATGCGAGTGACCTTGATGTTTTTCTTCTCTGCCAAGGCCAGAATCCAGTCATCGTCTTTGGTGGTGTTCTTATTGCTGCCCTGGTAGACATAGAGACGGTAGAGCTTGCGTTTCGAATTCTTCAGTGCCGCTTTCACCACGGAACGACCAAAGAGAAATTGCGACGCAGCAGTGGTATACTGGACCGAAACCGGAAAGTCCGATGACCTCTTCGCATGATAATCCTCGTCTTCAGACCTCCGTGAGTCATACCGCCGCCGAGGGGCTTCTCCATCCTCAACTTCTCTGCGCGCCGCATCCCTCATGGATCTCATCCTGTACTGTGTGGACCCGGGCCTCCGTGTCGAACGATCGTGTTGACGGTCTTGGTAGCGATCCTGAAGATGGCCAGGTTGGCGGTCATGCGGACGATCATTCCGACGATCAGACTGAAAAGATGACCTCGGCGGATCCTCATCAGGTGTTTCCTTCTTCTCCAATAGCTTCGACACCTTATCCTTCAACTCGCCTCGATTGAGCTGGTACACCAGACTCTTCTTTCCGAAGGAAAACTCGGGGTCGTTGAACCGTTTGCTCCGCGATTTCCTGCCTCCTTCTTCCTCCATTTCCTGCATCTTCTGGAAGGCCTTCTTCGGCTTGAAGTGCTGGCGCGGCTCGCGATCCCGGGGGCCGTCTCGGTGGCCGCCAATGGCGCCTGAAAATCGGCCGCTAAAAGCATCTGGCTTGTATTCGGCTGTATCTCCGGGTCTGCTTCGGCCTCGAGAACCTGTCAGACGCGACCGAGAGTCAGGCCTTCTCGTACGATCGTTGCGAGGCCCCTTATCAGAACGCCATATTCCGCGGTGAATCGCAGAGAGCGAGGTATTGCGCGCGTGACTCGAGAGCAGTAGGCTTCGGGCGAGGAGAGTTGCTCTTTGCGGTGTTTTTAATGGGCCGAAAGTGCTCCATCTGGAAAGAAGACTCATTGCATTGCGTAAATGGGATGGGCCCAGTTGTCGATGTTGTTGTTCGGCTACAACAAAGAGAAACGTTCAAGGCGTTTCCAAGTCCTTGCCTGCCGACTTTTTTTTTTCTGCCACTTTCCTCCTAAGCAGGGTCTGGGCGGCAAATCTCTATTGCAGCAGCCACTGGTCTTTGATTGGGCAGAATGGCGGGGTGGACAGCTCTTTCTCGACACAGTGGATCCTTCCTTGAGTGGATACGTACATGCTCAGTACTTTCTTTCCTCTAGGGGACTGAATGTGCGCGCTCGGAGCAACGCGGTTTCGATCAACTAGTCGCGTCAGACTTCATAGTCTACCTGAACCACCTACCTACCACCACCCGCCATGACCACGAGTAACCCGTGATTTGCGAAATTCCACCTACGACAGCCGGCTTAGTTGCTTTGGATTCGGATTTTCTACTCGTTTCTTTCATTTCCCCCCCCTTAGTTGCGTCACGGCCAAGCAACTCTCACCCACCCCTCATACCGCCTGACTGTTCAATGCGATAACGTCGCAACCTGTCGCATCATGGAAGACCTTCCGCCCGGCGACGGTGACGCGATTTTTCAGTCGCCGACGGGCTCTCCAAGCGAAGTACTTTTTGGAATCGACAAGTCTAACCGCATTACCTCCAAGGAACCCGACGAGACCGATATCGGCGACAACGTTTCTCACGAAAACACCACCGATATTACAGTAGACAAAGGGTTGTCTAGCGAAACTACGGCTGACAGTACTGTCGCTGATGAGACTATGGCGGATGAAGACATGCAGATTTCGAAGGAATCGGATATCGACAGCTACAAGCACATCCCCTCCGCTGAAGTCGGCGAGGCATGTTCGGTCCTAGAAGCCGCGCTGGCGACTAGATTGCCAGATACCCTCGAGACAGAAGATATCGAACTGCAGAGATCCAATTGGCCTACTTGTGAATTCGAAATTCTTCTGCCCTACTTGTCTCCAGAAGAACGCGCGCAGTATGTCTCAATCACGAGCGACGTCGTAGATGAGGTCGTCGAGAAGGTCGCAGGCCCTAAAGGCGAAGTGTGGTACAAGGCGGAGTTCACAGATGGTCGGCAGGATATCGTAAGTGTTTTCTATTTCCTGAATATCAAGTGCTTCCCCATTGCTCTTTCCTTTGATGGGCGCTCTCTCTCGAGTCCCTCTACCCTTCTCGTTCATCTATTTTCCCTGCCCGACCTAGTTATCCGATCTCTTTCGATTAAGAAATAACCTTCCCTGACACTTTGGAACCACCTATCGCATTTTCTATCTGAATTTCCCTCTTCTGCGTCAACTCCTTGCAGCAAGGTATTTCTCTGTCTTTTCCCCGCATCTGCCTTATTACTCCTACCGTCATTGCTGGCATCCTGTTTTACAATTGTAGCCATCTTTCATTTTGGCGGCTGCCCACCTCCGGGGTATCTGAGAATTGATGCTTCGGCCTAGCTAGCTTGCCTGCATGCAGCTGGTTACTGGCTGGTTTAGACGCTGTTTCCCTGGCGCCTGCCTTACACGCTTTCCTGTCTTTCCCGACCTCCCTTTTCTGGCCAAGCAAAAACAAAAGCCCAATCTTAAACACTCATTCATAATATCCTCAGAGCATCCACTAACAGCTTAAGATACCGTTTGAGGATTTACCTTCATACGAAAACGGCCAGCTTGCTCTTTTAAGATTCAAAAACAGCATGGCTGATAACGGATTGAGCAGCGTTGGTGACAGCGGAGTGAGAAAGAGGTCCTGGCAAGAGGATTGGGATGGGTCGGTTGCCGACTCTGACACCGATATCGATATAACGCTTGATGGGGACAATTCTCCCCGCCACTCTAGCCGCCAACGTATCTCAACTCGGCGTCGAATCCGCCAAAATTACATCATGGACTCTGATGAGGATGTTGGGCATCGTCGCCCTAAACGTCAACGTATACTGCGGAGACGAAGCACCCGTCACAGCTCGCGAGTTATCTCGGACGACGATCATGAGGACGAACCCCAACCACAAGTTCGCCAACTCAGAGAACGCACTCAGAAGCAGCTCAAGTTGACGAGCATGGCTTTCGCTAATTTACCCTTAATTCGCGATGACGATATGGACGAGCTGTCCCAAAACCCCCCTCGCCAGCAATCCGATGACGATGACGACGACTTTCAGATCATCACATCGGACCTCTTGCCAAAGTCTTCTTCGTCTCGGCGCAAAAAGTCTAGGCGTCTCAAAGCGAAAGCCAAGGTCACCCAGAGACCTAAATCACGAGGCTCATCAATCGAGTTCGAGGACCGTCGCCGGTCTGGCAGATCGACCAGAAACAAGTCCAATATGCTCGATGAAGCACTGATGGACGAAGAGTCATTTTATATTGAAGTCACGGCACCAGTAAATGCGCCAAGGATCGCCAACATCAAGGAAGTTTTTAAGCCAGTCGACCGAAGCTTACCTTTCCATCAATTTCACTCCAACCTCTGCGGGTCCTGCAATGTCGGCCCTACTGTCAACAGGGGTCCAATGATTGGATGCCAAGGATGTTCCATGTCGTTCCACAAAGGCTGCATCGGATACAGATCGGCCAGAGAGCACATCGTTACCAAGGTTGGCGATGATGATTTCGTTCTCCAGTGCAAGTACTGCATCGGATTCTACGAAAAGAAGGACAAAAATAGTCCCCGGCACGATCATTGTCAGCAGTGCAAAGGCGTCGGACGCTCGTGCGCCGCATTCTCGCCTAAAAGAACTCCGAAGCAAGAAGAGAAGATCCGTCTCGAGAATGGTGGCGAAGATCCCATTACACCTGTGGACCCTGCCTTGGTCAACAATGCAGACAACCTGCTTTTCCGGTGCACTATGTGCAAACGTGGCTGGCACTATGAGCATCTGCCTTCGTCTGAGATGGACTCAGACGTATCTGACATTCGTCAACAACGTCTCTCGGAGTACTCCGTTGACTGGAAGTGCCTTGACTGCGGCACAATATCCGACAAGATCCAGACATTGGTGGCCTGGCGGCCTGCCGAAAAGAAGTCCCTCAACGCTGGAAAGACGTACAGTGACTTCAGGGAGGATGAGAAAGAGTACCTTGTTAAATGGCAAGGCAAATCGTATTTCCACTGCAGCTGGATGCCTGGAGGATGGATCTTCCACATCGCTGCAGGAACAATGCGCACCTCATTTGCGAAGAAGGATGCGAATGAAAATTTGTCATTGAAGTTAACTAAATCCGAGGCGATACCTCAGGAGTATCTTCTTGTGGATATCATCTTTCAAGCCAAGGTGAAAGGCACAGTAAGGGGGGGTTTAGAGGATGAAATGGGCCGAATTAGCAATGTCGACAAGATCTACGTCAAATTCCAAGGTCTTGGATACGACGAGACGGTCTGGGATTCCCCGCCACAACCGGATTCCGGAGACCTATACAGCGCTTTCAAAGCCGCGTATTACGACTACCTCATTGGCAAGTATTTCAACAGCCCTCCCAATGCCAAGATGAAGGAGCGGGTGAACAAATGGAAGGATCAGGAATTCGTCAAATTGGACCGTCAACCTCCCGGTCTCCGTCGAGGCAAGTTGATGGACTACCAGATTGAAGGTGTCAGCTGGATTTTATGGAACTACCATCAAAGCAAGAACGTCATTCTTGCCGATGAAATGGGCTTAGGAAAGACGGTGCAAGTCATCGGCTTGATTTCAACTCTCGTCCATAGCGAACCAAAGGTATGTGCTTGCTACAGGTACTCTACGACATCCAGTGTACTAACTTATGTATATAGTGCTGGCCGTTCCTTATTGTTGTCCCAAACTCCACTTGTCCAAACTGGCGGCGCGAAATCAAACAATGGGCTCCAGATCTCCGGGTTGTCACTTACCACGGCGGCAAGCAGGCACAGGACCTAGCATATGAGTTTGAACTTTTCCCGAATCGCTCTCAAAACATCAAGGCCCATGTAGTAGTCATGTCGTATGACTCTGCTCAGGACGATCGGACGAAACACAAGTTTAGCTCAGTCCAGTGGGCTGGCTTGGTCGTTGACGAAGGCCAGCGACTGAAGAATGACAAGAGCCTTCTGTACACGGCCTTACGCTCCATGCGTTTTCCGTTCCGGCTTCTCTTGACGGGTACACCTCTGCAGAACAATAAGCGAGAACTTTTCAACTTACTGCAGTTCATTGACCCGACTCAGAACGCAGAGAAACTCGACGAGGAGTTTAATGAGCTGAACGGGCAAAACCTGCCCGAGCTGCATAGTCGAATCAAGCAATACTTCCTTCGAAGAACGAAAGCCCAAGTTCTCAAATTTCTACCTCCTATGGCACAGATCATTGTTCCTGTCTCTATGTCAATCTTGCAGGAGAAGCTTTGCAAGTCGATTATCGCCAAGAGTCCTGATCTAATCAGGGCCATCTTTGCAGATCACAGGATCAATAAGAGGGACCGTGGCAGCCTGAACAATATTCTTATGCAGCTCAGAAAGTGCCTTTGCCATCCGTTCATGTACAGCGAAGCAGTCGAGGAGCGATTACTGGACCCTGTCAAAATGCACCAAAATCTCATTTCGGCATCAGGAAAGCTCATGCTTCTGAACATCATGCTGCCTAAGCTGAAGGAAAGAGGTCATCGAGTTCTTATTTTCAGCCAGTTCCTGGATCAATTGGACATCATGGAAGACTTTCTGAATGGACTTGGCTTTCAGCACAGACGACTCGACGGCAAAATTAATAGTCTGGAAAAGCAGAAGCACATTGATGCCTTCAATGAGCCAGGTTCTGAGATCTTTGCGTTCCTCCTCTCAACGAGGGCAGGGGGCGTAGGTATCAACTTAGCAACAGCGGACACAGTTATTATCCTGGACCCAGACTTTAACCCCCACCAGGACATTCAGGCCATTTCTCGAGCTCATCGAATTGGACAAAAGAACAAAGTCCTTTGCTTCCAGCTGATGACGAAGAACTCAGCTGAAGAGAAGATTATGCAGATTGGCCGGAAGAAGATGGCTCTTGACCACGTACTAATTGAGGCCATGGACGAAGAAGGCGAACCGGACGATCTGGAGTCGATTTTAAAGTTTGGAGCGTCTGCACTTTTTAGTGACGACCAGAACGACAAGGACATCGTCCGCTACGACGACGCAAGTGTCGACAAGCTTCTCGATCGGTCTGATATCGAGCAAACGAAGACCGGCGATGATGAGTCCGCCGAATCACAGTTTTCCTTTGCACGGGTCTGGGCCAATGACAAGGCTGGATTCGAAGATACCTTGGCTGAAGAGAACGAACCTACAGTTAATCCGAACGTCTGGGAGGAGATTCTGGCAGAGCGCGAGGCTGAAGCCAAGCGTATCGCAGAGCTGAACAAGGAGGTTCTTGGCCGCGGTAATAGGCGCCGTCAGGTAAATGGGTAGACATGAGTCCGGTGGTTTCGCCAAGCCTACTAACTGTATTCTAGACAATTAACTACAAGACTAACAGTGGCGGCGCTGTCGCTGCCGAGTTCGCAGCTGACAACAGCGACAGCTCTGATAATGACGGGGAATTCGTTGGTGAGGACGAAGAGGAGCCAGATACTGACGCGGATGATAGGACCTTGGGGAACAATTCCAAAGGTAAAGGCAAATCTGCTTCTGCCACTCGAAGAACAACCAGTGCCAGTAAGAAACAGCAAGTTAACAGCTCTACACCACAGAAACCACGTCAACGCAAGCCTCCAAAGAGCAACGTCGTGCCATCCAACAAGGCCAAACCAGCGACTCCACGAAGAGCAACACCGCAAAAGCAGCCACCTCTTGGAAAAAAGTCGGACAATCTGGCGCCCGTGAAGGCATCCACCACGGATGGGGACTTAACCCGAAACAAAATGGCCAAGCCGCAGGCGTCGTACCAGCACATGGCAGCGGAGAAGCCCTAGGTGGCAACATCTTTGTTCAGCCCATCGCCAACTCTTACGCCCAGCAGCAAGGAACTCCAAATTACCCGTACTCTAACCCTGGGCAAGCAAGTCGTGGTGATCGACCCCTGAAATCTGACGTGGCTTGGCTGGATAGTTTGCGCAATACGACTGCAACACCTGACTATCCTATGGCCACAGCTCATGAAGGTAGTCGTATAGTTCAGCAGCAGCAGTCGTTCTTACCAACAGCACATCCATCGGTCAGCGCAGATGGGCCAAAGACAGCGTCAGATCATTCATTTGGTTTGCCACAGATGCATCCTGATGCACCTATATGTACAAGGTGCAGCTTGCAGCATCTACCAGGTCCCTGCCCGGAATATGCTACTCAAGCTCAGTTACGCTTGGCTCTCGATCATTTGAGGCACTTGCCATTGACCGCAAGGAGACCCGCTGCAGAAAAAAGATTGATTCAGAGGCTTAACATCATGGCCAGAGCGAGAGAGGTTCTTCGAAAGCAGCAGACACACCACAGGGGTAAAGATGGTAACATATTTCCTACACAGAGAAACTAGCGACAGAAACATCTCTATATTTGAGGTTACTAGGTTATCATCGGGAGGACAATGGAATACATGCTTCTTCTGGACTTGGTATCATCGGAAGGGAAACCATCATTCGGGCGGCGAGACATGATCTCGGTTGGTCTTCTGGTTGACACTGATACGTGCGCGATTGGCATAGAATCTGAGACCTACAGACAACGGATAGGACAATATACCAGACTAACTTTGCTCTAGTATGAAGCTCCTTGAAGCAGGCCACATAGATATGTTCTGTTGGACTTGTCCAACCGTGATGGCAGCTGTTTGTCACGTGCTGGGGTACAAAACCAACTGCAGCTAACCGCGTGAATGCCGCTGGGCGGATCTTATTATTTCGGTCGAGCAAACGATGATAGCAACGAATAACTTTTTCCCCCTCACCCCAGCTTCTATTGCTTAGACCTTCGCGTCCAAGGCATCAGGGTCTCATATCTGAGTCTTTGGCGCCTTGGTCTGCAATCCGCATCCATCTTGCACTCAGCGGGCGGCGTCAAAGTCATCTTTGAGGCAGAGAGGGGGCACACTTTGATGCGCAGGAGGTAATCATCACGGTCAACGGCATTGGGGGTAGGTAGGCAAAGAGCGCTGACCTCCCTCGCCGTTTGCAAGGTGGCCCAAATCCTCCATTTATCTTCCGTGCCCTGACATTCTCTGACTTTTTTCCTTCTTCCACAGCCACAGTTGCCGCTGCTCTCTCTGCTTCTCCCATTCTTCTTCACACTTCTTGTCACAGGATGGAATCGAACTTGAACCATTCCTCATCCGACAAATCGTATTCTCCAGCTGGCTCCCGGAGCTCTACGCGAAACACCACGCCTGATTTCGACTCTGCGGTGTCTCTCGCCTTCCCTGGCCTGGGAATAAGCGGTAACCCTCGGTCTCTCCACATGGATGTTGAACAAGGCCACTACAAGAACCCACACACGATGTTCCGGCCTTCCAACAACTACATCGAGGAAAACAACTACGTGACGCCTCGCCGTGTTGATGCCCCAAACTGGCGGGGAGGCTATGGTGTGGGAGCTGGTCGGAATTACGCCCAAGGACACTACCACTCCCTCAACTCAGCCAACGGCCCCGAATATCCGATGATGGAACCGCAGATGCCGGAGCGTCAGATGAGCAGGGATACAGTTGTGGATATGGCGGGCTTCTACGCCTACTGCTTGGATCGCGGCAACGGTAACTTCACCCGACTCATTCCGGCTGACTTGCTTCCCCCCCTAGCCGGCATTCCAGCTGTACAGGCCGGTGTTGATGGTATGCTTGTTCTTCCACTCCCTCGGGGACCAGACCCTCATAGTCTGTCTGGAAATCCTCTCCAGCCAATTGCTTTCAAGGTATGCACGTTTCCTTCGTCCTAGTCATGTCTTTTCAAGCACCAGATCGTTGGCGCTGAACGCATCAGACCCCTCCACCATCACCGGCACCAGTATCTGATGCTCTTCAGGTAATTCTCACCGTGTTCCTTTCAACCCCTTTCTACGTCATGCATTCATATCCGCACAGCTAGGTGTTTTGCACTGACAAGAATATTTGTGACACTAGAGAAGAATCGACCACATTGTAGCTTCCTCTCCCACGCCGCCAAAGAGACCCAAGATATATTGCGACAAATGGGTTCACGAGGGCGTTTGCGCCTTTACGCAGCAGGGCTGCAAGTACAAGCACGAGATGCCGCTCGACAAGGCGACACAAAACTCTCTGGGCCTGTTTCATGGACTGCCGGCATGGTGGAAGAAGCAGCAGGCCGAGTTGCAGCGGCAGCAGCCGCAAACACTCCTGGAGCCTAACGGTTCTGAAGCATTCTCCGATGCTCGAAAACAACCACAGAGTGGTCTCGTTTCGCCCATCAAGAGTGAAAAGGGTTATAATGGTCTGGCGAGAGCCTCGCAGTCTTGGCGCAGGGTCGAGGGAGTCAAGCTTGAGCCTCAAGGACAGATGGGTTCAGTTTCATCCCCAAGACAGACTACAGGATACAGACCCTCTGCTGGTAGTTGTTGCGAACGTCTCGTA
Organism: Colletotrichum navitas; assembly: GCF_030913465.1. NCBI lineage: Eukaryota > Fungi > Ascomycota > Sordariomycetes > Glomerellales > Glomerellaceae > Colletotrichum > Colletotrichum navitas. The sequence continues at coordinate 328,849 of NW_026850573.1, forward strand.
TTGGAGCCTCCAAGCTAACATAAGAGGCAGAACCACGTTCTTTGTACCAGCAGAAGGCCGACTCCCCTACTCCCTCCTGTGTCTGGGGCCCGATTGGTCCGCCTTCGAAGCAAACACCCGGCCAGAGCCAGATGTGCCACCATAACATGAGCAAGTTCAACGCAGCCACCAATCTCGCGCTGCTGGGCTCCCTCGACATGAACATTGGCGAGAAGACCGGCAATCTCAACTACGAGTAGTACTAGAGTCAATGTGTGGCACAGGATCCATTGAGGGGGTTGGTTGGTACGGATATTTGAAGAGGGAATGAGATACGAGGTATGAGACTAGGGGGTATCGGTAGGGCATTCAATCAACTTTTCAGGCTTGAGAGATAGTATTGATTATAGAAGGCACGAGCCAGCAATGGTGGGGAGGCCTATGCATATCGAATCGGACACAAATATTGTGCTGAAATGTCACCGCCTTTTACTTGCCTTCCATTTGGGGGGGGGGGGGGTTCCCGTCATCAAGTCACCTATAGCCACTCCAGGCTCCAAGTCTCCTTGCCCGCACGGAAAGGCACGACCTGAATACCCGCGCCCTCGAACATCTGGTTGACAACAGCGCCGCCGCGTGTGAGGCGGACGCGCTCCTTTCGGACATCCTCAGTACCGTAGAACTTGCGGCCATAGCCGCTGACGAAGCCCTCAAGGCGTTCCTGGGTGATGTCCTCGTCGCGGAGCTCACCGCGAGCGACGGCTTCGTCAAGGGCCGCGAGGAGGTACTGCACGGCGTAGGGCTGGGTGAAGACGCCAGCAGCGGCCTTAGATGGGCCCGTCTTGGAGGTGATGGGGTGCGGGGCCGAGTCGGTGCCGAGGAAGAACTTGCCGTTGCTGTGGACGACGGCGTTGAGCAGGGCTTTGCGGTCGGCGGGGAGCTGTGGTGGATGTTCAGTTCGTGTTTTGAAATGGGGAGACGGGGTACCCTTCACAGAGCTGCACGAGTCTCACCTTGGCAACGGGCTTGCAAAAGTTCAGCTGTAAGGTGCTGATATTAGTCTCATGGTATCTGGTTAACAGGGGTATTTTCGGTCATACTGCGTCTCCGACGACATCATCGATGGTGATGAAGAGGTGGTGGCTGTAAAATGGGCATCAATATCTTGCTGGGGTCTTGGTACAGGAAGCATACCATGTGATCGTGCCAGAGACGTTGGGGCCGCTGGAGTTACCGTTAGTTCCAAGCTCGCCCCGAGTTGGGCTTTTTGGGCTTACCATGACTTGACAGCCTCAACAGCCTCGGCGGTTGTGCAGTGCTCGAGAACTAAAAAAAAAAGTATCAGTCAAACCCTGCTCGGGCACAGCAGTGAGTCTGGCTTACTGATCCTGAGCTTGGGGTACTTGGCATGAAGCGCCTTGAGAGTGGGAAGGAACTGGGGCAGGGCTATCAGTGAACATGTCTGGAAGGAAAACACTTCCGGGACCATCTGCTCACCTTGGACTCGGCATTGAGAGTTGTGATGTCGCTGCCAGCATGGGACGGGCACTCGCCGTGAAGGCAGAGGATGAGGTCGACCTCCTCCATGGCCTTGAAGACCTCGTGGAAGGCGTCGTAGTCCACGACGCCGGCGGAGCTGTTGGTCGTGACGCCAGCGGGATAACTAAGTACGGGTTAGAGGCGGAGGTTGAAGCAAAGTGGTGGTCGGGAGGGCATAATGGTGCAACAGACCTCTTGACAGCGGCAACACCGGCCTTCTTCGCTTCTTTAATGGTCTCAGGGGTGACGTCCGGGTGGAGGTAGAGGGTCATAAGCAGGTCGACTTCGTCCTTGCCCATGGCCTGCTTGATGCGATCGGAGTAGTCCAGGGCCATCTTGACGGTAGTCACGGGGGTAGGTGCCAGGTTGGGCATGATCAGGGCCTGTGGATGTGTTAGTGATACTTTCAAGTGCCATATTTGTGTTGATGCGGCTTACCTGGTTCACTCCACCCTGGCGGACAGTCGGGGCAACGATCTGGAAGAACAGGTCAGTCGACGGGCTCAAGTTTTGGTCGGATTACTACGCGTCGACAAACCTTGCACATGTCGCCATCACGTAGGTGGACGTGGGCGTCGAAGCCAGCGGGCAGCTCAACGGTGTCAGGGAGAGGCATTGCAGATAGTGAGTCTGACGAACAGCTAGTGAAACTTGGATTGAAGAGAAATTCTATGTTCTGAATCAGAAAACGCAGAACTGACAACCGCTCAAAATCCTGTCATTTTGGGGTCAGAATCAACGTACTGCTGAATTTCGCTCAATATTTTCGGGTCAGTCGTCGTGATGGTTGAACGAGTCTGGATCCCTATCGCGAAATGTTTTTCGAGTATCCATGGTGGGGGCGGGGTAACGGACCAGGTTCCCCAGATCCTTCTGAAACTAGGACAGCGAGCGAGAAACAATGACTGTAAGGCTAGACATTAACAAATCCACGACAACAGTTGCTGGTTATACCCAAGTCCTAATCCATAATAAACCTAGTAGGTAACATTCTTATGTGAAAGAACATCGTCCTAGTACATAACCATGGCACGCATTTAAACTGTTGATTACCTATTGATTGAATTCTCTCTTGACTATTTATCGAGTTATGTGTCAGTTCCTGCTTCGCTCATGTTTCTCTCTCAGTTGATACGTCAAATGACGCTATTCCTTCATCTCTCCCTTTTATTACTTCCAGGCGATAATTTAAGATCACAGTAGCTAGGTGATCTGTGAAAGTGATAGAGATGGGGAGGTACAAGATGTATATATAGCAAGAAGCATTGATAACGAGAGCTTGCATGGGGGGCACTCCCAAAGGCCCGAGTAGAGGAAATCAACCGAGGATTAGGCGAATCGAGGCATACTGATTGCAGTGCACGGGCCAATTCAACCCCACCACCACAATGCAGCAGCAATGGTATCTGTCAACCTTCGTGGGTACCTCTCCCACTGGCGACCTAAGCTTCGTATTGAGGCTGCCTACAATCATCCTGAAGTGCGTCCTGGATTTGCGATTCTCTGGCTAGCCGTCGACCGAACTCACCTCGTATCACCTCCTTCCCCTTGTCCACATTGAAAGCCATCGGTCAAAGTCGCGCTATCCTAATTCTGCGTTCTCTGTCTGCCCATAGATCTGTCGGAGCGCAAGCTCGCCGCATCCCTCTCAACGTCTATTGCTTCGGCTAGGTGCCCCGATCGCTGTCAAAATGGAAGAGGCGCTCCTCTACTTCGAGCACGACAACTATGCGTCCGACGAGGTCTACGACAAGACCGTCAAGAATCACATCACAAAGATTACCCGCCTGTTTAAGGACCAGACGTCTGCTATTGTTGCCAACGCCCCGCAACTGCTCCAGGTTCGTCGTCGCCGTCCCCTACAGTTGGCCATTTGATGTTGCTAACTGGGGTTCTGCAGATTGTCAAACCCGACAGACACTCAATCTCGCACCTCGCGATTCTGAACACGCTCAAGCACATCGACGAGGCTTCCTTTCCGATATCAGTCGATACCTTCCGCGAGCATGTCGCTCGTTTCTTGCTGTCATACGACGCTCGGCAGATCCGCTACGTCGGTGACGTCTTCTACGACTTGGTCAAGGATATTGTGGAATGCAAGCTCTTCCCGGTAAGATACTTGCAATCAGGCATACGTCGTTTTATTGACGATGTTCTTCTGGGTGATAGGCGCGTCAGTCGATCGACCTCGTTGTTGCTGCCTTAAAGCGACTTGATCCGGACTCCGCTATGCTCACGAGCCTCCACCTCGCCGTGGTCAAGCTAGCTTATGAGACGGAGAACTGGGACGAAATCCTGCCGATTATCGAGAAACCTTGGGTGTTTCTTCCGGGCATGAAGGATCAGGCTCGTTCAAAGTATCTTTGTGATTTGACGGCTTCACCACCCGCCTACATTAGCCCATCCACACAACTGACAGAGCATCTAACCCGCGAAAACGTGATGGAGCACGAATACGTTTCTGCCATGATCTTCACGGCCAAGAAAAAATGGACAAACGCACATAATGCATACCAGAGAATCGTCACTTGGCCCTCAAGAGAGTCGTCCGTGAGCAAGTTGATGACCGACTCGCACAAGCGGTGGATCCTTACCGGCCTCTTAGCCCTTGGCCAGGCACCAACACTCCCATCCCAAATCAGTCCAAGCGCCCAAAAGTCTTACGCAGCCCTTTCGAAGCCCTATGCGGATGTGGCAGCTCAGTTCTCGACTACCAATGTGGAACAGCTCAAAGCCGAGATTGAGAAAGGAGCAGAAACGTGGGTAACTGATCAGACGACTACTCTCATTAAGGAAGTCGTCATGGCCTACCAGAAATGGCAGATCCTTGGTCTCGCCGACGTGTTTCACAAGATCGGCATCTCAGAGATCCGCCAGCAGACACTTAGCGCCGAAACTGCCCGGAATCTTGGGACCGATGGCGAAGTTGAGGAGCTTCTACAGGAGATGGTCAACATCGGAATGCTCCAGGGGTCACTGGAGGCCGGTCCCGATGGTACCAAGTGCCTCACTTTCCTCCCAAGCGACAAGGAGATCGAGTACACTGAGTACCAGAATAAGATCAAGGATAACTCGCGCATTAAGACGCTCGACAAGCTCACTGAGGTGAGCGACGCTCGCCTAGCAGCGTCCAAGGACTACGCCAAGCACATACTTCGTGAGCAGAAGCGGCAGGACAAGGACGGTGGCCAATCTCAGAACGTCGAGCTTGGCTTTGATGCATCTATCGAGGATGAGGATCTCATGTCTGGTCTCCGGCAAGACTGAAAGAGTCACGCAGTGTTGGCTCAACTAATATCCACAGACTTATTCTGGATGAAATGTCGACATTTTCCGACAACGGCTCCGTACCTTATTTTCACGAACTAACGAAGACAAAGAAAGCGAGGTGAATCTCTACACATGAGGAGGAAGGGGAAAAGGGGGGGGGGGGGGGGGGGGGGGGGGGACGTAGATACTGCGACGCCACGAGGGTTGTTACATTCGGCATGGCTTTGAGAGACGACAGGTGGTGGGCATCAGGCCGGCGTTACGAGATTAGGCTCAACAGGGAAATCAAATGCTTACTGAAATGAGGCATCATCATTAGCATCACATCAGGGCGAGCTCGAGTTTGTACGACTCGAAACTATAGAAGGTCAGAGAAGAATGGTGTTCTCGTCCGCCATTAGTACTTTCCCAGCTGAAGTATAACATTTGATATTTGTGTGACCGCCGGTCTCTTGCCTCGTAGCTCATCATATTCTACCCACCTGTCCCCATCCCATCCTTTTCCTTTCATTCTCCGCCTGTGAGCGTGACTTTCACGCTGGCAATATGGTTATTTCCTTCCCGTACAATACACGTACACCACTGTTCTACGAGCTGATGCCGAACTGCTTGATGAGCTCCGCGAGCTTGGCTCCCTCGGCCTTGTAGTCGATCGGACTTGCGCCCATGACTTGATAGCGTATTCTGGGAAGAAAAAGTTAGCCTCGTTACAATCTAGAGTCTAAAGACGAAGCGGCATACCTCTGTGAGTCGCCGAAGGTGTCCATCTTTGCACGGCATCGGAAGTTCAGCTTGCGGCAGTTCGCTTCCTCGAAGGCCTGGGCCATCTTTGTCTCGTCCTCCTCCCGCAGGGCCATGAGCTGATCAGCCGACATGCCCATAATGACGCGGCCGACATCGTCAAAGCAGCTTAGCCACAGCTGGTTGGTGTGGTCGCACACGTTGACTGACATGATGTAACGGTACTCGGGCTTGGGGTGGGACACGTCGCACTTTTCGCAACGCCAGGTGCCGTCGCCCATATCAGTGACCTTCTTGCTGCACCCCTCGTTCATGCACGCAGGGTAAGCGAAGTTGTCCTGTTTGATGTAGACGATGGTGGCCTTAAGGTTGAAGTAGTCCTGTTGCTCCATGCCGAGGTTTTCCTCCTTCACCTGGAGGATGGACTTGTCCTGGTCCTTGCGACCAGTGGCGTTGCCCATGCTAACCATGTTGTTGTGGCTGCTGAACGTATCGTTGCGGCCAGATGAGTCATACCAGCCCTTCAAGCGGTGAGCATCAGGAATATCTGGGTCGATAGACATCGTGCCCGAAGAGAGCAGACTGAGACTACGACCACCAAAGTCTGATACTTTTGTACCCTTAAAGGCCACCACAGACTCGGGCTTGGCGTCAAAGTTAGTGGCGCTCTTGCCCCAGATGGTGACACGAACAGAGTAATTTGTGTCATCCACCAGTGTGAGCTCACGCTTCTCATAAGGCTTGCCTGTCGACTTGGACACGATTTGAGACACCTCATCAACATCCTTGAGAACACCAATAATATCCACAGTCGCATCCTTCTCAACCTCCTGAAGCTCTTGTATGTTGCAGAAGTTGAACCGTACCTGAGGCACGCTACTCTGATCCTCAGCCTTCTCGATCACGGTATCGCGCTCAAAAGTGAGCTCGTAGTCGTTCGGCAGGTTTGTGAACTGCTTCTTGGCCAGTTGGACCTTGCAGGGGCTGGAGATATAGTAAACGCCTCCCTCCTGGAGCATATCGTAGTACTGGTCGACCTGCTCGTTGAAGCCGGTGGCCTTGATCTCTCCACTCTCATCAAGCAGGTTAACACTGAAGAGCTTGCCTTCGCCACTGGGCTTGTGCCATGTCCGAATATCAGACTTTTGTGTGACACGAGCCTTGATGGTCCACTTGTGAGCGTAGGGGGAGAGAGCTTCGATAGGGTAGATGTTGCTGCTTCCGTGTTGGCCGGTCGCTCCTCCGGCAGAGCGAGAGGATATCGATTGTTGGGGCTTAGGCTTTGTCTCTTCTTGTTTAACACCGTAGAAATTCTGTCCGCCGATGGTAGTGTTTGCAGCTGCAGGAGGCTTTGCTTCGAAGGGCTGGGGCTCGCCAATCTTGTCTGGTGTGCCCAGCTGCTCAATGACCTCGAGTCCAAGGATGATCAAGATACTGGCACATGGTTAGTTCAAATTCGATGGCTTTATACGGGTAATCGGAAGCACGTACTTCTTGCCCTTGACAGAGTTTGCCTGGTACTGAGTGATTCGCACGATGCAATTTCTGACCAGCTTGTTCTCGTGAACGACATGGTTCACTTGCGTCGCCAGCATGCACTGGACGTAGTTGTTGACATCACTCAACACGATACGGTATCTCTCGGCACCGCCTCCTGCTTGCGCAGCCAAGGGCTTGATCTGCAGGCACTGGAGAACGGGGACCGGGAACTTCGCGTTGGCACCTTCGGGGTCGTTGAAGACGGCGCTGCAGACGCGGAATTAGTACGAGAAGATAGAACAGGAGAGTTTGACAAATGCACTTACTCCAAGGCACCTTTCGTGATCTTTGATTCGACATCCATTTCAAATCAGACGGAAGCGTGGTTATCTGGTGCAAGTCTGTCGGCTGAAATTAGGTAGGATTCAGAGGGTTGCTGCAAGTTCTTGCGCGAAGTGCGAGATGGCAAAGACGCGTCGACCGCGTTCTGATCAATTAAGAATGAGGGGCTCTTAGGTAAGCTGGCTACCTACTGGGGGGTCCGTGTCGTGTGCGGAACTTTACGAAGGTACCTAGGTAGGGACCTAGTACGTACCGGCACCAGGCAATCGCTCGCGGGGCAGCTACAAGCATGAGCTGAGACGTCATCCCTGACAGAGTTCCATGTACCGTACGCAGTGCTCCGTACACGTACTAAACAGGCCCGATCCTAAGGGCACACGTACGGACTCTGTCGTCGCACGCCAAGGGAGACAAGTAGTTAGGTTGACAGCGTCTGTTGCATTCCTCGGTTCACCCTCAACATCACTGCCGTGTCTAGCAACTACGCTCAAGTCTCCCATCTCCCGCAGCTCTTTTCCTTGCACCACAGTGCTATCTGTACAAAAGTCCTTACTCCACTCGTCAAGATGACCCAGCTCGACATTGCGACCAAAGCTCCCGAGAGCGATGCCGCCGAAAGTGTCACCGAGCCCGTAACCGAGAACACCTCCGCCGCCGACACGCCGGCCCAGTCAACCAGCCCTACTACGACTACGGGAGGCGCTGGAGAGCACAGCGAGCATTGCGTGTCGGATAGACCAGCTCGTGAGTGCTCTTGTGAAGTCACCGACCGTTTGCGCGATACTAACTTGAGTCAGCGGCCGGTCAGTCTTCGACTGGCGAGATCATTAAGATCAACGACGTGGAGGTAACTTGACTTTTGCTTGTCTTCCCTGGCAACTGTCAGTCCTGGATCGCATTTTGCTGACCTTGCGCAGACATACATTTCGAAACCCGCCGACTATCCTCATGCGCCAGCCAGGCTTCTGCTCCTGTTGACAGGAGGCACAGGCCTGAAGTCGGTAAACAATCAGCTTCAGGCCGACAAGTTCGCCAGCGAGGGCTTCGTAGTGGTCATGCCTGACCTCTTCAACGGCGACGCTGCACCCAACTCTTCCACGATTGATAGCAGCGAGGATACTGGGTCGTTCCTGGACGCCTTTAAGATGAAAATCGTCGAGACAGCGAAAAGCTTCCAAATTGACATGTGGCTGGCGCGACACACGGAAGAGAAGGTCCTACCAATTCTTTACAAAGTTATCGAGGGTGCCAGGGAGAAGTTTGGGGATGCGGTCAAAAACGGAGACGGTATCTATGCTGTCGGTTATTGCATTGGAGGACGTTACATTCTACATCTGGGCTCGGACAAGAAGGTTGCGACTGGAGGCCAGGAGCCTGCTGATGCCGAAGCTGGTGAAGTCAAAACTGGTCCTTTCATCAAGGTCGGTGCGATAGCACACGGTGCCTCTGTTATTCCCGATGACTTCACCGGCATCAAGGTGCCTATATCGCTCGTCTGTGTTGAGAATGATCCTCTCTTTCCTGAGGAGGTCAGAACATTCGGTGAGGACGTCATGTCCAAGGCGAACTTGGAACACGAAGTTCATGTCTACCCTGGCGTGCCGCATGGTAGGGCTGTTGTTTCCAGATCAGTCTTGTTGATTTGCTAACCATTCCTCAGGTTTCGCTGTTGTTGGCGAATATCAGGACAGTTCGATCAAGGACGCTCAGAACACCGCTTACGAGCAAATGCTGAAATGGATCAAGGAGCACTAGAACAGTGGCGAGAGAACGTTTGCGTGTTTGTTATCAACGGCCTTTGCTTCTGGCATGGGGGGAGGTCCATATCGCAACCTATGATTATCCCAGTTTTCTGGTCGAGCTTCTTCTACAGTTCAAGGGATATTATATCACTACTATGAGATTCCTCCTGTACGCCTACCCCCGTGTCTTCGTACTAGTGACTCAACATTCAATCACATGTTTGCAAGCCCGTCCAGCTATTGCGCACACACATCTTCCTAGCGCCTTTGGAACTCAAGTCGTTGCGATCAGATGTAAGTGCTGTCATGGAACTATGTTCAGTTGAATCATCCAGTGCTGAAGTCGCGACTGAATAGTTAAGCGTAATGTGAATTGTGAGCCACTGTTCCAGTAGCGGTTGTGAAGATCGGTCGTTTCCGCTGTATGGCCTATTCAAGGCGTTCCTCCATCGTCGCGTGGTGTCTCGTGCAAGATGTTGCGCGTTGGGTATGCAGGCCACCCCGATTTCCGTGCAAAGTTCAATGGTTGATCAAATGGTTGCCCCTCGGGCATCAGTTGTACGCCGGCGAGGATCAGTCAAGGGCGCCACAAACTTACAAGGCTGAATTGCATCTACCGGTCGCATTCATCGACGTTGCAAAGTACATCATGTTGCGTAGCTAAACAATTCTAACCATCGCGGGGCTACTACGGTCTCATCGCACAAGCTTCCACTCGCGAGGTGGAAACACCAACAATATACCAATACCGAACATAGTAACCATAACGATCTTCTTCTTCTTCTTCTTCTTCTTCTTCTTCTTCTTCTTCTTCTTCTTCTTCTTCTTCTTCTTTAGGTTCAGTTTATAAAGCTGTGTCAAGGGGAAGAGGAGCATTCAGACGTCGAGTGAGATGCTGTTGCCGCCGTGCGCAATGCCCATCTTTCTAAGGTTGATAGAGTCAGCATTATGAGGCCACGATAATGGTAACAATCACAAGCGCCTACGAGCGCCCAGAGGCTGGATAAAACTTCAAAGCAGGAATGAATGGGGTGAGCTTCCGGTGGCAGGGTGAACGATTCCAAGCCATGTCGTCGGATTTCGCTTAGTACATACAATAGTACACGGCGGAACGAGTATCCCGCAACCCCGGTACATCCCGTCGTTCTCTTTGCCGCCAATGGGACCTGATGTGGCATGTCGAAGACGGCGTTGATTATACTCGAACTGGCGCGTTCTACCGTGGCAGAGCCCCCACACACACCTCGTCATTTTCGCATCGATCTATAAGACTGCCAGCCAACCTTCTCGGCAATGTTTGATCTCCTCTGCGTATGAACCCTTTACAGAGAGGTGAACACGCACGACGAAGGCGTCGGAGGGATGGCTGGCCCGTGAGAGAACCATAAGTCATTCACCTGCCATGCACAGGAATGTCTCACACCTCCTCTCGGCAAGCTAATCATGTTCAAACTCATCAGTGTAACCAAGTACGCCGGTTTGGTTCGATTGACTTATGCAGCTGGACACTCAGACCCTCTAGGAGATTGTACAGATAATCTTGCCCGAGTTCTTGTTCGCCTCCAATAGCCCATGAGCGTCCTGGATCTTCTCCCAGGGCAGCACTGTATCAATGACGACCTTGAGCTTGCCTGTCTTGAAGTGCGGCACGTACTCCTCAAGCCTATCCCTTAGCTTGCCCTGGTACTCGACGTCCCTGCTCCGCAACGTGCTGCCTTCGAGCCTGATCCTCTTGTACAACAGCGGACCGATATTAGCCCCTTCAATGTTGGGTCCGCCCAGCAGACCAAGCATAACAATTCGTGCGTCTCGTGCTGCGACGTCGAGGTTCTTCTGGAAGTAGCTGCCGCCGACGAAGTCGACAATCACGTCGACACCTTTGCCGCCCGTCGCCTCCTTGATCTTCTCAGCCCAGTCCTCCTCCTTGTAGTTGAAGGCCGCGGTGGCGCCGATCTCGCCGACAACAAAGTCGCATTTCTCCTTAGACCCGGCTGTTGCATAAACGGCAGACGCGCCAGCATCCTTGGACAGTTGGATTCCCGCGATGGAGACGCCTGAGGCGCCGGCATGCCAGAGGACAGATTTGCCCTTAGAGAACTCGCCCACGAGGAAGAGTGCCTGCGTTGCCGTGATCCAGGTCTATTTTTCACGTCAGCCATCGAACTTTCTACGAGAGACTGAGGAGAAGAAGAAGAAGAAGAAGAAGAAGAAGAAGAAGAAGAAGAAGAAGAAGAAGAAGAAGAAAATCAAAGCGGTGTTTACCTCAGGGATACCGGCAGCCTGCTCCCACGACAGAAAGTCCGGCTTGTGCAGCAGCATCTTGCTGTTGACGGCGATGAACTCAGCGTAGGCACCGCCGTACGCGAGGCCGAAGACCTCGTCCCCGACCTTGAAGTCCCCGTGTTCGCCGTCGCCGAAGGACTCAATCGTCCCACTGAACTCGACTCCCAGTGTCTTGGGCGCCTGGGGCGGGAGCGGGTACATGCCAAGACGTTGGATCTGGTCCATGCGGTTGATGCCGAAGGCCTTGATCTTTACCAGGGCCTCGCCGCTGCCCGCTGTCGGCTTGGGCGTCTCATCGTTGATGAAGAGACTTTCCTTGGGCCCCTTCCCATCCTTGATGTCTGTTGTATTTGTCAGCCACTGTCAGTCGAGTTTACGATGCAGGTGCGACATACCGACTGCTCTCATTTTAGAAGCCATTTTCTCAAGACTGTAAAGGTTTCGGGTCTCGGGAACGTGTAGTTGGGGAGCGGCTTTATGAGGAATTACGAGGTTTGCCGCCGTCGTCAAATAGTTGTCATCTCACTGAGGCTCCCATGTGGTTCCCCTCGATGACGTGCCCCGGCTCCACTGACTAATCCACTCCGAGCAACGCCGTACCCCTCCGTTACCGATTCCGATATTCCCGTGCCGTGTCCGTCCATGTCGCAACAGTCGCTCCGATCCAGTGACCATTGTTTATCGCTGCTAATCCCGTGAATGTCCCTGGAGTTCAACAGTTTAGCATCCATCTCCTCTGACACAGTCTGGAGGGTCTACATGTGGTCGCTCCGGCCGGGACAAGATACAATGATCCCGAGTCCCTGTCATGGTTCGCGTTTCCGAGACACCTCTGTTACCTTTCTCATTTAAGTGGTACCATAAGAACTGGAAAAAAGGGCAAAGGACTGGTGGCACAGCTGGCTGACTCGGCTTGACTTACACTGACGTCTGCTCTCACTGCAGAAGTCTTTGCGCCGAGGGACTTCAAGCCACCTGCTTGCACAAGCGCAAGACGCATGGATTAAAAGAGGGATAGAACACAGATCATGTTGAGGCCAATGGTTTCTCGGAAATCAGGTTTAGGAGCTGACCAGTGTGGTTGTGGTACGGCGGCGCGATGCAAGGCTGACTATTAGCTCGTTTTGATATGACCTGCTCTTTGAAAATTTCCCCTTTTTGCCAATCGACGCCAGCATGGTCCTCACGTACTCCCCGAGAAGAATCATGTACTCGCTGAAGATAATTACCTAACTAGTTGGTCTGGATTTTCCGCGTCAACACTTGCTGATACACTAGCATGTTCCACGCCGGTATGTAAACGGAGCCGTTGAGAACTCCGAAAGGGTAGGCAATGTCCGATTTTTGAACTCGCTCACCTCTATCCTCCTACTATTATAAAACCACTAACAGATAGAGAGTACGGGTCTGCTGCCGAGGTCTCTATCAGTTCTGTCGCAAAGCTGCCATCGAGCGCTTCGAGTTGCAGTCTAGAAGCTAGAAGCATAGATTGGCTGTTTCCGAAACCCGGCATGCGTGGCCTGGTCGTGGAGCCGAAAGACGAGGTGGTTGCGGGTTACCAAACCATGCCAGAGAATAGCCCATGGAGAAAGTGACGAGGGCAACCTCGGCTAGGTTGTGATGCAACACCACCTCGGGAACGGGATGCCAATCATGCGCCTGGATGGGAAGATACGAGATTGACCGCAAGGAGAAACAAGGAAAGGTCAATAGTACCAGAGTGTGGCAAAACGCCAAAGTCAAAACAACATAACGCAAAGGCTACTGACTCATTCGCGTCTTCTGGCTTAGTCGACGAGCCGATTCGGAAATAGTTGGCATCGAAAACCCCCAAAATGGAAGGAAGCTGCAGGTACAATCCCAATCTGACCTCGTTCTACGGAGTACACCAACTGCAAGCTGGCGGAGGAGGCGGAGAAGGATGAGGAGGAGGGGTGGGAGTGTGACGACTGACCAATAGTCCCAACTGTATTAATGTCCAAAGGTCTGTGTTTATGTGGAAATTGGATGATGGCCAAGTGGTACCCCAGAGTGGCCAAGCCATTTCCAAAATCGTTGCACAGGCTACCCACATCATAAAGACGACCAGGGCAAGTGACCCGCTGCAGCATTCTGGGCCGTTTGGTCACTGGCGCTTGCAAGCGACTCGTACATGCGAAAGATCCGGATTCGCTTTAGTGCATCCATCGAGGGAGCTCCAGGTTCCGATCGTGTTCTATGGGGGAGCTAGTCATGGAGCTGCCGCCTGCCGATAACCCAACACAGCCGGCTGGAACCGGATGTCGATTCCGAGATTTCAAGAGAGCTCCCAAATTAGCCATCACCAATGGTCAGCGTCTTAGTCGTGTCCCGTCCTGGTGGCTGGGCCGGATGCTGCGGTCGACAACGGGATGGCTGTAAGGCTATGGGATGTCAAAAGCTTTTTCCCAGTCCGTTTGCCTTAGTACCAGGAGATAGGAGATGGGAGGTGTGTATGATGAAGCAGCACAGAAAGGGCCACTGCCCTAAAAGGGGAAGGCATAAGCTTAAGAGCATACTGTGGGTACAGGTTGTGCAGAGCAGAGGGTATTCCGCGGCACGCTTGTTGTTGAAGTTGGATGTCCACGTGGTTCGAGCCTGTGGACAGGCCGCCTGCTGTTTTGCTAATTTACAGCGTGGTACCGGATCTCGATACGAAGACAGACGACTCTCGATGATCAACGATGATTTACCCCGAGCGATAAACATATCGCGTTCTCCGCCTTTCGTCTCCGCTAGCGTTGGTTCAAACGGCGCAATACTATGTATTTCAGCACTAGAGTAGAATCAGGGCCCAGCGGGCTGTCGTCGAGTCGTCTTCGATGACAGGGAAGTCTGAAGCTGTGATGACGGAAGGTCCCGGGTCTCCGGGGGCTTTGGGGCACCATTCAATCAATTCCCTGCGTCGATGAGACACTGGCATGTGCAAAATAATAAGGCAAACAAAAAGTTTTTAACAAAAATTCCGGAGTAACCACGAGGCCCTGGTCCGCTAGCCAGGGTGGGTTGTTAGGAACCTCAGACCTGACGTTTCTCCTTGATTTAGGGCAGATCCGAGGCCATCCGTCCAATGTTTGACACTCTGACCGTCGCTTGTTGTTTGCGCCCAACCGCATGGTTCTCGGACGAACAATGTCAAATACGGAAGCTTCACCTGGAACGAGTTCGCCTGGTATGCTTTGCCGGTGCTTGGTCGCTTCTTAGCTTGCGGGCAGTGGACGCAAACGTCATGAACTCGACAAGAACGGGTCGAGGATGCCCTGACTGAAAATGCGGGAACCGATATAGGATGTCGGGAAATTGGTAGAAAGAGGGGAAGATAGAAGACAAAGCATTTGGCCTTGACTCGGCCGCGGCATATTCTTCCTCGTCGTTTGCCCCAGGGCCTCGGTCAAGTGGCCAACCATAACTGTTGCGAGTTCAATTTCCCTCGAGATTACCCTTTCTCCGCTTTAGGTAGTCGAGCTTTCCGTTGTCACCACCCCCCAGCTCCATCTCCCTTTCCCCCCTTCTTCCCGCAACATTCAAGGACAAGACAATTGCAGCTGTTCAAGTGCACGGCGTGGCACAGCATGAGAAGGAACCACGAGAAGCTGCCCTACTCCTCAACGGGCGCAGCATGGCCCAACGCCCTGTAGTCTCGTGGTCGGTTTTTGCATAACGCGAACGGGCAAAGCCCGTGGCGCTGATGGCTTGCCACTGCCGCATGGATCTGGCCAACGGTGTCGATTTCTACCCTGGTTAGGACAAGACGCAAGCCATGGCTTTCGATAGGGGGCTTCCAGCCGCCGCGATATGCTCTCCGGGAAACCTGTTACTGGCTGCTGAGGGTTCCAGTCTCTTTATTTTTGTCACTTTCAGGTAAGCCCACGGGTTGGCAATAGCACGCAGCTCTCCAGCCCATGCCCGCCTTCAACGTTGGATTGGCGACACCGCTGCACGGTGCCTGCGTTAGTGTCTGGTCTGGTTCCTGCTTTGCACGCCGCCCATAACGCACACCAGTCAGCCGTCAGCCATCAGCGCCAAAGACGGCGGCAATTTTTTGTTTTGTTTTAGAACAAGTCCATGAGTGTACTATGTAGGTAGGTGGCTGCAGTCACATTGACGATGGCACATCTCGCGGAGGGCCTGGCGCGTCCACCGGTCGTCTGCCACAAGAAGTAAGACAGGCCCCCCCCCGGTAGAGCAGTTTGCAGTCGATTCAAAGATATGAACGGCAAAGGGCGCGCCAACAGAGAGCAGAGCGGTCTGGAATCTAGGACCACGGCTGGACACCGAGAAAACCAAACCCTGCCTCGGAGCAAGCATGACTTCCAGCATGCCAGAAAAAGCGTTGCATACATACGTGCACATGCATTGGCAATAATCGACCCACTGAAATTACTCGAGCCAACCTAACATCCGTTTCTCGGGGGTGGACTCAGGTCATCTCATCTCCGCCTCCGAACTCCTTGCAGATTGCGTGAGGTTCAATGGTTCGCAGCCAGCTGGAACCGTGGGCCGGCCACGACGCAGGGAGCGGGTGGAAGAGGTGTTATTGAACGGCGAACGGAAAACAAAGCGCAGGCGATCAAGCTGGTCAGTCACTCCTAGGGCTCCGCGCACCCGGCAACGTGCAGCTCTGAGTGGTCCATCGTGCGCCGAGTGGGGCAGACGGATAAATGACTGACTCTCCCCTTTCGGTGCATATCCTACCTAAGATGCCTTCCTAGACACTGTGTAACCGCGCTTCTATGTAGGTACTAGTAGTCACACCCCCTGTGTCCGGAGCGAGATACGTAGGTATTCAGCTTCCAGACCTCTCTTTGCTTTTCTCATTCGCTCTACACAAACACGTAACCAGAGACACAGGCACGCCCAGCTGTCGATTCCGTCTGCTGCTCGCTCGCGCAGTCCAGGGTGCCAATCACTGGGTTTGCCCAGTTCCCAAGCCAATTCTTAACTGCCTAGGTAGATACTAAAGCCACTAGCGAAGAGAAGCCGAGAAGCAGACGTGGCCCACCCCTTTCAGGCCTCTGCTTCCATGTTCACCCACCCAGGGGCAGCCAACCTTGCTCGGATACCCTGCTTCTGAATGGTCCAAAGTAAAATAAGCAGGTTCGTGAAGAGCAGAAGGGAACAGGAAAATTGGGGCACCCCCCTGCTCGGCCCTTGATAGCGTCTATCTTAGCATTGGACAAGGGGCATAATGGCGGCGTTGCTCCCCTCGCCCTCCTGGTCCAGCTCCTCTCTCATCTCCAGGCGCGATGCGGTGCTCCACCTAGTATGGCCGGGCACAGGCGCTGTCCCTGAACCGTCCCATCCTTCTCACTCCATCCCATCTCATTGCCCCGACCACAGGGCAAGGTTGCACTAAGGTGATGTGGTGTGGTATACTCCGTAGTTTAGTGTAGTAGGTGGAGACCATCACCATTCGTTACCCCATTGTTCATGCTGCGTCCATCTCCGTATATAAATGCATTTCCTCCAGGCCATCCCCTCTCGTGTTCCCCTTCCTTTCCTCACCCACACTCACTCATTCACTACCGACCCAGACTTTTTAGTCGCTTTCATTCGTTAACCCAACGCAAACTAATCGTCAACTCGCAAACAACCGCTCTTCCGAGTCTTAATAATACCAAAAACCCATCCATCCCAAAACAAACACCAAATCCGTCAAAATGAAGTTCTCCGCTGCCGCCCTTGTCCTCGCCGCCACCGGCGCCCTGGCTCACAAGAACGTCACCTACGTCACTGAGGTCGTCTCTTCCTACACCACCTACTGCCCTGCCGCTACTGTCATCACCCACGGTGACAAGACCTACACCGTCACCTCGGTATGTCGATCCCGGAAGACGAACGGAAGGGCCTTGGACGAGTCGCGGAAGAGGGTTCCTGGAGCAAGCACTGATGCTCGCGGCCTCCCCGAGACTTTGGACACGCCCCTTCCGAACACCCGTCTTCGAAAACCTCGTCGGTCGTGGCGATCAGCTAACCAATGTCTCCCTAGGCCACCACCCTGACCATCACTGACTGCCCCTGCACTGTCACCAAGCCAGTCATCACCTCCGCCGTGGTCAAGTGCGACAACTGGTTTGTCATGTCCATCTCCTTTTCGCCAGAGACTAGTAGCTAACCACCTCGATAGCGCCGCTCCCACCAAGAACGGCACCGTCCCCATCGCCACTCCCGTCATCAGCAAGCCCACTATCCCCGCCACCGGTGCCATCACCCCCACCAAGCCCGTTTCGGTCCCTACCGCCGGTGCTGGCAAGGCCGCTGCCCTCTCCGGTGCCGGTCTGGCCGGTGTCCTCGGTATCGCCGCTTTTGTCCTCTAAATCAATCACCTTCACGTCTCGCCATCCACGTCTTTCCCTACGATCTTTGACGTACGATAATGTCTGGATTCGTGGGAGCCTACGACACCTTACGACTGGAGCGCGGTTGTGAAGCATCCAACCAAACCAGGTGGGATGACTTTGGTTACGGACGGGAGTTTCGGGGGAGCAGTCTCTGGGATAGAGAGCTTGGGAGGACTACCAAAAATGACGGAGCGAAGCCACGCGCTTACGGAAGAATACCCGGTACATTTTCTTGCCATGCGTGGTACCACGGAGTGCCTCCCTCTACGTAGAGGAGGCACGGCCAAGCCAACGCAGCCCTCACAAAAGCCTGTCAATACGGCAACTTCTTGTACTTGCTTAACGAAATCCCTCCACAAACGGTTCTTGGCTCCGCTACTCTAGCGATCGCCTCATGAGGATTATTTCCGTGTGTGCGCCGTATATACCCAGTTTTTTTTTTTTTTTTTCACTTCTTTCTCGGGAGGCTTTATGGGAATATAATGCGATCACGATAGGTCGCTCTGTTGTCTCATTTTCACCCTCACGGCAGATTATCTATTGACAAGTTCCAAATTCACTTATATTCTTCTCCCGAAGGAAATGCGTTCCTTTGTGTTTTGACCGTCCGTCGCCGCCGACGCCGCCTAGCATCTGCCCCATCCCCTGTTGTGTATGGCTAGTTTATGTACATCACTTGTATGACCGCGGGCTATGTAGAGGAACCAGTCTTTTCTGGCAAGATGCTATGAGTTTATGGTCTCTCTGACCACGCCCAACCGTGCTTGCCTGAGGAATTGCTCGAATACGGAACATTCCCTAGAGATCCATTTTGGTCCAGGACGGGAGTCTCGAGATGACCGCAGGATCCTTGAGGGGGAACCGTATGGGCAGGCCTGTTTCACGGTCTTTCATGGTTTCGAGTTCGCCGTCGACATGCAAGCAACAAGGTTCCTTGCCGAACACCCTCCCTCCGGCTAGACCTACTAGAGAAACAATGAGAAACAACTGTCTCGATTTAGGCTTATCTAAGTTTGCAAGGTCGTCTAGTCCTCCCGTTTCCTCGAACGCCGAGAACCCCGAGACATACCCAGCGCGCGGCATCTTGCGACGGGCCGTTTGAGGACGGACGCCATCTGGATCACCTGGCGTGCGTGCCATTTTCTGTCTCTCTCTCTCTCTCTCTCTGCCGCCCGAGGTCCTCCCGGTCCGTTGGCGCGGGCGTCGCTCGCTCTCTTTGACTGCCAGCCAATATGGGCACCGAAATAGGTTCCAGGACCAGAAGAATGGGGTTAATGGTTCGGCCCCGAGCGCGCGGGACCTGCGAGATGGGATCCGAGGTTTGCGGATACGGTGATTAGGAGGGGTCGCCCTGCTCGTTCATTTCGCTTGGGCTGAGCGTGCATTCTCAGGAAGCCCGTATACCTAGTGAGTTGTGTCCTTGGGAGGGGCGCAGTCCGGCTTTTCTTGCGCCATTGCCGTGCCACATTCCTCGAGTGCGTACGAGCGCAGTCTTGGAGCATGTCTTGGATGCTTCTTGGGTGGTTCTTGGAGGAGTGGCAAACGCCTCATGCTAATTCCTTTGCCTAGGACCCAAAGGGAAAAGTGTGTGTATGTGTGTGTGCGTGTGGTGGTGTGTCACTCCGTTGCATCCCTTCGAATAAGGTTGTTTTGTTTACTGGTTGGTCCCCCGAAGGGCCTCAAAGGGGGGAGTGACCCCTTTTCCTAGTTCCATTCTGCCGCGCTCATGCACTGTACCTGCGTCTTGCAGGGCTTAGGGGAGTTAGGGGGTGTGCGCTACAGCCACGTGACGAGTTTGAAGTATAGTATATTGGATGACAGGGTCCATGGACCACCCACTGCTGAGTTGTCTCCAGACTAGGTACGTACCTTGCCAACCCGGTTTATCGTTCAGCCTGACTGACAATGCAGCTAAGCAACGCATTGGTTTCGGCAATACATGGCATGTGGACAAGAAAAACAAGGCGAAATACAGCAAAAAACATACCGGTAGTCTGTCGCGCAGAATACTCGTTCATCCACTCTTAACTCTGGAGAATGTGGAACAATCCGATGACCAAGTAAGGTTTTCCCTTCAAAGGACGCACGCCCACCCCCGACCTTCCTCACAGTGAATGCGATATGCATATAAGCGATTCTATGATGCAGCAAAACCCATCAGCAAGTCCCGGGATGCGAGATGGACCCAAGCGAGATTGGCAGCCCCTCTGTGCTTCGCCACGTCGATCGTCGTTGATTGGATTTCCACGAATGTCAAGAGCCCAGACCCGTAAAGGAAACCAGTGCCGGGAGAGAGTTGTCAGATGGACCCGTATGCTGGGGTTTTCCCTGGACATACACGGGCACGGCAATCTGCCCAGTCTTGGAGAGGGAGGGTCTCGTTCCGCGTGTCTTGAGCGGTTTCTGGACGGCGACTGAACTCAGGTCGCCGCCCTGCATAGAAAAAAGCAGCGCCATGTCGCGCCGTCGACGGAGCCGGACGCTGCCTGGGATGTGGCCGGGGAACCTAGTTCCCCTTGGCCGCTCCTTGCGTAGACCTGTCTCTTGTTGATCTTCCGGCCTCCTTGCAGCGCAATTCGCCGGGCAAGGAGCAGATGGGAGGGATTTTCGCGAGGTGTCCACTCGATTCTCAACGCAACACTGTCAGAAAAAGATGGTTCACGAAGACGACATTGTCGCCGGGAGCTTCGCGGAATGCTCGTGGACGACCGTCGGATTTTTATGACTACGGAACTGAGTGGTAGCAAAGATGTTTTCCCGGGACACCGGGCTTTCGTCGTTGCCTTACTGACAAAAACACAAACTCGAACGTCTTCGAGCACTCCGTCATAGCCGTGTCCCAAAACACTTGGCTCGCTCAAGTTTGAGTGGTTCTTCGGACCAGCGATGCTATTAAGCCCTACCTCGTAGAAGCATCATCGGCAAGAGACCTGCGGGAGGAATGAGCCTTGTGGGGGAAGCATGGTGGGGATCGGGATCGTGTATATAGTAGATTGAAGCAATGCTGACCTCGCTCCGTAGATCCCTTCCTCGGTACTATGGCCGGGTCGACGGGTGAGCACAACAGCTTATATACAAATGTTTGATGGTCGCGGGTGTACGGAATACGATGTGACTTTTGAGGCTTGATGGTGGGAAATGCAAACACTGGATTCATTCAACCCTCGGAAGTATTCGCTTATTAAACTCGCCCCTCATCCCCGCAGGGTCCCCGGGATGGAGTTCGGCTGGCGGAGGCGGGGGTGGTCAGCCCCCATTGCTACCCCGGGCCAACGGAATGCGGGGGAAGCTTGGCCGCCAGGACCGTCCTCAACAGTTTGGAAGGAGCACGTCAGCAGCTACACCAACAGACACGCCTTGTAGCTCAAACCTCCAAACTTCCAGTCGCTCAATTATTTAAGAGATCTGGGCTTGGCGGATATACTTGGCCAAGAGCCTCGTAGTAGTGACCTTGTAAAATTTATACTGTGTCTCGTTGCCATTTTTTGATTGCAAACCCATTGTTTTGCTCAGATTCTCATCTCCCCGCCGTCTGTCATCCGCCAACGGGGCCATACATACACCGAATCCGCAATGGGCAGCTTGCACCCTCAGGACGAAGTTCTGCGCCGTTCCCTCGAGGACCCCGAGGGATTCTGGTCTCGCCAGGCCGAGCATCTGCACTGGCACAAGAAGCCCTCGTCCACATTGAAGGTCGCCCACAAGACGCTCAAGGGCGGTGTGACCCACAAGACCTGGGAATGGTTCCCAGGCGGCGAGATCTCGACCTGCTTCAACTGCATCGACCGCCACGTCCATGACGGAAAGGGCGATGCCCCGGCCATATTCTACGACAGTTCCGTGGCCAACACGAAGCAGACCATCACATACAAGCAGCTGCTTGACGAGGTTGAGGTCTTTGCCGGGGCACTGAGGGAGGAAGGAGTAAAGAAGGGCGATGTTGTCCTGCTTTACAGTAAGTCTCATCATCATCCCACGAGCTAATAAGACATGCGCGTCGCAATGAGCTCACCCACGGTTAAGTGCCTATGATCCCCGCGGCGCTTATCGGTATCCTCGCCCTCAACCGCCTGGGCGCCATTCATGCCGTGGTCTTTGGTGGCTTCGCTCCCAACGCCCTCGCACAGCGTATAGAGGCCTCCCAGCCCGTGGCCATCCTGACAGCCTCGTGCGGCATCGATGGCAACAAGCCGCCAGTGAGCTATAAGCCCCTCGTCGAGGAGGCATGCCGGATCTCCACGCACAAGCCCGACAAGGTCGTTGTGTGGCAGCGCGAGCAAGTGCGGTGGCACCCTATTCAGAGGAACGACGGCGAGAGGAATTGGCAGAGCATCGTCAAGAGCTGCCGCGCAAGGGGCGTCAAGGCCGACTGCGTGCCGGTGAAGTCGACAGATCCCATATACATCATTCACACGTCGGGGACGACGGGGTCGCCGAAGGGGGTGGTGAGGGACGCTGCAGGGCACGCTGTGGGGCTGCATCTTTCCATAGGTTATATGTTCAACATTCACGGCCCGGGGTGCGTGTCTTTTACAGCATCAGATATTGGCTGGGTATGTCATTGCAGGTCGTCTATTCGCATGTGCTACTTCTGACACTGATACAGGTTGTCGGCCACAGCTATATCGCGTATGCCCCCTTGCTAACGGGCGCCGCCACAGTCCTATACGAAGGAAAGCCTGTAGGAACACCGTCTGCCTCTGCCTTCTGGCGCATCGTAGAGGAGTACAAGGTCAACACCATGTTCACGGCGCCCACGGCCCTGAGGGCCATCAAGCGGGAAGATCCCGACAACAAGTTCTTTAGGCAAGTAGGGGAACGGGGTGGCCTCAAAACACTCAAAGGGCTTTTCCTCGCGGGAGAGCGTTCCGAGCCAGCAATTATCACCATGTATCAGAAACTCCTCAACACCCATGGCGCAGCCGACGCCCAGGTCGTAGATAACTGGTGGTCGACGGAAGCTGGCTCGCCCATCACCGGGAGGGCTCTCGTGCCGTACGTTGCCATGGATCGGAGAACGGGCGTTCGCAATCACCCCCCTCTAAAGATCAAGCCGGGTAGCGCCGGCAAAGCGATGCCTGGGTTTGATGTCCGGATCGTGGATGACGAAGGCAAGGAGGTCCCCAGGGGTACAATGGGCAATATTGTACTTGGGCTTCCCCTGGCTCCAACGGCGTTCAGGACTTTGTGGCAGGACGAAGAGCGGTTCTACAAAGGATATATGAAGCGCTTTGATGGCAAGTGGTTAGACACGGGCGACGCAGGCTACATTGACACCGAGGGCTACGTCAATGTCATGTCCCGTAACGACGATGTTCTGAACGTCAGCGCCCACCGGCTGTCAAGTGGTGAGTCAACCATCCCTAGATACATTCTGGACATATCCAAGGCTGACAACAAGAACAGGCGGTCTCGAACAGGCCATAACGTCGCACCCCCTCGTTGCCGAGGCCTGCGTGGTGGGCATCCCTGACGCGCTCAAGGGTCAGCTCCCCTTCGCCTTCATCACGCTCTCGACACCCGAGCATCCGGCTTCGGCGGTGCCCAATGCAAAGCTCGCCGACGAGATCAACGCGCTCGTGCGCTCGCAGGTCGGCGCCATCGCATCTCTGGGCGGACTCGTACAGGGAAAAGGCATGATCCCCAAGACGCGAAGCGGCAAGACGCTGCGGCGCGTGCTGAGAGAGTTACTCGACAACGCGGTCCACGGCGATTTCGACAAGGAGGTGCAAGTGCCGAGCACGATCGAGGATGCCGGGGCGGTGGATATAGCGAGAGACAAGGTGAGGGAGTATTGGAAGGTCAAGGGGAGTGGGCATAAGAGCACGGAGGCTAGGGCGAGGCTGTAGGTGGGTTGCAGCTACATGAACATACATGAAATCTCAATCTCCTCCCTTGCTACATGGCATGGGAGGTCAAGAGCTTTTCTAACGTGATATAATCTTGTCTTGCGCGCCTTTGGTTTGGAGATGGACAGCTATAATGCACAGAATTTGTACAGATGATATAGAGAGATGAAGGTACAAAACCAAGCAGCGTCCGGTATGAAACGGCGTAAACAGGATCTGTGGAGAATAAAGCCATATGTCAAGCATCCAACTACTACTTAGCAACAGTAAAGGGAAATTGGTCCTTCAATCAGTTTTATCTTGAGAAAGTCTCATCCCAACAAAGTGCCAAAAGGGTTGCTTTGTTCAGGTCGCTCAAAGCACCTCTATCCGGGGGATAGATAGCAAGGAAATACTATATAAATTTAGGAACCTATAATGAGTACGACCGGGACTAGATCGACTTTAGGTGACATGCTTCATTGTTTAAGGTCAGAAAGGGCAAATCTAGGCAATAGCGGTTGAACTTGGGGAATTCATTGTGACATTTGCTATATCTGTGGCACGAACAGCACTGTTCTTCTGGGGTGCCTCTCCGGTGGTATATTGGTTCATTGGAACCGACATCGGAAGACGGTATATTCCTCTTGTGAAGGCTCTGGTTTTCCTGGGCGTCATCGGCCAACTGTGAGAGGAGTATGTAAAACCAACTAGAATCTCGAAAGTCACGTTAAGAACGAACCGGGAACAAGGCTGAGGCCCATGTTGTCCAGGGAATTCCATGCCCTATTGCCATGATTGACTCCTCGCACGTTTGAAGCGGGGGGAGGCCAGAATCAGGCAGTGGTATGCGCAGACTTGGCAACCCTTGTCCAACCCGCGGTCCTCGAGGTCATCGATATATCCCTGAAGTGGAAATCAGCCATCACTCATTGCCATGCTAAAACGTATAGACCTCAAACGGGTTCGCAGCGCAGGCTTCGAAGCGGAGAATTCGTCTTCCGTTGTTGTATGTTACGTATGTTACAAAGCCCGGGTCCGAATAGGTCCACTGACCATGTCTCCCACCTAGGAGGTTGCCATTGTCAGCATCATGGTGCAACGCAAAACGCCACTACAAGCAACACGCGCCCGCAGGACGGTATCACAACCAGAGAGTTCCCGCCCATATTTCACCCCTCTCCTTCGCGATCTATTCGGTCGCACCCCTCACCCCGTGTCCCTCGTAACCAGTCCCGTGAGAGGGCCTTCGAATTGGGCCTTGTCGGGTACCAGTCTACAGCCGTGGCGGAAATAGCAAGGCTCGAATGGTCCAGCATTGCGCAACACCCGTATCGAGTCGCGCCGTCGTACCATGTTTGCTCACGGGCCGTCTGGCGTGTAACCTCTCCGCCTCGAAGTCATAACGAGGAGTGAGAGGCAAGGCGACTTATTGCCACAGGGTATAGGGGATTTGTGCTACGAAGACTCGACAGCAGATCTGTGACAAGGCATACGGGCGATGGGACTTCAGTTTGCTTTTCGCAGAGGAGAGCCCGTCCGTGATTGGAGAAAACGCACTAAGCATCAATAACTCCTAGCTAATGCCTCGTATGCTAAAACGCCGTGTGCCTGTGGTTCACGCTTGGTATCTTTATGCCCCCGACCCTTGCCCTTGCCATTGCTATCCAAAACCAACCACCGAGATGCTTTCAGAATAGTCCCCCATGCCCGCATACACCACTGCAAGTCTTCTAGGTAGGAGTCCGATCAACTCGCCGATCCCGTAGGAGATTCCTTAGAGGAGTGCTTCCCATACATGCCATAAACGCTCCTCTGGCCTTCCCGCGCAATTTTAAGGGGCGCAAATCGCGCCTCGGGCAGCCGACTCCCCGCCTTTAGACTCTCCAAAACCCTGCCTGGGTCGTCAGCAAGTCTCCTTTCGAGGACCGGGCACCAAAAGAGAGAGGATGGAAACTGACCACTCGACGCTGACATACTTCACGGCACACCCGCCGACTTTACGTATCTCCCTGTCTAACTTACTGCCTGCGAGCCCTCCACCAGCCCCGGCCCCTACGCTCGCCGGCCTCCCAACAATTACATGCGTGACCTGTCTCCGGCCGAGATGGATGGACATTCGCCCGCCGTTCTCAACCAGTACGCGCTTGAGTCGGTGATCGGAGATGATGGGGTGCGTGCCCCCGTTGATGTAGACCGTGACACCTTCGAATAAACCCCTGCCGGTGGCCTTCTTCGGCTCTTTCTCTTCGTCTTCCTTCCGGTAAGCCTCGAGTATTCCCTCTTCACTCGTGGGGTTTCCGCCCGTAGCAGACGCGGCTGACGTCGCGGACCCTGTCTCGGAGATGGAAGAGCCGCCCCTCATCAGCCCGGGCCGGGCAAGCATGTCGGCCACGCTCATCTTTGCTCGAGCCTTGACGTCCTTCGGCACGACCATCTTCAGCTTCTCGTCAAAGTCCTCGCTGCCGGCGCCGTAGGTGTCGCTCATGCGGGCCCCGCCCGAATGGCCGCCAGCAAACTGCTCCGAGAGCTTTCGGGCGCGGCTGGTTCGCCATCCCGTCGTCGCGCCCGGGGTGTTTTCTGGACGCTGGTGGCCTGTGGCACTTGAATTGTAGGGGTCGAAGTTGTTGCCGAAGCGGGGCTTCGCAGCCGGCGGGACGGACGGCTTCTCAGTCGACGGCATGTTTGGTTGGTTGTGGGACGCACCCCGGCGATGTTTCGTTTATTTTTTCTCCTCTTAGGTGCTGGGACGTGTCATCGGTGTTGAGATGGCGCTACGATGCAGACTTCATACGCATTGATGATGTGATGTTAGTCGAATTCATATGACAGATGTGAAGTTGAGAGGTCGTAATCCCAACGATTTCTCCTTCTTCTTGTTCTTTTTCTTCCTCCACACTATTCTGGTGAGTCCAAAAGCAAACAAAGGAGCGTCTCTACCGCCGGCTAAACACGAATCACGCGGCGCCGCAAACTAGGCAGAGGGCTCCAGCGCATCATGGTCCATCCAGGCACGTACCCATCGCGTGATCACGTGACATTTCACATGACGTCAACCATACACTAAGCTCAGCCAGTAATAGTTGCATCTCTCACCCAACTCTGACCTACATGCTTCGTGAGCACTACGTGTCTTCGTCTCACCTTCCGAAAGGTATGAAATGCAAAGCAGGGAGGCAGATGCACACGACGAAAAGCTTCCCGAGTAATGTGAAGCTAAGTGATATTGGAAAGTACTGGTCCGAGTGGGGTTGACCTTCGCGGCAGCCGCATCAGCAATAGCTTCGGCGCACCGACCTTCCCCCAACTGACTGCCGTGATTCCCAAAATGCATGTGCACGTCAAGATCCCTTGGAACCTTCTTGTTGCAAGACCGAACGCTTCGACGGCAGGGGACCTTTCACCTCACCTTCGACCTCTCAACCTCCTGCAGGTCCCGACATCAGGCCCAAACACCGGACAAGTCACACCCCCTCACCCCTTCAAGGTAATCACCGTGTTGCCTTTCCACGAGTAGTACACGCGCCCACGGAACCGGAACCGATATTGTCAGTGTGAATTGGGGCTGTGGAGATGGACAGACCTTGGGGCAACAGGAAGAAGGGGTCTAATCACCATCTTTTACCACTGCGTTGTTTCCTCTTGGCCATTTAGGAACACTCAGTCTGGGACTATGTTCAGGTCTGGGCTCAGCAAATGCGAGTGCGACGTCCGATCCCAACCCCATGCCATTCGTCCTCCATCGCCGAATCGTCTTGTCGCGGCTACCGTCCTCCTTGCTTCAAGGCGCTCACTTCACGCCCCCTTCGATCGAAGAAGGCCATACCTGTCCCCCGTCGGACACCACCATGGAACGCAACTGCACCCAGGGTCTGTACGTCACCGGAAGAAACATGCCTTCATGGTCTTGTCCGCATCCGGATCTCCTGGTGAAACGAAGATTAAAACCACCCAATCGGCCTCTAACATCGTCTGGCGTGGCATTTCTCACAGACGCCGCCAGTCATGCATATCACGACCCCCCATCAGCCGAAGCTTACTTCCTCCATACGCCTCAAAAGGTTGGTAGATGGGGACGAGGGGCTTGCACCGCCAAAGTTGCCTGCTACGCGTTGCACCGAAACTTCACCTCCCATTGCGGACTGTCCAGAGAGGTGATGGAGGAAAAGCTTGGTATTCAAGCTCCCTCGAAGAAAGGCATACCTAGCTCGGTGGGAAACACCTAACGAAAGGACCACCTCCTCCAGCCCCGGACCTGGTCTGGTACACCAGCGGACTCGGGGACTCCCATGTCTGCCATCTTCACATTCTGCCAGGCCACCGCACGCGCTTGCGCCTGCATGCCAGAGAATGCAAGCTTCCTTGCTCACGAAGCTTCTCTTCTAATTGACCTGCTTTTCGGGCCTGCTGCTTCCCAGGCCGATCCTTGAAAAGGCAACAACCAACGCGGTGCCCCGTCAATGTATAACACACCCATCTTAACCATGCCATACCAGGAGTTCATGCACGATGACCGCTGCACCGCTGCCCACCATACTACATACCAACCTAGTTTCGAGCCTCCTCTTTTCCCGCCGCTGTGTTTCGCGGCTAGATTTTGTCGGACAGGGCTATGGCCGAGGGATAAGCCCAGGTGAATGTGCTATGCCATGCCGCTTGTACACTACACTACAACCTGCCGGCAACTGGAAACCGTGACAAATGGCGAAAGAACAAACGTACCGAAATAAGAAAGGGAAAATCGATGACATGCCAGCGCTTGCATATTCTGCGCGCAACATGTGCCGCAATCTTCAATGCGTCGCTGCGCAGCCATAAGCAATGCTGAGCAACGCCACAAAATCTCTTCCGCCACGTAATTCTGCCTAGAGGAGCTACGAGCATCAGCTGATTCATGGCCAACCTCGTCAGGCTGGGGACAGAGGCAAGGTCGACCGCAAGCAAGCAAGGTAAGATGCTCCAGAGCAAGGTCGTCAGAAACTCAGTATCGTACCGCCGAACCCCAAGCTCCCGTCTACCCCCCCTCTCATGTGATATCAGGCAGGGACGCGCAGGGACGAGCACAGGGGGGCGAGCCGTTTCATGCTTGCAAGTTCTCCCCCGACTTGAGGATTCATTCAGCATCACCAAGCTTGACATGATAACACCCCTCGCAAGCGACATATACGCAAGAGAAACGAATCTCGGCTCGAGCGGGAGAAGTTCCCACTTCACTCTCGTCTAACCCGGTCCCCGACAGTTACATGATCTGCCTAAACTAGCAGGTGCCTGTCTGCTGCGGCCCAGGTGCGCAAGAGCCATTTCTCGACACCTGCTCTGTTTCCCTGGGGGCACGGTGAGGCCTGGCGCCGGGACAGACGATGTTCCAGGGGCTCCTCCGTGATCCGTGATCTCGCCGCCGCCGCCACCCCATGTTTGAGCAGCATGCATACCCGAACGCGTGCATGCAGGCAATCGACTCTTTTCTCTCCCGGGGTGGACGGAATAGCTGCCTGCCTTGACCTGGCCAAGCCCAAGCAGAGCCCGGTTTGTTTACGTGGTGTATGGCATCCACATCGCGCGCGGCCGACCTGGTTTGTGACGAGCAGGCTCGACCGACCGGCGAACTATTCGAGCAGGTGTGGATATCTCGAAGCGGGCCAGCCGGGAGTGATACCCCCCCTCAAACGTCACCGGATACTGCTGTCATGATTAGCATTCCACCCTCCTGGCTCACACTGATCGTGTCCCAGACAAAAAGGTTATGTCTCGTCTCGGGAGCTAAATTCGGGATTAATTCGAAAGGAGGCCGGGAACCATGAGAGATGTACCTCGTCCCCTTCTGAGAGGGAAAGATGGACAAGAAAGAAAAACACGGACGGTTGGCAATGGATGGCGCCGCGCCGTCTACGTACCTGACCAAAGACTGTGCGCGACACACCGCAAGGGGGAGGGCGGCTGTCAGAAGTCAAACCGCGCCGAGAGTTATCGATGTTGGCGTCTGCCCGACCACAAGACCGGCGCGGCGCAGCCGTCCTGGCTTGGAGCCCCCCCCCCCAACCCCATCTCGAGGGAGAGAAGAAGAGGACACAGAGAGGGGATGAGGAACCGGGAAACAAAGCCCGACCTCGTGCACGACAATAAAATCAAAAGGGAGGTCCATTCAACAATGGGCAACGGCATGTGGAAAAGTCTCACAGGGTACCCAAGGCTAGGGCCACTGCATCGCCTTGCCTTACATGCTACCTATGCTGCTCATCGCAGTACGGATACACTAGCACTGCTGCTGCGACGGAGCACATATGCGAAGCATACTTGCTTGCATCTGGGATATGATGATTGGGTCTGTATGCCAACGGCGGTGGACGTCGGTTCCTACAGACTAGCTGATCTCGCCCCCTCTCGCTCAACACAACGACATGAAGACCTCCGTTTATTGTGGCTTTGGCTGCTATGGAACAGAGGCGATAGCTGCTGCTGCTGCGACAAGATCTCCCTATCGTAGCGGTGGCGGAGCTGGAGAGGGGTTGCGATTTTCGCCGCCGCTCCAGCCCTCAGTTCTAGTGTACGATGTACTGTCATCCAGGCTCATCCTCACACCCCCCGCCCCGCAACGAAAAGATCCGCGCACTATTCTGTCATACTGCGGTATCTCCTGCATGTACCATGTACGGTATCTCTTGTATTTTAGTTTGGTATTGTACCCGAAGCGACCCCACCTCGGTATCCACTACTACGAAATGGCTAGCGCTTGCCAATCTGACATGTTACCACCCGAGACGCGGCGTCGACGGCGCGCATCTGCCCACGGACAGTTCACTCTTGCAGGGGTGAGGGGGAAAGCCACCAACCAACCTCCAGCACGCTCCAGGCAGGTAGCTTAGATGGTTTTGGGGGCAAGGGGAATCGAGGGAGGGGAGTAAGGTGGGAGTGGGTTGCGAATGCAACGCGGGCTCAGCAGGCAAGGTGTTCCGCCCATCGTCCGCCCGCGCCCTGCGCGTGCAGCCAAGGGCTCTAGGCTTTACTTAGTATCAGATAATCAACCTCACGCCCCCCCCGCCCCCCCCGGGGGGGCGCAAATTGGGCGGCGGCCAACTGGGGGAAGGGGGAGGGTGAGAGACTGAGCCCCGACTTGTCAGTTCAACAACTCAGCAACTTCGCGGCTTCGCGAGCAGGGCAAGTATCAGGGCTGGCCACTTGCCTGATTGGGGTCGATATGAAAGGGGTTTTGGCTGGGTCTGGGGGAGAATCAAAAGAGGAAGAGAGGGGCAAGTTTGTGAGAGAGAGAGAGTCAGGGCAGGCAAGGGTCATATTCCCTCTGCGTCGTTGTAGATACTTGCCTTGTCTGGCATCGAACTCAACCTTTGTACGACTGTGGAACGTACACCTGACGCGCGCTATCTGCTTTGTGCAGTTGTAGATTTCCTCAGGAGCGGCAATGCGAGGAAGAGCCTGTGAGGCAAACGGGAGAGCCCCCCCCCCAGCAAGCAAGCAAGCAAGCAAGCAAGTAGGGCAAGCAGACGGGATGTACGAAAAGGAGATCAGAACAAGCAAGCCAAGCCAAAAGCCAAACCCAGCCAAACGTATGCGCACCGGTATGTGGTACCCTACACACACACATATACATACATACATACTATGTACATACATGGTACAGCGCGCATGCGTCTCCCACGGCGAGCGCAGCGCAGCTCCCCGCGCAACGCGCACCAGGACTGAACTGGACCAGGACAGGGCCTGGCTGGGGGCCAGGCTGCACAGGCGCTCCAGCTGCTGCTGCCGACGTTCTTGCAGGGGCCAGCGTCGTGTAGGACATTGCCGATTCTCACCAGATCTCTTCCAGCACACACATGCAAGGCTACGTACGGGACGCGCGCAGCTATCCCGACACATGCACAAGACGGAAAGGCAGGCGGGAGGAGCAGGAAGGGGTGGGCAGGGAGGGGGGATGGATGGATGGACAGATGGGGGCCAATGACCATGGGCAGGGCTGGCTGGCAGATGGTCAAGCTGCGTCGTAAGCAATTAATGTATAGTACTCCGTAATCTAGTCTAATACGTAGCGGTCGTATTTCGGGCCCAGCCGTGTTGGATCTCTGTCGTTGAATCGTGGATTGCCAGGGAACACAAGCCCACCAGCTTAACGCCATAATAAAATAGTAATAAGAAGTATGTATTCGTACGTGTATGGCCTTGCCTCGCGAATGCACAGTCAAGCAAGACGGGGCCAGAACGTTAGGTGGATTCACTTCGCTGCAGACAGGGGGGGTGCGGGTTCTGTATCATCACGACGCGATGACGATGGACAGACGAAACGCCTCCCATTCGGCAAAAAAATTAAATTATAGTATATATAAAAAAGTCCACGGACTTGCAGCCAGAGCCTCATCTTGATGTGGGCGGCGACCAACCACCCACACTGCGCCTGTCATCAGAGACATCAAACGGGCGGTCGTCGAGAACAAAGCTAGCGAATCCCGCAGGCAAGCGCGCTGAACTGTTCCCCCCCGATACGGACAAGATTGTCGGTCAAATGTCTCACTCGAATCTCAGCCGAGCACCTAGGTTGGGAGAATCAACGACAAGGGAGACGGCCGCTGTCGGAGCGAGTTGACTGGAGTGACTGGTGGCAGATGGTCCGATGGCTGGATGTGACGCGACAAGGGGGCAAAAGACACGGCCACGAGACAGGATGAAAAGAAAAGATAAAAGGAAAAGAAAAGAAAAGAAGCGCAGCCGAATAGATAGAGAGATGGAGAGAGAGAGAGAGAGAAAAGCCGTGGCTGGGCTGGAACAGAGCGATCACCTGTCGCCGCCGCCCGCTGTCGTCGTCCGCTCGCCCCACGTCCAGAAGTGTTGGCAAATCCCGCACACCTCGTCAAGTACACTACACGACACAGAGGGCAAAGAACGCGAAAGAGAAAGAAGTCGGCATCACGTCATGGGTGTGCAGTTGCGCGATTTCCCCAGGGTGTTTTCGTGAAAGGAAGACTTGAACTGGACGAGGGCAGGCCGAAAGACTGACTGATGATTAATGGAGGTCTCGGAGGACAGAGACAGAGGCTGGAGACCGAAGAGGAGGGGGTGGAGAAAGTGAAGAAAGAGGAGAGTGAGGAGGGAGTGGTGGGGCCATGGGCGTGCGTGCCGCATCACCGAACCCCCCCCCCCCGGTGTTCTCCCACCCCGCTACCCTCCGCCTGCCCTTTCCCCTTCCTCACTGCCCCACACCCCCTTGTCCTTCCCCTCTGCCATCGCATCAGGCCATACCTACCATCCCATTCGCCTCCACGTGAAAACTGCACGCAGACCCTCAACGTTCAGCAGTAGCAGCCGACTGAAAACAGTGGGCAAGGTAGCCCTGCCAGCGCACCGTAGTTCCCAGGTGGGGGTGTCAGCAAGCCAGTCCATTCGGGCATAGGGCTATTGGCTCGTCCGCGGTGTGGGATCAAGCGATGATGGGCGGCTGGCGGGTCGAGGGGGGGTTCCAGGCCTGGGTCTCCCCCCCTCTGTGGCTCCTTGCCACCCCTGCTAAGTGTGTCATTATCACCACGTCCAGAAGAGAGAGGCAAAGCTGTGTGGGTGAGGCCGAGGAGGAGAGGGCGTCATCGTAAACAGGTCACTGGAGTAGCGGTGAGGAGAATGCTAAACCCAATTGGAGAGAGGCCATTATCACACCAGCCAACCTCGCCCGAGGCGTCTCAACGCCACATTGTCGTCGAGTCAAACGAACATTATCTCATGGATCGGTCTCCCGACCCGGCGCCCGTGGTTGTGTGTCGTTGTATATTCGTATATTGCAAACCCAGAGCGGTCTCGGTGGTTCTCCAACGTTTGCTACGTGCCAGCACTCGCAAAAGGTAGAACGCCACTGGGGAGGGGACGGTGTCACAGATACCTCTTCGTATTTGGGTTTCCTCTGATATACGTCGTCGCTTACACAAGCTGCGGGCAGATAGATATATCTGGTGTAGGCTGCGACTTTCGGCAATGGAACAGGATGATAGCACCCGGCATGTGTTCGTCTCCGAGGAGCAAGCAGCGACCATCGGCACCTGAACGAGAGCTGCTCCCACTGCTGCTGCTGCTACTACTGTTGCTACTGCACCGCTTTTCAGTCGAGGCGTCTGTGGAATTGTTCAGTTGCGCCAAAAGTCGTGTGCTGAATGGATGACGAGACATCCCCTCTCGCGGATCATCCACGCCATGTCGCGTAGACCTGTAGGCAGATAGTTGCAGTGTTTATCCCCGGCCACGTTCCCATTGGGCCAGCATCGTCGACGACGTGGAACCACCCGTTGGGATGGTACGGAACACTGTCAGACCTCACCCAATGCCACGCCCGTCTGACCTAACTCGCAGCTGCCGGAGCCTGGAGGAACTCCTCGTGCTCCTCATGTAAGGCGGAAAACGGTCCGCTCATGCATACCAATTGGCGAATAGGAGCAGCAAGAGAACGGTTTCGTATAGCATGGTTTGTAGGACGTTCCTCTCTGCGAGGGACCTCCTGTCGACAGCTTGACCTCTCGACAGGGAAACGTAGTCTTCCACAAAAGGATAGCAGAGAATAGGCAAAAGAGCCAATTCGACAAGCCTGGGGCCGCCTTGACAACCGTACCTTAGTTGCTGGGGGAGGGGCAAAGAAGCCCGATGGCAACTCGGTAGAGTTTCCCAGAATGTCGCCGGGCTTAACACGGCGGCAGCAACAATGACCAGAGTCGACAAGAGCCTGCACAACCTGTCCTTCTTGACCGGGCTGCCAGGTTGCGTGCGTCGTGCTCTACAGACCCAATGGCGAGCCTCAGAGGTAGACCGCGTAGCCAACGTGGGTGAAGAGTCCCGGTACGGATACAGGCGGACAGCTCTGCGGCGTGGTTGTAGGCGTATGTGTAGATCCAATGTGTTGTAAAATGGTGTGTGGCGGCCGACAACGTGGATTGCCATGATTCGCCTGATTGCGGCGCGGGTCGATGTGCAGGGATCTTTGCCAACCCCAGTCGGAAAGCGAAGTTGGCGCGCAACTGATAAGCCAAAGCGCCAGATTTACTGCAGGCCCCGGCCGGGGAAGCAAAGAGTGCAGCTAGAAGAAGGTATCTGCTACATGGCCTCCATTGAGCCATCCTAACCTTCTGTGTTGACTGCCTGGAATTGAACATCTGGAATGCCCTTACATACGAAGTACGACTGCTCACTCGTGGGTCTCGTGTGTCTTATACAGGGAACGTCCCGTAAGACTTGCACCACCAGCTCGTGTGCTGAGTGAAGCCTGGTTCCTGTGCTTGTTGGCCGCCAGGATCAGGACAGGAAACCCGGACAAGCACCCGAAGCCGCTGGAACCCTGGCAGTCTATACAGTAGACGCAAACTATGCTCTTCCAAACAAACTCAGTTGATCGGCACTTACACGGGAAATTGTTAGTGGTTTAATCAGCGCTTGATAAAGCAGGGCATGCCGAGAGTGGTGTCTTCCCTGCCAGCGCCAGAGAGAGAGAGAGAGAGAGAGAGAGAGAGCGGGTGGTGAGGGAAACGTTGAGTACGCCACACACATCTGGTTCCTTGCAAAGGAAGAACGGCAAATAAAACGAGGAAGGGATAGAAGGAGAGGAAGAGAAAGAGTGTGTATTGGCGGGTAAGCTAACGTCGCTAAGAGCCTACATAGTACCGCCGAAACTGACACCAGCGACCCGGGGTCCAAAAGCGGCAAGTAGCTCGTAGATCGTAGTAGGGGCAGGAGAGCGAAGTAGAGGCTCCGATGTCTCTTTGGTAAAAAAAAAAAAAAAAAAAAAAAAAAAAGGGACAGTTACGGCCGTCCGAGTGTTGCTGTTGCGCTGGCAGATTACCTGTACGTGTACTGGCCGAGGGAGGAGAATTGGTTTCTTTTTTTTCTTCTTCCAAAGCGGATCAATGCCTGTCAACCGCTGATGGGCTGGTTCAATACTTTGCCAATGGCTCAATGGCGTCTGGCCCCGGAAGGTTCTTCTAGGCTGTGAGGAGTTGGGGGGCAAGATGGGGAGGGCCTGAATTGTCGTCGTTCGCCGCCGGTGGGGTCGACACCCATGCCGGTTTAGCGATTGAAACCTTTAATCAAGGGCCCTGACCAACTCAGTACCTGCTACTAGGTAGGTCGCAAGAAGTTCTAATTATCTAATTGCCTGAGGCAAACGAGCCGCCAGCCCGCCCCCCGCCCCTCCCCCCATGAGCTGGATAGCCGTTGTATCTAAGTACATGCCAGAAATGGGTGCTCATTGAGGGAACTGAAACGCACCCCTCCCCTCCATGATGCCCGCCAGGGTCTTTCATTGGATATGTTTTAAAGCTGCTTAGCCGCCTTGCAGCTGGGTCATGCAAGTGCTCAAGCCAGCATGAGCATCAGGCTCTCACCCCTGCTCAATCTATACTACCGTATCCTCTCAGCAGATTCGTACAGCGCACTGACCACAAACTAGGCCTATTTCGAAAGGCGGTCAGCCAACCTAGCCACCCACCCACCCACCTAACCCTAACCCTTGCCACCAAACTTGCTGCTGACGTTGACTAGCCCCTGCATTTGCCACATCTAGATCCCTGTTTCTGCCAGCCCGCTTACCCCTTTCCAGTAGCCCGTGGTCAGTGCGCTGTACGAATCTGCTGAGAGGATACGGTATCATATTTGGCAGCCCAATATTTTTTTAAGATGTGTCTGCAGGGTCTGGACGACGTGGGAGCGAGCCGGGGGGGGGGGGGGGGGAGGCCGCCACCCAAGATACTTCTGGCTTGCTTGGTGCCAGCGGATACTGGCTACTGCACGCTACCTTACGTGTAGTGTACTGTATGCTGGCGGGAACTGCCCCAGTCCTGGCTAGGCTGCATCTTGGATAGTGTACGGGAAGGTTGACGAGCCCGCTTCTGGCAAGGGATCATGCCGTCTGCCGCAAAGGTCGGCAGGGACTTGTGTGCAGATATTACTTCTCCATCAGCCTTGATGCCAGTCCCGGCCCCGTACTCGAGTTGAACGCCTCGCCGCAAGACCCTCGACTCCGAGGTCTTGGGCGGAGTTTGTCATCCGGACGTAATGAACTATCGCACTGGCCACGGAATGCTTGCTATTTCCGCTTGAACCCTGTGCTGTGTAGCGTACAAAATATAGTTCTATGGCTTGCATCGCATCTCCAGGGTTCCGGGGGAAGAAAGGGATGATGGACAGCTGTCTGCACTGGGTATGCCATCTCGAAATCCAGCAGATCCTAAGTAAGTTGCTTTGTCGCAGAGTGTTTCGGCAACGTGTGCTCGATCGAGTAAGAGCCAGGAAGTCCGCTAGATCGATGCATACAGTTCGTTACGTGTAAAGAGAGGTCGTACAGACAAGCGTCCGCAATGGCAAGGGGCGTCGACAAAATGGTTGCTTGTGTCTGATTCACTATCCCGCCCCGTGCAATAGCAACCGGGGATAATTCTCCCAACCTCGTGTGCTAGAGGAAAAAATGATTGGTATGGTGAGAGAATTGTTCTTTGCTTCGAAAGCAAGGGGTAGATGACGTTGTGAGTACGGCCTTGCATGCTCTAACGCCCCCTCGCCCAACGCGGCAAAGACAGTCGGCGTCTGTTCTTTCGAGAGGATTCGAAAGTCTTTGATTGGCAGCTATCCAATAGGATGCTTTGAACGGCCAAGCCAGACGCCGAAGTTCGGCAGATGATGGAACCCTAATGCTTCGCTCGAAGAAACTGCCACCGTCGCGGCACGAGCACGGCCGCCGCCGCCATCAGGTTCACCCATTAGAGAGGTGACTGTCTGAGACAGACACAAGCTGTTGGAAGGAAATAAAGAGCTCCCCAGCTTGCCGTTCCAATGGAAGAAGAGTCTGAAGTGACAACGGTTCATTCATGGCGTGGCGGAACAAGTGCCATGTGAGACACGAGTGGGCTAACGTGCCCAAGTCGGGTTCCTGGAGGAGACTTGATGGATTGGCGCCATTTGTTGACTTTCTCTTCTTTCCAAGTGAGACCTTTCAGCTACACCCCCTTCCGAGGGCACTTCCAACCAGTCTAGATCAGCCACGCTACCATTTGACTGACGAGGAATAGGTCGGCCACGCTGTCAAGCCTCTAAAGGCTGGGAAGATGGCGCATCCGACCCCTCAATGGTCGACTTTCTTTCTTGACCAGAGTGCTCCGTACTGACAATAGATACGGTATTCTGGTGAACATCCCGTTTCTCTTCTCCTACTGGGCATGGTTTGAGAAACGAAACATGATGCGGGTTGGTCGTTTGCTTCTCCCAATCGAGAGCTGAGGTACGTACCCTCACCAACCATTTTTTTTTTTTTCGAGGTCGTTGTACCGGTACCTTCTTCCCATACGAGGAAGAACGGTCGCTGGGCAGTCTCAATTCAAAACGGCATTGATTCTGATCCTGATCCTCTTTTTTTGTTGTCAACTTTTTACCAAATCAACTCGATCGAGCCAAGACCCAGCCGTTGTCGCAAAGTACTCAAAAGCTGACTGATCTACACCTAGTGGGCAGATGTTCTGTGAACGACTGACTGAGGGTCTTGTCGTCGGTGTTGGTTGCGCCGGCCACGCTTGGCTCATGTATACAAGCCTCCCCTCCCCTAGCATGCTGCTAATATAGATGCCCCTGTTGCTGCTAAGTGTGGTCGTGCGCTGAAGTGGCTGCTCCAGGAGATCGACCGCGCCGGAGAAGACACCTGTACCTATTGCTGCAGAAGCCGAGATGGTGGTATCCAGGCAAGGCGTATGCACGCGCTGCAGTGTACAGGACGGAATCTTGCATGGGATTGCACATGCCCCTAGGTAGGTAGGTACGCAAGCTTCTGTACTGCACCGGGTCAGACGCAACAACAGAACGGTGTGGCCAATGGGGTTGCTGTGTGCCTGCCTGCGTCGAAAAAGTCTTCGTGATGTTGCTCCTCTTTGCTGAGCAACTGGGCCGGTTCCTGTCGAACTGATGGCCGCGTGTATGGTACATCAACGGCGCGCCGGCGGCGCACGGTAATGCACCGTATCTGGCTCCTAACAAGTTACATATAAGGCTAGACATGACCTGTACCTAGGTGCGGGATGGGCATGAAGCATTACCCACACGCACGCAGGTGCATGCATTGCCCGGCTTGGGGTCATGGGGATGAACCGCAAGTGCGCAGTAAGTAAATGAGCCGACCCCACCTTATCGTCAACAGTCATCGCCAGGCATGCTTTTCTCCTGTGTTTTTCTTCTTCTTCTTCTTTCCTCTTTGATTTTTTTTTCCGAGCTCATGAACAAGTTCGTGGCCTCGGGGAGGGAGAGTTCCCACCGGAAACCAAAGGAAACTACTACCCAAAGGACTTGCTGTTAGTTTGGCCGGTTGAGCCCGGTGAAGGCAACACCGGAACAGGCATGCCGATGAGCCAGGATGTATAGCCTTATCTAGCAAACTATGTAGTTAAGGAATGTCGGGCCAGAGTGATACAAACCTTGATCCCTGGAATCGTAGTACCGTAATCTGGAGCCCATCCGGATAAACCGCGTGCGCACATACACATACACGGCCGACGGGTAGATGATCCTCCTGCATTTCGTGGGTCGTTGGCTTTCTTCCACTGCAGGAAGCTAGAGAGGGAACTTTGAGCGCCACGAGGGATGGGCGCACCGTTGCACCGCTCCAGCTCTTCTCGTGTTCAGCATCAACCAGGAACCCCGTCCAAGACGTACTGTTACACAAGTTCCCGCGGGGTTGTGTCTGGGCCGGCTAGCAACCGAGTTCGCCAAACAGGGCTTATGAGCCAGCTAATTGTCCAAAGGATAAAGTGAAGAAGAGTTAGAGACACATGCGCCAATTTGGTGCCAGATTCAACGTTGGAACCCAACCCACTCCATCTGTAGGAATCTTGCATTGCAGAAAACCGGGCCCTCGGAGCATTTTCAAAGGCACACTCTACCTGTTGATCGTTGCAGCCTGATTGCTAGGCGCCGGTCGACTGGCCGCTGACAATAACAAGAAGGCGATCTGTATCCTCTTACTCAGCGATAAGCTTTACTTTGCACCGTTTGAGCGCGCTTGGTCCGAACTGGAACCGCTGCGTGTAGTAAGGGTAGATGCCTTAGCGCTTGGATACACCGAAGACAGCAAGACCTTTGGTGCCATTTCGGTGCGGTGTCAATCTCGAATGTCACGTAAGCTAGGCTACTGAACCCGTCAGTCCGATCGATGTTTGAGCAGTACTACACTTCGTACATGGGTGAAGTTCCCGAATGCGTGATTGATATGTGCATGCTCTTGACCTCTTGACCTCTTGACCGAGCCTTTACGCAGTGTCTACCATTTCTGGCTGAGCCTGTGCGGTTGGCGTCGTATAACCAGCCTGATGAACCGCACCAAATGGGCGAGGGAGGGGCAGACGAACCGGTCCGTGTCCAGTTAAACTCAGTCGGTACAGAGGATGAACAAGGGGCCGATCTCACATCTCCATCGGGGCGTTGCGCCGCAGAATTCGGGATCGAATCAATCAGAGGCGTCTGTCAAGTCTCTCGAGCAGTGGCATCGGGTTTCACTCCTAGCTGGTCCCCTCACTGTTGGCTCAGCCACGATAGGAGGACATCGCGTG
The DNA here is from genome assembly GCF_030913465.1 of Colletotrichum navitas. Classification (NCBI taxonomy): domain Eukaryota; kingdom Fungi; phylum Ascomycota; class Sordariomycetes; order Glomerellales; family Glomerellaceae; genus Colletotrichum; species Colletotrichum navitas. The sequence goes on from NW_026850573.1 coordinate 368,967, forward strand.
ACAACAGCCTCAGAACAAGAGCGGGACCGGGGCTTGTTGTAAGACGCTTGTGTGCAGGATGCGTGGAGTTTTCTTGGCCCTGGCTGGGGAGATGACTCGGCCCTTTGGTCATTATGGGAAGACATATCGCGGAAATCTCTTAGCCTCCGCAGAGTATTCGTACCAGTGCCACAAGCGATGCCGTAAAATAGCATGGCAATGAAGGTCAGAAGCGGCAGCAGGATCCAGACTCGATGGCCGAGGTTCCACTACCATTGACTGACCACGGCCCATGACAGAGAGGCCCCAACCTCGGACAGGTGGATGATAAAGGGGGTGTGGACCGACGGTGTTTCTTTTTCTATATCTTGGCAGCCGTTGGTGCAGTGGTTGTGATGCGTCTTTTCTGGACCCAACGAGAATGTCTTGCCGGCCGATGGCTCCCTCGTGCGGAACCAGCATTGTCGCCCTTTCTCACCATGGGGACGATGGGCTGAAAGCGCGCACTCGAAAAGGATCCGTGAGAGCTAGCCGGGGCTAGCGGAGCAGGGTTAAGTTGAAAAAGGTGGCAGGTAGACGAGTGGTGTGGACCGTGGTGTCAATGTTTGCTCAAGGGAGGTTGGGCGAACCCCGCTGGTTACTAACGGAACAGTTTCCACCCGTACAGGTACCGGGGCTTCAGCAGACCGCGGGTCGCCCGCCGGCCTAAACCAACTTGGGTTAGAATGGAATCGAGCTGGATTGGCGGGGACTTGGGCGGGCACATTTGGGCCGACGCCGATGGCAGCCAAGAATGAGGGCCCGGCTCAATGCATGCATGACTGACCTTCCTTTCGCACGAGGGTCGATGACGAAACACCAGCGACCAGCGCGGAGTAAAAGCAGTCCGTCGATTGACGCAGCTGAAGATGTATTTCGGTCTGAACCAGCTCCCGCCACCGGCATCTCGAAATAAGACATTGGCCCTGCTGGGCGGGCCAGGCTGTAAGACCAGCTGCAACCGAGGGGCTGTGTCAAGAGCAGCGGTCTCCCAGGCAGGCAATACGTGTACTGTACATCGTATATCAATAGGATACGTTTGTGCAACGACAAATCCGATGCGTTTTGCATAGTACGGGAAACGCGGGAACTCATCGAAAGATGACCAGTCAGCATCTCTCACTGCTAATCTTCATTTGATTTTGGACCCTGCGACTCGAAGCCTGTCGATGGTGTTGCTACCGTAGCATGGAAATAACGCATGCAGGTAGTTACCCGCTGAAGTCTGAGAAGGATGCAATGCGGTGGAAACGAGCAACGGCCCAGTCCTCTACTGCGGCCCAGTCCTCTACTGCGTGCAGTGGGCGATGTCGATTTTGGTGCTAGACATGGTTCGGGAATCTGCCGTTATCGTCTTTTCCCTCTGTCGCTGCCGGTACGCACAAGACGTCTGCCGTACCGTGTCCAGTATCCATCGGAGGGTTGGAAGGTGAGAGGGGAGGTACGGTGGATGTTTGAGGAGAGAAAAGTCAAAGTACGGAGGAGCATCATGATGGGATGGGTGGCTTGTTGGGAAGCTGGCGGCATGAGACAATGGCACGGCATGGAAAAAAGAGAAGAACAGATTGGTAGCCGGTTGGCCGGATTGTCAGCAACCCTTCTCTCTTGTTTCCCGGATGTTCCCTCCTGACCTAGGTTACGATGGGATCTCCCGACCAATATCTGTCGAGCGAGCGAGGATGATGGAAGCTAGTGCAAGGTACAGGTAGACTTTTCCAGGCCCAAAAGACTGTGAGGCGAGGTAGGTACGAATATGTGTGATATGTACGGATACTCCATACACAGTAACAGGTAGCCAGCCTGGTAAGGATATGGAGTCATGCATCCAGGCGCAGGGCAACCTGCCTTCACCTCGGGACGAAGGAAGGCACGCGTATCGGGAAAAAAAAAAAAAAAGGGGGGGTGGGGGAGAGGGGGTGGCGTGTCAAGCAGCAGCAGCAGCATCATCATTATCATCGCAGAAGGCATTCGCTTGCTACCCCCATGGCAAGCAGGAGATGCATCGAGGATTCTTTCCTAGGCTGGACGAGTCTTACGGTCGACTATATCACGAGCGGAAACTCGAGCGAGATTGTAGGCAAGTCTGGGGCTTGGAAAGGTTCCTGAGGCACGAAACCCATCGCATTTCATGATCCAGGGGGAGGAAGGAAGGGGGGTGGGGTTGCATCAAGGGCTCAAGTGTCGGAGAGTGGTCGCGACTGTTCACTTCCAGTCACGGAAGGAACCTACTACCTACCTGCCTGCTGGGCCGAGAGGAGCGCCTTCTCTTTCCAACAGCTGTGTTTTCTCCTAATTGCGTTGCGTGAAAATGCCCATTTGGTTGACCAAGACAAGCTGCGAGGTCCAAAGGCTAACCAACGGCAATTGCCAGCCACCGCCTAACCGCAATGAGGTTCTTCCTAGTTTCCCCATGTGGTTCTTTCTTGCCCTATCTTTTACCCACTCGCGCTCCACAAGGAGAGGCAGGCAGGCAGGCAGGCAGGCAGGCAGGGATGAGGCAGCATAGGCAAGCACATAGGGTTCGCGGCGGGGTCGGCGCGGAGAACAACACAGCAGCCAGCGCGAAAGGCGCACATGGCATGGGCAGTCTGGAGAAGAAAACAAGTCAGACATCTAGTACGAGCAGATTCCCTACCTTGGGTCGATGAGCGAAGTCAGGGTGCCGCAATGCGGGCCAATGACCGATGCTGGTGCCATAAAAACAAGATGGCAGAAATCCACCGAGCAGACGGTGAAGACCAGGCAACAACAGGGTCGGCCAAGGTAGCGTTGCAAGATCTGCCATTTGACATGCGCCTGGCCCTCTGCCGCACAGTGCAGCAAATGTCTGTGCCCTCGAGCATCGACATCGGGATCCAGCCAGCGTGTTTTAATACGGATGCTAATGCATATTGCTAGATCAGAGATCCATATTGCATTGTAGTTTAGTTCGCTCGACACACTACCTACCTACTTACTCTTCCCTACGGATACCCGACCTTGAGTTCTTGGGTCCCCCAGCGAGTAAGCCAATTGCGGCAGAGTTCAGAATCTCAAGCCGGCGTAGACCCGTTTCTAGGTTCGGCAATCGCCAACGAACGAGCCTCCCACCCCTCCTAGCTCCAAGTGCTGAGCCGACGGCGGCATTCTTTGGTGGACAGAAGAAGCGTCGAGAAGACGATGAAGCGCCGACGACTTACTGCCTAGTCCGTCTTCACCTTCTTCGGCTTGGTATTTTTATTCTATTTTATTTTTGTCAATTCCGTTACCAGGTCGTCAACTTTCAATGATGTTTCCTTGATAGTGCTGGTGGGGGGGGGGGTATCGCAGTTTTGAACATGTTAGATTGAGCTGCGACAGTCAGTGCATTTATTATCAAGACCGTCGTACATCATCGGATACACAATCAAACCGTGTCGGTCTCGGCTTACAAGAGACATATGCTTTACCTTGCTGCCGGGAGCATTATACTTCTTTCACTCAAAGCAATGGACGCCAGACCTCTACATTCGCCAACCGGATGACATGGCTTAGTTTGTCGGAACGGCAGCTACTTGCATTCGTGACTGAACTCAAGTCCGGGGCAGATGTGGAAGAGGGGGGGGGGGGGGGGGGTATGGCGTGTGGGCATGTTGTGCATCGTCGGCAGCAGAAACACCCAATATCCAAACACACAGAGTCCGACAGACTTTCGAGGTTCGGTCGAACAACAAAGGTAACAACAATGGCACGGGCAATGAATCCAAGAGAAGGAGGTGCCGCCAAGTCCAAGGCTCGAGGGCGGATGAACAATAAGACCAAGGAGCACGGCCGTCCGGGACGGTGTGTCAACCATCCAAGAACCGAGCCCGCTTGTCGCATGGCTTCAACCACTGATGCCGCTGCGGCCATCGTCAGTTGCCGTCTCTGTCTGCTGAACCGCTCGGGTCGCTTTTTCAAAGCACCCAGCCACCCAGCCTGCCGGACTTTACTGCGGGCTCCCAGCCAGCCATGGTAGCCCCCCTAGTCCGAGTGACGTGAGCTGATGCCGGACTCGACCGTTGTCGGGGGAATGCAAGCCATCTCCGTTAACCAGCTCGGGACGTCAACTTTGTTGTGTGATGGACAACACGAAGCTACGACGATGTTGCGCCGACGCTGGAGTGAGAGGTCATTGCGCCATTGGGACTTGATACCGATAACCGACGACCTCCATATGAACAGAGGGGCTGTGCCAGGGCCTCGACAAACAGCTAGCCTCGCCGAGACAGCAGAGTAACCGGACGTCAAGCTGAGTCGAGACAGACATAACGGACGGACGACTTCAAACTGGACGAGAGGGATTTCCAAAACTGAGAGCTGGTAGTTTTCTTGAATTGTCATGCTCCGTGCGCTGTGCGTAGAGGTACTCGGAAAACCACCCATAATACCGAGAAAAGGGATAAGGAAGAAAGGACGACGCAAGCACGAGCGAAAGCAACAGAGCCTACCACCACACCTCGTCACTTCATACCGACAAGGACATTCATTTATTCCTCTTTTGGAGACGAATGGAGTGGGCGGCACAGATGCAAAGGCTCAAGATTGGACCCACCGCAACGTCTGATGCCATATTGAGGTCCTGTGTCCCATGTTCCGTCGGCGTCTTGGCTCATCATGTCTGATTTGTGTGTTTGGGCGACAAGGAGTGCCCACTGTCCATCCGGTGGCCCTCGCTTTCAGTTTGCCGGGGGACCGACTTGTCCTGGCCTCTTCCATCCGTAATGTGGAGGCACTGCTCTAGGATCGGTCGAGGTCGGTTGGCCCAGTCCAATCCACGTCCATCCACGTCTACGCTTCCCAAATCTCAGTCGCAGTTGCGGTCGGGAGAGAGGAGAGGTAAGATGCCCGCACAGGTATCGGTACCTTACCTCGTCTCGGAAGGGAATTGGACCAAGTGTACATACACTACGTAGACTCTAGACTCTGGACTGGATGCTCCATGGACGCTCCGTGTCTCTTTCCCTCTCCAGCTCTCTCCCTGTCAGGCATTATCGCTCAGAGTTTCCATGCCTGGCTCGGTCTTCTTTGGCGATACCCTTCGTCCTTGAACCCATCCTACGCCGAATACTCCATACCGTCCGTCCGCTCCAGTATGTACACTGCCTACGTACGGACTGCCCAGCATTGTTGGGCGTGTGTCCCCTCTGAAAGACCGACAGACCGACGGCGACTGACTGGGGCTTGATCTCAGGCCATGGACCACCCTGGTTGAAGCCAACAGACCCCTCTCTTCTCGGTGCTACGCTGCTCCAGCCACGCCCCTAAGCGAGAGCCAGGAAAACGACAACGGAGCGAGCCCACGTCCAGCGAAGCCCTCCACGCCATTACTCTTGTTGCACACCCCTCTCCCTAGCCTTCCTCCTCTCTCCGCCTTTCCCCATCGACGACCACCCTTCATCCACCGAACGGCGGCGACGGCTAGCTTGGTTCCTTGCCCGTACAACCCTTCAAGGGCTCAGGCAGTTGGCTGAGAAATTTCCCTTGCGCGCCCTAGCCCGGCACAGTGGTCAAGACCGAAGAAGAGACGAAAACGAGAGGCGGAGGCCGACGGCAAAGTCGCTTACCGATGCAGTCGCGGTCCAAAGTAACAAGGGGTCCCAGGAGCAGGGCCCTTGAGGGGAGGAAGGGGAAGATTTGACGTGAAAGCATAAAACAGGCAGGAAAATTAGAATACACGTATCATACATGGCGGAGGAAGGGCCGCTGCTAGCTAAGGCAAGGTACAGAAAGGTAATGTGAGGCGAAAGCGTCATATCGCGGGTAAAGTCTCGTGCAGCTACCTAGAACAGACACAGGTCACGATACGGACAGGCTTGTTCAGAGGACGAGGACGAAGAGGGGACATTACGAGTCAAACCCCCCCACTTTTCCCGAAAAGACTTCTTCTGGTGCTTCCCATAGTGTATCCGTATACGGCTAACAGCTGGAGACCAGGTATTTTCAGTTTCTATCCACACGTGGGCTGGGCGAAGACGAGGGGCACAATTAGAAACAGTTGGAGGTACAGACAGATAGCTACACGGGGCACGAAGGCATCAATGTTGCTAAGGGGACGGGTCAGATGAGTGCAGCACATACATCCCATCCTGATGCACGGCCAATGTGCCAGTGATGGAAAGATGGAGTGAGAGGGTGCGAAGAAGAACAGCAACATCAACGGGATACGGCAGGGAGCAGAAGAGGAAAAGAAACACAAAGACAGGAGGCACAGACGGCCCATACGATAATTACGATACGCCCGTAGCTTCGGGCCCAAGAGTCGACATGAAATACCCCCTCGCACGTCGTTATTCGAGTGCGAGTGCGCGCGCGTGTGGTGCTGCTCTTCGGAGTGGATGAAGCGTGTGCGCCGTGCTATGGGTTCGTGTGTGCTCCCTGGACCTTTCCTCCACTTCTCTCCTCCGACCATCCGTCGGAAACTTGGGAGTACGTATTTTTTTTTTCAACATCCCGCCAGCAGCGTTGTGCAGTGTACCATGTTCTTTTTTTTTTTCTTTCTTTCTTGCACGCCCCCCTCTTGCTCCTCTCTCCCCCCCTCCTCCTCCCATCCCATCCCATGTCATCCATCATCCCTCCCTCATCACATTTGGCAGCGTACGTAGAGCTGCCCCCCCGGTCTCCGTGACTACATACTGTGGTACCTTGGCCCTTAGGCTCGCCCTCTTCCATCCTCGTCTCTTAGGCCGTCCCCAGCAACCCCGGTCGGTCGGACCGCCCACTTAGCAGCGCCAGAAATTGGCCAAGACCACCCACTCTCTGGGCTCCTTCGGGGACAGGCTACCATGCCCATTGTACACTAAATTAACCCTGCCATGTACCCTGTCGGCCGCTACCGCACTCTGTACCTTGTTGCTCTTTTCGACGCGAGGTACCTCTACCTTTGCCGCAGTACTTTGGAAGAGAAACAGATCTCTCGACCGGTGCTCACTGCCCTGCCACTGACTGCTCTGCTTCGACCTCACGGTGCCCATGCCCATGCCCATGCCCATGCTCATGCTCATGTACCCCCCCACCCATGCCATGTCCATGGGCCATGCCCATGCTGTTCGAGCGAGCTCCTCTCCGTACCGCTACCGCCGTGCCTATACCGCACCGGCATCAGCAGAGTGCGGACGCCGCAGTACCCCAGTACCTGTTTTTTTTATTTTATTTTACCTCAACTTGCACCTGCACGCTGCACCATCTTGCGCTGGCTGGGGTGGGCGTGTGGATTGTGGACTGTGGATGGATGGACTTCGACCTGCCTCCTCTTCTTTTCTCACCACCGAAAACAAAACCTCCCCACGCCCGTCTTCTTTCTTTTCTTTCTACCTCTCACGACTCCACCAACCACCTCCAATATTCAACCTAGGACAGCCAAAGAGGCGAGGACGGTAAGCCATACAGACTTCTTCTACGCCTACGCTTCCCAATGCCTCTTCACCACCGTTCATCCTCTTGTTTTATGCCCTAGACCGCCTTCAACATACAACATCCATCTCTCCCCGTCTCACCCATCATTCCTCTCCTGCATCTCCTCTGCACAACCCGCCCCCCCTCTTATACGCCAAAAAGCTCTAGCTAATGTACCTGCATTAGAAGAGTTTGGGCGAGCTCGACGAAAGAAGAACAGAAGCAAAGAAAAGAAGGACGACCAGCACGATCCCTCTCGACTGTGTGTGTGTGTGTGTATGTGTGTGTGTGTTTGTTTGTGTGGTGCTTGGTACCTGCCTGGATAGACAGACCTACGTACAAACGGCTCCCACCGCTTGTTACTCAGCTCCCGATCTCAGCACTCACAAAAGGGCATTCCCTCGCTTCCTATCGTCACCGTCCTCGGCGCCTTTCGTGCAACCCACCTTCTCATCAAACAAGAGAGACTACCTCGTCTCCTCTTCGGACACTTGGACAAACGGCATCGCTTTAATCAGTCAGCACTCTCCCCGCTGCATCTGAACTGCCATTTCGAAAAGACAAACCAACCAAACCGGCCTGCGAACCCGCCCTCGGATGCTTTCAGCATAGAAGCTTCTGATTTTTAACGACTGCTTACGACGACTACGACCGTCCTGATCTGTATTTTTCAAAAAAAGGAATCCTCGAGCCACACGGACTTGTAAAGTTTCTTTAGCGCAGCACCTTCACCGCCGGAACTCTTGCGCAGTTATTGCGAGCCGTCGAGACTCTCGTCTGCTCTCCCCAACGCCTTCGCATCAGAGGTTGTTGGACAAATCCATTTCGCACGACAACTGCGACATAGCTAGACGCCTGGGAAGAAACGCATTCTCTTCCTCACGTCTGATTCTCTCTGCCTTGTAGTCACGAGTCTCGCTCGGTGACTTGCACTCCACTGATCATTCTGGTGCTTGGTGTAGGAACCTTCGGGGCAAAACCGTGAAGCTGGATCTACCGTCGATTGCCCAAGTGCAAACCCGGGGACCGACCGACGTGTCGTATTACAACGCTCACGCCGCTCAGAGGCCACTGTACATGAACAGCGAGAGAATCCCGTCTCTGCCATTGCCAACTCCGCATCAGGCGTACTCATCCGGTACTTCATCTCCCCGGGTCAGTTCCATCGGCTCTGCTTCAAGCCAACACGCGGGCTCGCAGTCGTCCTTCACGTCGGCCGCATCTTCCAACGGCCCCAAGACGCCCTCTCCCACCTTACCCATCAACTCGGCGATTCCTGGATCTTCGAGCCAATCCATTGGTGGATACGATCACTACCCCGCCATGAATCAACCTGCAGCCGATATGTACTACTCGCAACATATGTCCGCCGGCCAGGCGCCGCCGCCTCAGACCGTGACCTCCGGCAACATGTCTTACCACCAGCCTCCGCCGTTGCAGCCGAGCCATTTGCCTCAGTACACTCAAACGACCCAGTACGGCCAGCCTTACGGGTATACCAATGGCCTGACCTCGCCCCAGAACGCTCCCCCCGCTGTGAACAACGGAATGGGCGGCCAGAATGTCCTTCCTCTGCCCGGCGTCTCTACCCAGGGCTTCCAGGGCTTTGACACGACTGGCCAGGTAGCCCCCCGGGCATGAAGCCGAGGGTCACTGCTACTTTGTGGGAGGATGAGGGAAGCTTATGCTTTCAGGTAGAGGCACGAGGAATTTGCGTTGCGCGCAGAGAGGGTGAGATTGATTCGTCGTAACGCTGACCGCCCATTACATGGCTAACACTACACCAGACAATCACATGATCAATGGTACTAAGCTGTTGAACGTTGCGGGGATGACTCGTGGCCGCCGTGATGGAATTCTCAAAAGCGAGAAAGTGAGACATGTCGTCAAGATTGGCCCCATGCACTTGAAGGGTGTTTGGTGTGTTCTATGTCCCATGGCATATCGCCGTATCTGTACTAACAAGTGAACAGGATTCCGTTCGAGCGGGCCTTGGACTTTGCCAACAAGGAGAAGATCACCGAGCTTCTCTACCCCCTCTTTGTCCACAACATTGGTGCTCTGCTGTATCACCCTACAAACCAGACCCGCACCAACCAGGTCATGGCCGCTGCCGAACGCCGCAAACAAGAACAGAGCCAGATGCGTGGCGCTCCCCAAACTGGAGGCCCTGGACTGCCATCTATCCAGCAGCATCATCACCACTCCATGGGCTTGCCGGGACCTCAGCAGTCTCTGCCCTCGCATGCTAACATGGGCCGTCCCGCTCTTGACCGGGCTCACACCTTCCCCACACCCCCAACTAGCGCTTCCAGCGTGATGGGTGGCAGTATGGGCGCTTCTGACAACGGGTTTCAATGGGCCCAGTCCCAGAATATGGGTACTGCTCAAGCCCAAAACCCCATGTCTATTGACACGGGTCTGAGCAATGCCCGCTCCATGCCTGCGACACCGGCTTCAACGCCGCCAGGCTCGACCATCCAGAACATGCCATCGTACCAGCAGTCTGGCACGCAACAATATGACAACTCGCGGCCCATGTATAACCAGTCTGCTCAGCAGTCCCCTTATCAGACTACCAACCAGGCCTCGCAAGATCGCGCCGTCTACGGGCAAAGTGATCCGTATGCCAAGAACGACATGGGTCCTCCGTCAGCACGACCCGCCACCTCTGGCGCCCCTCAAGATCAGAAGCCCACAAATGGCATCATGCACCCCGACCAAAGTGCTTCCCAGCCTGCCGGCGAGGAGGAGGCAGAGCACGAGCACGATGCCGAGTACACCCACGACAGCGGCGCTTACGATACCAACCGTGGGTCTTACAACTACTCTGCCCCCGCTGTTGGAACGCTTCCTGCTGAACATCAGCACCTGTCTCCCGAAATGACAGGCTCGCCTGGCCACCCGCCCGCATCTGGTCGTGCCACCCCTCGCACTGCCGCCGCACCCCAGCCATACTACTCCCAGCAGGCTGGTTACAACACCCCCCCACGTGTCGCCCAGCAGTCGTCCAGCAACCTGTATAATGTAATGAGCAACGATCGCAGTTCGGCTGCCGCGGGCGCTAACGATGTCTATCAGCCTCAAGCAGACATGGGCCCCATGTCAAACGGCTACCCATCCCAGATCAACGGCTCCTCTGGTGGCATTAAGCGTGGCCGTGACGACGACGATGATCTGCAGCGTCCGCTCAGCGGTGGCGGCATGGACCTCAAGCGCCGCAAGACTCTGATGAACTCGGCGGTCCCTTCTTACGACACCATGGCCCGAGCTGCTCCGGTGATGACTCAACAACCTCAGCGAAGGTAACGGTGACCTTGGGCGACACTAATTCCAGCCACTGCCTTTCGTCACTTCGTTTGAGGGCGTTTTGCGGCTACTTCGGTGCGAGGCATGATCAGTTACGAAAATCTGATGCGATGATCTTGAAGCATTTAAACGGGGCTTCTCGGCACTCCTTGCACACCATTTTCCTATTTGTCTTTTTATTCGCGAGACGACTCATCGGCATCGACGATCCCCTGGAGACGACGATGACGAGTTGACGATTTTTCATTCCTTGTTTCTAAACGCCCGTCATGGCTGTAGATGCTGATGATTGACGCCTTGCATGGAGGAGGACTTAATCCTAAAGACTTGATCATTCTTCTTTTTTTCCGGATCTTGACAACATACACGAAAGAGCATGGTGGGGTTGGGTACGGCTTGCTGTCCCGTTATGACACTCGGGCAAAGCAGCATGTGAACACCACCCCTGGGGGACCGGCCATTAACATTACCGACATTTTTTCTTTGCTTCAGTTTTGAATACAGTGGAGGATCATCTGGTAACCAGTGTGTGCCAGGAATGGGGGATAGGATGATGACCTTATGACGACTCTTGTTCCTTTCACAAAAGTGTGAGACGTATGTTGGAGAATGTCTCTTTAGGTAACGACTTGATGAACGGAAATAAAAAAAGCTGTTGCTGCTTCAGAAAAATGCACTGTGAATGAGAGCCTCCGCGAAACGCAGGAACTGGTAGCCGGTAAGCTGAAGTGCTCGAGGCCAGCATGGCTTAGAGCGTAGTTCGGAAGAGGAACCTGCTCGGAAGTTCTCTAGGGTGAAGCATAACCAGGTCTGTTCGGCCGGCCATGGACTACTGCAAGTCAAGTCCTCTGATATTAGAGCTCCCACGAACTGAAGAGGTACTGGGAACGAGCCTGTAAGCTGATGTAGATGCAGTCATGAGATTGCTTAACATGAACTCAGACAAGAGATGCAGGTAGCAGATGTCACTCTTTTTATCGTTACCTGGGAATGTGTTTATTGTACAGACCTGGAGATAAGGTTATCATGTTCAAGGAGAACTAGGCTTGTGCCTCTCTACCAGCTTTAACGATGGGGAACAAATTTTGAACACTGGCCTGGCCAACTTCGTTACCTAGGTTTACGGTATGTGAGATGAGAGCTGAATAACGTCGAGTTGCTGTGTAGGGGTAAACGGCTAAATCCCGGCCCGTTTCGCCCCACTATCCAAAGGTAAGGTTGTTGACCATTCGCCCAAAGTCGCACCCGCGCTTGGAGGCAGGTACCCTTGTGATGCTGGACTGCAGCTCTCTACGGAGTACTCGAGCTCAACCCAGAGCACCCATCTTGAACAAAACTGCATCCTAGTCGGACTTGTGCCACTCTTTCCCTTAACTTGATATTTGGAATCAAGCAACTATAGATACGGCAATTAATGGTGACAAATACACTGACATTGTTTTAACGGTGCGACGGCATTATTCCACCAATTCGATCTGCGATACCACGAACGAACGAGACCGAGAGCGACTGAATCACACAATGGCCACCCCGACCCAGATGAAGCACGCGGCTTCGCAGCAGGGCCGGACCCCCTCGCAACTCACCGCTGCGACCCCTCCGGTGTCGACACCATTCTCGGTGTCGCAAGCACATGCAGCCTTCTCGCCTAGAGGGCCCAAGTCGTCGCCTCAGCAATTTAAGAAGTCGCCCGCAACCTCGACCACCTTGATGGGCCACCCTGCGAATGGCGCCCTCAATTTCGACAGCCCTTCTGCGGCAGCTGCCATGGGCGCGCTCGGTATAAGTGGCGGACTAGATATTGGGCTGGACCATGTCGGCGTCGGAGGGTTCGGTGGCCTGGGAGCACTGGGCAGCGAGGACGACAAGATCAAGAGACTAGACGGAGTCATTGAAATCCTCGGGGTATGTCAACAATCCTCTCATTTCTTCTCGGACGGAAGCTAACCCATTCCCTTGTAGAAGGCGAAAGGACGAGTCAGCGAAGCCGGGCTCGAGCGGCTTACGCTCAGAACAGGTCTTACTAGCATGTGGGATGAGCATAGGTCGCCCGACGGCAGAAAGACGAGGATGTTGGTCATTGCCGGTCAGGCTTTGACGATTGATATCGAGCTGAACAACAACATTGTGGAGAGCGTCTCGCTGGGCTTCCCGGAGTCGGGCCCCATCGTCACAAGGCACAAAGACCGGGCCGGAAACATCCTTCTCAAGGACCTACAACTTCGCCCCGACCAGAGCCCGTTGACCAAGACGCTAGAAAAGTTCTCTGCAAACCTGGAGCGCTTGGCAAACCTTGACAAACTGAGCGTCATCCCCGGACTAGACTGCCAGGAGGCCCTGGCTGGCATATTTGAGAGTCTCGAGAGGCTCCATAAGTGGGAACTGTCGAAGCTGCGGGAGGACCCTGCCCTGAGTGGCAAGCCAGACCGGTTTCTCGAGATAACTGTCATGTGCACCAAGAGCGGTCGTCCCATGATGCACACGAGAGACATGGTGGGACTCAGCATCGAGTATTGGACCGAGAGACGCCATGTCATTCCCAGAACGCCAGAAACGGCGCGCTACTGCGAGAAAATGGAGAAAGTATGGTCGATTCTCATAGGTTGCAAGGCGATAGATGGTGACATGTTCCCTCCAGTCCGGGTAACAGAGAACTGGATTTCCCAAAAGGTGGAAAAGGACGAGCCTGGACCTGAAGACATTCTCGTTGCAGCTTCTGGACCGGCCCTCGATTGGCTGGAACCGGAGCCCACGACGCTACCCCAGACCGACGACAACAAGGAACCGGGCATCGACGTAGTGCAGCCAGATGGCACGACGCACAAATATCCAAATGTCAAGTTTGTAGCCACGCTCACCCCTTCGGTGATCGTGCCACAATCAGTATGGAACACGCTGCATACCCTCACAGGGGCGCAGGCGCAGCCCATGCCTCTGCCCACCTACACTTTCGACAGCATCTCGTTCCCAATACCCGAGGGTAGCAACCACGATGCGAGCGAGCTCCGCGTCATCTCCTGCAAGAGAATGGTCCAGGTCCCCGGCGACGGCGACACTGTACCGTGGCGGAAGCACAAGAATACGCTACTTATCTACAAGCCCGTATATGGCCAGACCGTGACGGACCTCTCCTTCTCGCACCCGCGGCAGCTGGTGGCAATGCTCCCTATACTTCGCCAGTATGCCTTTATATCGACCTTGCTCGAGAGAAGCTTCGGCTCCAAAATTACCGGCGAGGCCGTACCGGAGGTGGACGATTCCATCGTCATTAGTGATACCACCACGACGCAGGCCGAGTACGACAGGTTCATGTCCCAGACCTACGATACCGACGAGCAGGAGCTTACGCTTGACGTGGTGCTGACTGTCCATCCATCGGCCGGCCTCCACGTCGTTTTCCCCTTCCGAAACGCCACAGCCAACATCGACCTGCAGATACAGCAAAACGGGGTGGTTCACGTGGTGTCACAAAACGTTGTTCCGGCCAACGGCGAAGACGTGGCAGAGACGGACAAGGGCAAACATAGGCAACTTACCCCGCAAGACCTAGGCAGGTTGCTGGAGGTGATGGAAGATCTTTGCTCCTGGGCGGAATGGATCCGGAAGAACCTATCTTAACTCCAGGGACGTCGACGAACCGTTGTCTTTGTGACGCAACCCCCAAATGGTATAACTCCTGGATATTGTTTGGTTTTTTCTTCTTCTGTATAAGTGATACCCAGAGAACCTTCTATTACTCCCTGGACGAGATCACCGGAGCCCGGCTGAGCCGTTCTTTATTTTGGCAGGGAAAGGGAGAGTGTTCATGTCTCCAATGGATACCATTCATGGTAGTAGGTGGGGGGGTTAGATTGCATGAGAGTAACACAGGTTTGCTTTCATGTCTGTGGCGTTGGGCTTCTAGGAGGATGGGCAGGGCTGCGGTCCTGTCCACGCTTGGTGAACTGTCTGCCTGCCTGCCCAACTGTTGAGAGAGTCGTCCAAGCAGCTTTTGAGGCCGGGCAAAGGTAATGCGGAACCACCTGGTGCGCCGACGCTTAGCCTCCATCCTCTGGTTCTTGTTAGTGTCAGCCCCCGGCCTACGAGAAGGTTGAAATCGAAAGAGGAAAATAGTGGAATTGCGAGTTGGTTATGGCTACGTCCTCTTGCTCTTGTTTGGTTCCACTAGTGAAGCGCTCCCCCCCCTTGGGTGCGGGACGATCGCGGGCGTTGCTTGTCGGTATCGATTGACATGCGCGCTCTGCCCTTGCCGAACCCACTGTGACGTCTACGTCTCCCGGTAGTCCGATTGTTGTTGACTCACATGCTGCTTCCTTCGATGTTTTGGGGGGGGATGACGGCGTTGACCTCGAATGACGATACTGGCGATGATGACGAAATTTGGGCATCTACTACCGGTATCTATGTATTTACAACCGCGGACTACTGCACCCGGGGGGGACCCTGGCGTTTCGGATGCGTAAAGTAGTCAACTCTTTCGGGCGGAAGTTGGATGTCCTCTCTGTCTCTGTCTCTGTCTCTCTCTCTCTTTTCTTCCTCCCTTTCTTTTTCTTCACTGTTTTTGATTGCTTCATTCAAGATAAAATCTCAATAGCAAAACCCAGGGTCGGGAAACCGCAGGCTGTGCAGGCTCGATGCCGGATGAGGTCACCCTCCCGGTCACCGACTACTAAACTCGACACGCCAACTGCGATCCTAACCGCGGGTTCCCCTGCCTCCATCCGGGTTCAATACCTACGATGGGTGCATGTCTCGATCCCGCGCGCACGGCGGCAAAAAAAAGGACCGTCCGTCTCGCGGGGGTCTCGGGAGGCATGTCGCACAACGTTTCTTGACGCAATGGAACACAAATACCGTACCGGTAGTCGGATGCTCCCCCCCTTCCTCCGACGGGAAGGGAGATGAGGCAGAGGGAGAAGAAAAGGGCGGATTGTCTGGGGACGTCTGCTCTCGGGTGGCGGCGCCGCCGCGGGCCATGGCTAGGGCCAAACTGGCTGGCCTACCTAGGTACCCTAATTACCTACCTACTGTCCTTCCACTCTTGAAGCCTTGGAGATTCACCTTTGCTTTTACGTGCGACTGCGCCGGGAGCTTAGCCACTATAAGGACCTACAGGGGGTTTAGTGCAGCAATGAGATAGATACCATACTCCCCCCCCCCCCCCCCCCTACCGCCGGCGTCATGATTTCCTCACGTATTGAGATTTTTTATCTTCGATGCTGTAGCCTGTCGGTTTTCTTTTCCGATCTCCTTTTTCGTCTTGGTTGTCTCTCCAGCATAAATGCGCCGCTCTTTTCAGAGACGACAGGCGGCGGTCCAATGACTCAAGTGGGTGCTGGCCTAGTTAGATCTCCCGCGTTTCCTTTCTTTTGCCCATGCGCTTTCGTCACCTTTTGCGGTGGGAGTCTGTGCTGTCCCCATGCTATCCTATGCCTGCTCTGCCCTGCCTGCCTTAGAAGATCGAAAGGTGGGCGGGCGGGAACCACAGAGGGTCGAAGAGGGGGAGGGGGAGGGGAAGGAATGGAGGGGGTTGATATCGATAGGAAAATAGCTACTGTCATTGACCAAAAGTCAATAAACAAATGGATAAGTCAACAAGACGGCTCGAAGCAAAAACGGAGAACCTGCCCTGGTCGACGAAGCGAAATTGGCGGAGATCGTAGAGGTTGCTAGACATTACTTGATTAGACCCAGGACTCCGCAAACTTGTCAAAAGAGGATGGATGCCATCTTTGCCCGTGCCTAGGTGTTTACCTTTGGCGTCCTGGTCTTGCCATAACGGCAGCATCGGAATTAAATCTGGGTGGTGAGAAACCGGAGGCCAATCCGACTCGTCGTTTGTAGGTCTGCGTGCCCCCGATACCATGCCGGGAAATCTGCGATACTGCATCGTATCAGAGATTTGACAACTAGAAAAGCGTCCGGCTGGTCCACTTGTTTTTTCCAACACCCCCAAGGTCAGAGGATCGTGTCATCCCATCTCTTCCTTTCTTCCTGTTCGTGTTCCGGTTCATGTGCAATATTGGTGTAACCCTTGGCTGACACTTCGACTTTTTAGCTTGCATTCCCGCCTGTTGCCCCTCTTGTAATGCAACAGCGAATCTCTTCCTGGCGGAGCCCGCTCATCCTTCTTCCCCTCTCAGCCTGGGAGGAGCCCGGCTGTCTCTTGCAAGCTGCCTCTGCGCTGTCCGCCGACTCCAGTGAGGGTCAAAGAGCGTCCGAGCTTTTGAGGTAGGCTCGAACCGCCGCCTTAAGCTCTCCCCGCCACTGTGGGCCGAATAAGAAGCGTGGTCCTGACCTGACACTGAACCCCCTCAATGCTGCGGGCCCCGTTTTATTCTTGATCTTGCGCGGCCCGTTGAAGAGGGAGGAGATCCGCTCGATGGCCTGGAAGAGCCAAAACGAAGAAGAGAAAGAGAAACGCCGGTTTCTCCTCAGAATGAAAGTAGTGTAAAGCCGCTGTCGCGCCCTATGTGTCTGAGCTTTCATTGCTCCTAAAGCTCCCACGATGGGAGACAACCTTGAAAGTCATTTTTAGGTGCCAGATGACTTGCGGTAGAAAGTCAAGAGACTGGATGAGCTGGCCGGTCTGGCAACTTGAGACGCCTGAAGCCACTCCTTCGTCGTCCTTTTTTTTTTTTTTTTTTTTTTTTTTTTTTTTTTGCGCTGTCTCGGAGAGCTCAGTGCACCTTGCGGCGTCGTCCCCCAGATTATGATCAGATTATGAGTGGGAAGCAACGCAATGCAGCACTGCGACCAAAAGCATGAATTCGTAATATTAGACGCAATTAATCACCAAGCTTGCTGCTTTCCCCATTGGAGCATGAGGGATGGATGACCCGGGAGATTGGGGTGGGAATCAACGAGGCAAGGCCAAATAAAAGCTGTTGGCTGGTTTGGTGGTTATGACACTGGTGACGGTGGCGACCGACGGTGGCGACCGACGGTGGTGGTGGTGACCTCGGCCAAAATTGGACGAGTGTACATACAAGAGGCAAGGAAGGTACCCCGATAATAGGTACCCGTGTTGACGAAGTATTTGTTTTGTTGGTGTTGGTGTTTTTGTTTTGTTTTGGTTCCCGGTGGTGGCTTGTCGCGTTTGTTTAGGGGCCTGGCTCTATTGCTCATGGATCAGCCGCTTTCTATTTTGAACGCTAAGCCCACCCTCCCCCGCCGTGCCCGCTGACAGACAGTCGCCCAACAGTGGCCGCTCGTCCTCGGCCGGCTGGTGTAAGCCAGCAATGACGACTTGGAAAGAGGAAGAAGGAAAGATGGGAGCGGTTCGCTGCATCTTGACGGAGTCCAGATGAACAAGTGGCAGACTTATCGTGGCTTCGAGACCAGGGTCCTTTTGCACTCTGCAGACTGCAGCTGCTACACTACTGCAGAGTGTGACCGTGACCGTGACTGACTGAATCTGATCAAGGCAAATGAACAGGGGTTCCGAGAGCTTCTTCTGGGTTGAAGACGGGTGCCTTTCCCCTGGGATGGATGTAAGAGCGCAAGCCTCGTCTCCTCGCCCTGGCCTTGGTTGGACTATCGCTTGCCGCAGGTCGCGCAACGCACAGAACAGGAGAAAAAGACGGATCCGTACCAGTGTGCCTGTGCCTATGCCTGTGTCTTGATGGTCGGGTTTGTAGTCTCGCCTCCCAAGTGTGTGTGTGTCTTTCTGTCTCCAGAACCTACATACCTATTCATCTCCCTTGTTGTTTTGCCCATATTTTCCCTTTCTCGAGGGAGGACTGCATGAGACCTCAGACGCGTGGGCGGGACCCTGCAGGCAGAGGGAGATGCATCCAATGAATGTCGGCGGCAGCCCCCCATAAGCGTCCCCTGGTCCAGAGTTGGGGTCCCCTGGCTTTGCTCTTCGTACACATCACTGCCAAACCGTTGGGTTAGTGATGTCAAGGCTGGGAAGAGGTCGTGGATCTGTGTGGTGTGGAACTTTGCGACATGTTAGAGTGTGATAACGGAGGACACAAGACACAGAGTCCAAGGTCGGGCCCCAACGCGAGAGACCAAGACATATTGTCGCCTCGGGATTCTTCAGTTGAGACGTCTGCATGTCTAGACCCGAGTGACGAGATTTGTTTTCCTCGATCCTGGACCTGCAGCTGCGACCTGACGTCTCTTGAAAGACCTTAGCCTGGGTCTTGCTCTAACAGACCAACTCCACTTTTAAGACGCGGAATCACGTGGAAGCTAGCTTGTTTTGGAAATATTGTAAACAACACACGCAACGCGCGCCATCGCGAAAAGCACCAGCACCCGCAAGACTCCATAATCCCATCACACACACTTTCCACGTCTCGCTCTCCCCCCCCTCCCCTTCCCGTTCCAGCGCACTCTGTCCAGTCACGTCTCGCCGTTGACCGTAAGAGTGTCCATCCTGACTGCGACCCCCCAGCTTGAGCGTACCATTTCTGCCCGCCTGCCCACCTGCCAGCCTTGCCCATCCCATCTTCCTTCTCTCTCTATCCCGCCCACGCCCACTACACCCACTTACTCGCCGCCGGCTCGCGCTGCGCTGCACTTTCGCACTTTCACACCCGCATCCGCACCCGCTCTCTCGCTCACACAACCTGACGCACACACTCACCGCGCATCGCATTCCCTCCCCCAATCCGTTGCGCCTACCTCTCTCTCACTCTCACCTCTCCAAACCTTCTCTCCTCTTTTTGTTTGGTGTGTTGCGTCCATCTTCTGCGCGTGTTTCCAAGTTTTTTGACCCCAAAGCAAGTCACCTCGCACCGAGAAACTTATTCGCCACCACCCGCGCGCGCATCTGATACCCCCGAGCACCACCTAAGACGAAGAAACTGTCTACTATTCCTTCACGCGATGACTTGAGCGAGCCATCTGCCGATCACGAATCGCGACTAGAGGGGAATGGAGAAGCGAAACAAAACGCATAACCTGAACGTTCCTGCTTGCCAACCCCCCAGGCCTTAGCGCCATGCAGTAGATGCACTTGCGCTCCCGTCCCGTCCCTACTCTCGCCTCGCTTTGCCCTCATCCTGTCTGGGCTCTCTCCCTCTTTTTCTTTCAGCCTTCTTTCCTGCAACATCGCGCCCACCTCCATCACTTTACCAAGAAATAGGGCGCCCTTCCCCGGCTGACCAGGGCCATATCGCCTCGTCCACGTGTAACCAGCCAGTCCTGGATACTTGGACCCCTAAACACGTCCCATTTCCATTACCATCTTGGGCCAAACAACACCCTCCAAGCATTGACGATAATAAGCACGACCTTGCACACCAGGTAAATCTGTGCTCGCACAGTCGGTATCTCTCCGGTTCTCGCTATCTGCGGAGAAGACAGAAACCATTACGCGCCATACCCTCCAGCCTCTCTGTATACCTCCATCGATCGCGCCTTTGGCTACCGCCCACCTACTTCCCTAGGTTCCTCAGCGAAACAGTATACGACGACAAATACCAGCGACAGATTGTTTGGAAGGATTGCTTCATTCCTTGAGCCTACACCATATCACATTGCGTGACGCGCCTCTTTGTATTTCGACAGCGAACAAAACAACAATCACCACCACCACATAACTCCCAAAAGAAGACACCCAACCGGCACGGCACAAAGAAGACAATCACGATGTCGTTCTCCAACAGCAGTGGCGGGACGCTCACTGTTCCCAGCCCCACGCACGTCCACCATGCCGACGTTCTTGCATCATCAGTCAGGAGCCTCCGACGCTCCCTCTCAAGATCACCATCTAAGTTCAGCCTGGCGCGTACAAGCTCACCAAGCTCTGAGAGTTCTCACAGCGGATCCCACACTCCTGTGCAGCAGCAATCGCCTTGCCGACGATATACGCCAACCCCGACACCTCCCAGCAGCAGCCACGACAACACTACCGCCTTTGGGGAGTCATTCCAAAGCCACACCCCAGCGGGGCTCCCTCACTCGATGACCTCGACAACGCCTTTCAGCTCCCCGCCAAGCCTCGCGACACCCTTTCGTCCCAACGTCCGTCTTTCTCTACGCTCTGCAAAGACCTCGAAGGCAACCGGCAGCCCCTCGAGGCCGGCTACCCGACTTCGGACATCGCCCAAATCCCCCCTCAAGCGCGCGCTGAGCGCTACAACAGAATCGGGGGTAAATTCCACCCCTTCCTCATCTTCAAGCTCGGAGGCCTCGGGCCAGGAAAATAACCAATCTTCTGCACAACAGAGCCCGCATTCGCGATCGTCCGCCCAGAAATCTCGCCATAGCCTTCATCTAGACGTATCAGGCCACGCCCAGCAGACGAATATTTTCAAACATCTGGAAAGTAACGGTGATTCGCAGGGAGCACCAGGGTCGGGTGCTCTCAAACGCAGCGACGCCATCATGAACCTGGACCAGGCGTCTCTGGGCAGTCCCGTCGCGAAACGACGGAGTTTGCACGGCATTTCAAATTTTGGTCAAAACGCATATGATTTCAACATTTTCGATAACACCAACAGCACCACGAGCAAGACCAATTTCGACATCCATGACGAAGCCAACCGGGAGCGCGAGTACGAACTTTTCGGTTCAAGTCCTGCTGCTCGGGAGCCTCTTTCTTCACCGACTCCGCCTCCGCAGATCCCGAGAAGAACTGGATCGCTCCGACGGTCGACGCTTCAGCAAAGACAGCACGATCGAAGTTCTTGGGGTCGGAAGTCTGGTGCGAATCACCTTGCTCAAATGGCCGGTGAATTCTCTTCTCCCAATGTCAAGAATCGACCGCGTCTTTCGATGGATCAGTTCCTCCCTCCTCAGCTCCCGCGGGACAGCCCATTCACCTCCAACGGACCCTTGCCCAACCCTTCAGCTCACCCTATTGACCGACCTTTCCATCAACCTCACCCTCTGTCCAAGACGCTAGTCACTTCTACGTCCGGTAACAACCTCGAGGAGCAGAACAGCAGTATGCCTCCTCCTTATGTCTTTGAGAAGCCACGAGCTCCTCTCAGCTTTGCCAAGTCTATGCCTTACGGATCTTCTCGACCCTCGTTTATGCAGGAAGAGGGCGAGAATGTTACGCCTTTCAAGGCAGCCAAGCCATGGGCTGGGGCTTTCATGTCAACTGGTCTTGTTTCCAAGGTGAACCGCAATCCGGAGGAGGACAACAAGTTGACGATGCCCGATACCCCTTGCAAGAAGCCCACTAATGGCTTCGCAACTTTCCCGCCTCCGCCTGGCAGTGCGATCAAGAAGAGCAACCGCTATTCTTTTGGCGGCATGCCCTCGACGCCCTTCAATGCTCCAGGGGCTCCATCTCGCAGCACATTCGGCAATCCTGGAAAAGGACTGGGTATCTTCCAACGACTTGGATCGCGTCATGCGCGCCGGGGCAGTGTCTTGAGCTTGGATGAAGATAAGAAATTCTCCCTCGACACAAACTTCAATGTTGGTCCGGGGGCCGAAACTGATGCCCCTCCGACTCCTACAAAGCAGGGTCTTACGCCCAGCTTAAGCAATCTGAGTGAGCAGAGCATCGAGAGCCCCAGCGCCAAAAGGTCGCTCCCGCCCCCCATGTCTGCTGTCCGGCCAATGATTTCCAGAGAGTCTACTGGTAAGTGTGCTTCCCAGGAGCGGTCTGGCGACGAGGATGATAGTGACTCGCCGAGCTCTCGGTTTGGTCCTGCTATCTCGCCCATTTGCAGACTGTCTTCTTCCCAGCATCTTTCTTTGCCGTCATTTTGTCGTTCCAGAACGGCAAGGGGTCAACTGGACCCTGCGGCTTGCGCTTATCAAATGAATTTGTTGGCTAAGAAAAGTACTTCAAACACAGCTAGCCCAGTGGAACAACGCTCCCCGCGAACTCCCTCAACTCACGTTGTTCTTCCCGATGCCAGCTGTCTATCCATCTCCAATCCCGCCGAGTCGCAGAGTACCACTACTCCAGTCACGCCGTCAGGGCGTGACTCCTTCCAAAGCACTACTACACAGCTTATGACTCCCGTCAATGCCGGTCGTGGCAATGCAGATGTCGATGACTCACTTTACTCTCGCTTCGACAAGGTCGAGATGGTCGGCAAGGGAGAATTTTCCTCCGTCTACCGCGTGGTCAAGGCCGGATACTCTCGCGCCTCCTTCCTCTCTGTCTTTAGTGGAACACCTACGAAGAACCCTCGCGAGAGTCCCGAGCCCGACCGCATTTACGCCGTGAAGAAAGCGCGCCGTCAGTTCACGGGCCCTAAGGACCGCCTGTCCAAGCTCAGAGAAGTCCAAGCGCTTCAAGCCCTGACACACGCAGATCACGTTGTCCACTATGTCGACAGCTGGGAGTACAACCAGTACCTTTACATCCAGACAGAGTATTGCGACGAAGGCACTCTAGACAAGTTTCTCAGCAATGTTGGTCGTAAAGGCAGACTTGATGATTTCCGTATTTGGAAAGTTATCCACGACATAGGCTTGGTATGTTTATTGTGTTCCCCAGAGTAGGATGAGGCTAACCAAGAGGCAGGGCCTGCAAAGCATCCACGAAGCTGGCTTTATTCATCTCGACTTGAAGCCGGCCAACATTCTTATTACCTTCGAAGGCATCCTCAAGATCGGCGATTTCGGACTGGCAACGGAGTGGCCCGCTGCCAAGGGTGTCGATGCGGAAGGAGACAGAGAATACATCGGCCCTGAAATACTACGTGGCGACTTTAACAAGCCTGCAGACATCTTCTCTCTCGGTTTAATCACGATCGAGATGGCTGCCAATGTCGTCCTCCCAGACAACGGCCCTACTTGGGTTGCTCTTCGTTCTGGTGACCTCTCTGAAGTCCCTAGTCTGACCTTCAGCGCCACCACTACAACAAATGCTCACCGAGACGCGGCAGGGGTTCCCACGGTGCAGTCGCTTGATGACCCGCTCCTTGGCCAAACCAGTGCTCCGGATATCAGTCTCCACTCGGGTGCTGCTCCTACTCGGGTGAGCGTGATCATGGACGACGAGAGTCCTTTTATTACGCGCAAGCGCACGGAGCTTAGGTCTCCCCCGGATTTCATGAGCGATCCTTTCCACTCTAGCTCTCTCGATCAAATCGTCCGATGGATGATCAGCCCAGAGCCGAGTGAGCGACCAACCATTCAACAGTTGCTATCAACTCCCTCGATGGTGTGGGTCGCCCAACGTCGCAGATCAGCTGCAACCGTCTTCGAAGGTGTTTGGGGACCTAGCGAGTCAACCGCACTCCCCACCTTGGTGGACGAAGATATCGAAATGATGGACGTCTAAGCGCGTTCCATACAGATATATATGCCGCACCAGTCGGCTTGGAAGCTGCCCACCACTCTGTACTCTGGCAAAGGGTGCGTAGAGCCCTCAACGCCTCGTCTGGATTGAATAATTCTGGCTCGATCACTCTTCGAGGTGGATACACCGAGATGCAGTCTGAATTCTAGAAGATGGCATTGAGATGCGAGCCCGTGCCTCGCAGTCTATGATGACTACTGAATACTACTTTAATACGGCGGCGTTTAACTTACGACATGACGATGCTACGGTCCAGCCCTACGAGGAGTTCAACAAGGTCTCCTGCGGATATTGTGTGATTACGTCCTTTTTGGTTGTACGCTTAACGGCATGTCAAAACGACAAATCGTTTTAACTCGGCGAACAACTTTTGAGGAAAAGACTTCTCAATTAATATGGCTAGCGAATCATCGCCACAGTTATTTGTTTGAAGGAAATACTGGAAGTTTGGCAGCCTAGGAGCATGGCTCGACAACGATCGGGCCTTTTTCTTTTGTTATGGCTTCGGCTGATACCAGACTTTCGTGTATAGACTAGATAGATCTGTATTCCTTTTCGAAATGTGTCAAAAACGGCACTGGCCCCGCAGCTTTTGTGGCGTCGAGTACGAGAGAGAGAGAGAGGGGGGGGGGGGGGGTAAGGGCCCGAGGGAAAAAAGGCTTTAGAGGCTTCATTTTCGATTTCCTCTCCGGATCAAAGCATTGTGTGGGCAACAGTGGCACTTGAAGAGCTTCGACGGGAAATCGAGGTCACAGGCGGCTGCATCGCGCACATTTCGCATCATGTACATATGAATAATTCTGTCAGAGTATGGGCTGGCGATTGGGGACGAAGAGGACAGGAAAAGGGCTTTTCTTTTGTCGTGTGCCTTCGAGCGCACTAACCACCCTGGTTATGGTTGTTTTAAGGGTTCTTCTTTTGAGGAATACTGCATGGTAACCGTATTATGCGGGCTTACCCGAAGATCAGATAGATCATCTCCTGGCCAGACTGCGCCTGTTCCCTTTGTCATGGGGAGGTTGCGATCTTTTTGGGCTCATGATTCCATGACGAAATGGCATGATAGTTACGAACTTTTCCATTCAAACCAGCCTGAGATGGTCTGTTTCAAAGCGACTTGATTCTTCCCGTACTTCTGATTCCTAGCCTAGAAGCATCTATCTATATCTAGCCTTGATACTGACTCTTGGGCCTGGCACAATCAGGCCCGCTACAGCCTGTAATGCAGCAAATATGGCAAGGTAAATGATGGGTAGGTAGTTCGTCATTCATAGGGGCTCCCCAGTTCTTCTGCGTAAAAGATCCACTCAATTGAATTTCCCTCCTTCCCACCAGCCACGGTATGCAACGCCTAATAACAATATGTCTGTGGCATCATCGAACGTGCAGTTCTCCCCTCTTCTACCACTCCGAGAAGGAAAACGAAACAGACTTCCAAAGGCCTGAATGGACTGTCTCAGCCGGCATGCCTCGCTTGGCCTCCAAGTGTTTATATTGCGTGATCGCGGCGGCTGTGGGCATTGCTCGCGACCTGTAGTAATTCCACGCCCATTCCAACCCGTTTATAAGCACCGATCGAGCCTCTGCTTCACCTCACACTCTGGAAGTATTAGCCGAGGCCGTCGAGGTCGCCTTGGTCTTCCTCCTTGAGGGTTGGTATACGTCATTGAAGTTCATGGCAACACCGAGGAAACGCATGTCCACGTCAGGCTGATACGCTAGATCGCCCAATAGGATCTGGAGGCGGGAACGGAACGTGGCGCCGAGCTGCCGTAGACGGTCTTGGAGGACGGGAAATTCTGACGCGACGGCCGGGTTCTCGTCCTCGCCGTCCACGCCCGGCTCCGACGGCTTCTTTTGGTGACGGGCACTGCGGGCCGACATGCGCATGACGTCGGCCTCCTGCCGACGCGTGAAGTCTGAGACGCTCCAGCTGTAGAGGCCGTCAACAGAGTCGCGGTAACTTAGCATGGCGCGCAAAAGGTCACCGAGTTGAGAAAGGTAAGATGTCCGATCATCTTCGCCCGTCGCCATGTCGGCGTTGCGGACGCTGCGCCGCGCGCCAAGGAGGCCTTTGTGGGTGATGTCATTGAGGTAGCGAGTATGAGCCTTGATGAGGTCGTCTAGCGTGCATCCTTCGCGATGGATGCGCTTCTGGAGTTCGTTCCAAGATGACTCGATGACCTCAAACAGGATGTAGTATTGGAGTTGGCCGATAAAGTGAATCATCTCCGCAAGGATTCCACGGGTTGACTTCCAGATTTGTACGACGACTGGGTCAGAGTTCTGGAGCACCCCACGCGAACCTGTCATACACTTGCGCCAAGTCGAGGCCAGGGCAAACTCGACACGCTTGATGCGCCACAAAAAGTTGAAGACTTTGAGGTATTGTCGGTTGCCCCAGTCCGTAACCACGACATCCACTGGAGCATCAACTTTGTATTCTAGCGTAAAGCAGTCCCATCCAATGTCGCCGTGCGATAGCTGAAGCATGCGAGCGTCGAGACGGCGAAGAACCTCAGGAGAGTCGTACTGCGCGTTGGAGCCGCGGATGGCATGCTCGAGCTGCGCTGTAAGGGTATGTCGGTATTGGGCACCAGCAGGACGGTCGAGGTTCGCGGCGAGAGATTCCATAAGAAGAGCGATGAAATCCCCTTGTCCGAGAAGGATATAATTCTTCAGGGCCTGAAGATGTTCAAAGAGGTGGAATTTGTTCGCCATGAGGTCGATGAGACGCTTCATCGTCGTCTTGTACGCCTCATCGATCCAAGCCTCAAGCGTGGCAGTATCGCCATAACGCAATTCCTTCGAAGCCGCCTTGGAGTAGTCCTCAACCCATTGTGAGTCACCGCAGCTGTGTCTGATGAAGTTAAGAGACTTGCCAATGAGGAAGACTTTTTGGGCAAAGTCCTGCGTGATGATACTAGGAACCATGTCCTTGTCGATCTCGTACTTGTCTTCCCAAACACTGCTACCGCCTGTCTTGGGCTCATCCATCTGCTTCTGTTCCTTTACAAAGAACTCACAGAAAGGGTCGAGAAGCTCACCGTCATAGATCCACCGACGCAGGATGTCGTAAAATGGGCGAGTGACATGGACAAGCAGCCGTTCAGCAAACGCTGCTACCATGGGATCGCCATGCGACGATGAAAATCCGTGGATGAGAGAAATAAGCTGGCCGCCTCGTTTGCTCTCCGACTCTTCGGCGATGAGACTCATGAGTCTTAAGCCCATTGTAGGCTCCCGTGTCCATACCACGCATCTTTTCAAGGTCACACCTGCCTTTCCAATGCCGCCTCTTGGAGCAGATTCGTCTAGCGAAGACAGCGCTCTTCGAATCTGGCCTTCAAGAGTCGCGACCAAGCTGAGGTATGACCGTAGCTCTCCACCTATGGCAGCTCTGATACTTTGCCTCAGCAAACCTTGCGCAGGGGATTTGACGAAAACATCGAGGTTCCGATACAATAAGGAGGGCTCAGATAATGTGTGCAGGAGCGAAATGATTGGCGATGGTAATGTCGGAGGCAATGTGACAGTGTCTGGTTTCGAGAAGGGCAACGTTGTCGATGACAATCCCTGCAGAGTGAAGGGAAGGTCCCGCAAGAGAACTGTCTCGGAGGGCTCGATCTCGGTGTAATTGTCGGCCAGCAGCGTCGACTTCAAAGCAACCTGTCGTTTTTTTGCCTCAGACTCCTCCAGCTCCTTTTCATTTTCCTTGTCCTTCTCTCTTTCGTCGACCGACTTGTTCTTGGGATGTTTCGGTGGGAGCTTCTTCAGTCCCTCGGGCGCAAAAGCGTCGTTGAACTGCTCTTCTTCTTGCCTTGAAATCGGCGTGGAGTTTTTGGAAGATCTTTCTCTCTCGTGTTTCCTAGATGGATCGCGCTGCGTTTGCGAAGGGGGATTTGGCGGAGGCAGGGGTAGTGGTTCGTTGGGGTCTGGCGAGTCGGCAAGCTGGTAAAGGAGGTACAGAATGGCCCATTTCTGGCCCAGAACAGGTAGAGAAAGAAGGCGTGTGTAGAGGTTTGAGAAGCGCAGCGCTTGTGTCGGATTGCTCTGTATGAGCTTCCTCTTTATCAGGTCTGAGGCATGGTTGACGTCCGAGGAGATAGCGGGGGACGCGGGGCTGTGGGACGGCTTCGGTCAGTGATTAAGCAGGAATTGTATAACCTCAACAGTTTCCGAGACTTACGCTTCCAAGACCGACTTAACCAACTCAAAGCAGTTGTCGTGTCGCTCTTGGGCGGCAGCGTCGTCTTCGTGGGGATCGTTGGGTATCAGGTGTGCGATTAGGCTGTCAACGGCGCTGGCAATGCGATGCTCGCGGTTGGCCGACATGATGGCATCGCCGAGGACTGTTCGGACTCGGAAATGAAGAGGAGGATGAGGCCTTCTCGAGCAAAGTCCCCAGAATGAGTAGGCGGGTCTCTAGCTCGAGGAGAGAATGGCGAGAGCGAGGCTTCGTCGTCAAAAATGTGCTTCAAAGTGTGTATCCGCAGCGAATGCAGCCCACTGACCGACGCGCTGGACGCGACTTCACAGTGCTGCTGATGCCAATTGCAAGCAGTCTACAGGGGGTATATGGGGAAGTGGTCAAGGCGCCTCACAAAGTACCTTGGACCCTCCCGCACCGCAAATATCGCATACCTTGCTTGGTCTCCTCTACCTCTATCTCTTCCCCGGGCTCGGTCCTCCCCTGGCATTTGTCGTCAGACAAAATTTCCATTGACAAAGCAGTGCAGCAACTCTCAATCGCATCCCGTCTTCCTCCACTACCCGCAGTCGAGAGAGACCGAGACAGACCCGACTGCTGGACCTCACCTCCGACCTTCGCCATCTCGCCAGCGCCCGCAACATGCCCCGTTCATCAAGATAATACCGGCTTCGAGATCGCATCGTCTTCCTCTTTCGTTTCCTGCTGCTCATGAACATATTATTCGCCTTGCGCCTAGTCCTGCCTGCTATTGCTGCTCTCGCGCACGCGACTGTCGCTCAGATCCACTAATACGCCTGGCGACGTGATCTGCCTCTCTGGCATCCCGTCGTCGCAATGCCCGACATCGACCCCGCGGCCTTGAGCAGCCGCCCATCTGTCAATATCTCAACGCCGACGTTGTCTACCAAGTCCATTACTGTGCAGCCTCCCGGTTCCCTCAAAACTTCGAAAACAAGCCAGATCATTCCGGCCCGCATTGACCTTGAGCCGTTGTATACCGCTTTGAAGCAGACCATCGGCTCCGAAGCATGGGTCGTGTACAAGGAGTCAACAACAGAGTTCCTCATCGGTAACCAACCCACGACATCGGCGCATTATCTTCTCTGCTTGCTAACCCCTTTATCTAGGTCGGCTGAACCAGACCGAATACTCGGAACGAATCGATCCTATCCTCGCATCCCCCAATGGCGAAAGGGAACACCTCCATAACCAGCTAATAGCTGCTATTTACGGCAATGTCACAAGAGAGATGCCCGACCAGGGGCTTGCCCCCTGGGTTAGCGCTAACGACAAGCCGACCGCGCCTGTTGGCAGTAAGCCTGTCTCTGGCGATGCTGCAGAGCGTCGTCTCAAGGGCGATGTCATGCAATTGCCCACCAAAGACCGTCGGCGCATCAAGGACTTGGCTTCTAACGATGTTGGTTTCCATCCCTTTCTCTTCAAGCCACACGTTTCTGATACTGGTGTTAAACAGTTCGATCCTCACGAGACCCTTTCCAACGTCTTCCTCGAAACCCACAGGCGACAGTCCAAGCCGGCCGAAGTCCCGCCCAGTGCTGGAGGCATTGGAGGCATCAACAAAATGAGTATGCGGAACCAAATAGAACCTTGTCTTCGAAGGCCAACGCTGACCGGAATGCAGATTTCGACTTGGAGATTCGCAAGCGCTTTGCACAGCCATTGGCCGTGGAGTCAGGCGAATTCCCGGACGCCCCTGTAGTGGAAGGTAGGATGCTGCCTTTCTGCTATGAGGCAGGCCTCACCAATGGTCATGTCCAAGAAGCGCCACACTTCATGTCTGTTGCGACAGAAACGTTCATCAAGGAAGCCCTAGCTGCTATATTCTCCAAGACGAGGAGCAATGGTCCGGGAGAGGGCGGAACCGCTGGTTTCGGCGCCGGTACGCAATGGATCCAAACCCACAAATACCGGCATCAACTTGTGAAAGAAGAGGATGCGGCTTTACGAGGCGAGCTTACCCGTGATAAGAGCGGTCTGTTGCCTATCGAGTCGAAAGCCGCGAGCGAGCGTGGTCCTCTTGGTATGGCAGACGTACGGATCGCCCTGGAGATGGCAGACAGCGGCCTGGCACAATTTCCCATCATCAACACGGCAATATCGTATGGATATCGTGAAGGAGAACTCGAAAACTGGCATGATTATACCTGGCTCCCAGGTCTTGAGCCCAATGGAATCAAGGAGGCAGACGTCCCCGATGTCAAACCGCTGGCTGTGGAGCAGCTGCCGAACGGACACGTCGACGAAATGGAGATTGACTCGGAGCCATGGTGGGACGGCGCAGATCCTCAAGATATGGGCGCGCTTGATTCCGTGCTAGATTCGTGTCTGGCCGTTGGATCATAGTATGGGCGACGACCAGAACGACCATCGTGGGCTTGTAAGAGAGACAAGCTCTACTCGAAACGCTTTGTTCGGGGTATCCATCCTATATTTAAGGATTGGGGGCGTTTGTGGGGCTGGACAAAGAAGCACATTCAAGCTCGACCCCAGAGACACAACGGCGGGAAAGGTAAATAGGAGGGTTATTTTGCTGCCTTTGGATGTCATATCCATCCAGCATAGCCCCATATCAGCATTGGCATTAGGAAAGGCGTCGTCGGCTCTTTTTGTTCTTTGGCCATTAGGTCTTTTTATTTTTCTTTTGGCTATCCTGACATGAGAGGTAGGAGGGGGGTAGTTGTGCATGCTCTCAACTTCATCATGGAAACAAAGGAGGCGTTCAAGGTTTTTTAGTGAAGGAAGGGTTCTGTACAGTAAGGACGATACCCGATTGCTCGCTCTTCATGGGCCTCACAAGTATGGAAAGGTGGCGAACAGGGTGATTTCATTTAGCGGGACGTTATAGATGACTTCATGTAACATATATTACAAGCTTCGTCTGTGTGTCTTTGGAGTTTCAAGATTTCGCACCTGTTTCTAGAACTGGCATCCTATTTTGAAGCCACGTGTGTCATTTGTTTTTGGAAATGCGACTGGATCTAGTAAGTACTAGTTGCATGTTGCTCGGTCGTCATCGTCTTTCTACAGCTTCGAAACTGGATCGCCAACTTCCCGCTTAGCCTTTTCTCTGAGGATATTTCGCAGGATCTTGCCGGACTGGTTGAATTGTTAGTCTGCCTGTTTCGAAGGGCGGAGGTAATACTCACAGGGTTCTTGGGAATGGCATCTGTAAAAACAACACCACCCCTGAGGCGTTTGTGCTTAGAAACTCGTTCCTCCAACCACTTGGCGATCTCCTCGCCAGTGGAATTGGTCCCAGGCGACCGTACAATGTAGGCCCGGGGGAACTCCTCTCCGCTAATTGTAACGCCGATGACGGCGACATCGGCAATGTCCGACCGCTCGAGGAGAAGAGCCTCAAGTTCGGCGGGGGCAACCTGGTTTCCCTTGACCTTGATAAGCTCCTTGATACGATCGACGACAAAGAAGAGACCGCCCGTCGCGTACTGGTCGACATATGCGATGTCACCGGTGCGCAGCCAGCGGTTGCCCTCGACGTCCGCGATGATAGTCTCCTCGGTCGCCTTGGGTTTGCCCCAGTAACCACGCATGACAGTGGGACCCGTGACCCAGAGCTCGCCAGGCACCTTTGCCTCGGTAATCTCTTGACCGTCCGCGCCGACGAGCTTGGCCTGGTAGTTGGGCATGAGCTCGCCAACGGAAGCGCTGCGCACAAGGCTCGCCGAGTCCCAGGTCATGGCAGAGCAGGTGACCTCGGTCATGCCCCAGCCCTGGCGAACGATAAGATCGTCCTTTTTGAGGGCTCGTTCCGTCTGGCGAGCGATATCAGCGGCGAGAGGCGCGGCGCCAGAGCCGACGACCTCGAGGCTACTGAGATCGAACTTTGCGGTAGCGGGGTGTTTGGCCAAAGCGACCAGGATGGGCGGCACGGTAGCAAGATGTGTGATGCGGTAGCGCTGAATGTAAGTGAGCATTTTGAGGAAATCGAAGTTCGGCATGATGTAGACTGGGATGCCCTGCTTGGCGAAATTTGCGACGAAGTACGTCTGAGCATAGGCGTGGTAGAGAGGCAGGAAGCAGAGACCAGCGGAGCGAGCTACGAAGGCTTCATAGTCCTTTTCCAGAGCTGACACCTTGACGACTCCAGCCCCGTTTGCGACGTAGTTGTAGTGCGATATCTCGACGCCCTTGGGCACGCCAGTTGTGCCAGAGCTGTAGTTGAGACAGCACGTCGTCATCTGGGAGTCGGAGGGCTCAACCCAATCGAACTTCTCGGCCTGCACCCTAGGGGCGACCAGCTCGGTCCAGTGGCGGGCACCACCCCGCGCGAGGCTCTCGGGCTTGCTCGAGCCAGGTATCGTGGTGTCTAGAACGAAGACGTTGCTCGCAGGCATGGAGACCTGCTTCGCGGCTTCCATCGCAGTGTCGAAGTTACCATCGGCAGCAAGCATGAACTTCGCCCCGCTGTCCATGAGCTGGTACGCAACCTCGCGGGTAACGTAGCCCGGGTTAGCGCCGGTGAAGATGCCGCCGGCCATCAGCACCCCGAGAAAGATGACAGGGAAGAAGAGGTTGTTGCCCGAAAAGAGCAGGACGCGGTCGCCGGGCTTGAGACCCGCAGTCTGGAGGCCGATAGCGATCTGCTTAGCCATGAGGCGGTAGTCGGAGAAGGTCAGGTAATGGGTGTCTGGTCTGTCGGCATCATAGAAAGCCTTGCGGTCGGAGAGGGGGTCGAAGGAGGACCCGAATATCCATGTCTGCAGAGAACAGTTCGGAATAGGTTCCGACCATCGTGATTTGATCGGCATATTTGCTGTTCGCTGGGTTGTTTCGTCTGATTCGAACGGTAATTAGGCTTCGGTATAGAGTTCGGAATCGAAATAAGTGGCAAAAGCGACTGACAAAGATTGTTGTGCTGGCACGTCGGGGCCTAGAGCGGTTGGGAGATATGAGTTCTTCCCGTATTGGTATAGGAGATGTCGGAACTGGCAGATCGTCCAGCTCGAGAAGGACACTGTTTCAACAAGAGCTGGAAATTTGCTATCGAGATCCAGGTCTAGGTTGCAGTCGCGGGTTCCGTACCTCGAGGAGATTTGATGCAGTATTCCTGATTACGAGTCAGTGGACAGGGATTGTTCTTACTACTATGCCAGAACACTCCAGGAAATGGAACTTCCCTGGGAATCAGGCATCCTACTTACCTACTCATCAATGAAGGGGAAAGACGAGATCAACGCGGTTTAAATCAACTAAAATGATAACACTGAGGATGGAGGTGACAAGAACTGCTACGTAGAAGCGGGTTTCTACAGCCCATATAACGGGGAATCGGGACGAAACCTCTGGCCATCGCGCTATGCCCGGCCAATGGCTACGACCTTCCAGCGAAGCCATGGCTTGCAACGGATTCATCCAAACCGTGAGGGAACAGCGCCGTCGTGACGTGGGATCACCGCATCAAACCCCTGTCGAATGCGGGGATGGAAGTGTAAGGGAAAGCTCCGCGACTGGGCAACGGGGGAGAAAAGCTGGGGGAAGAGACGAACCGAGGTATGAGCTGCCGGAAAGTTGGGGAAGGAGGGGAAAATCAAGAGAAGGGACGACAACTCATAGTTCCCAAAAGGGTTTGCAAATCGCTTCGGTGTGCTCGAATTTGCCGGCGAAGCGTCCCACCATTTGCTAGGCGAAGACCCAGAAGGCGTATTCGTAGAGAGAAAGAGGCGGGCGAAGTGGAGGTTGGATGGAGGTTCCGGCCCCAGAATCCCGCTTATTTGGAACCTCCAAGATGGGGTGAGCGAAAGTCCATCGGGATTCGGGAGCTCCCGATATCGTTGATCGGGGCCCCGGGCGGCGAAGAAACAAAACACTGAAGTTGGCACTAGTGTAGAACGTGCGCAAGGGAAAATGGAACGACAGCCCGTCAACGTTGTGTTTCCCATGAACCTGGTAGCGAGCAAAGATAGCAATACTCCCTGATTGACGGCTCTTGACCGTGCTACTGGTGTCGCCAATTGACGATCCGATATTATGTGCCAGACGATCTATTCGGGAGGAGACACTGTAATCAACGATTTGGTTGGTTCGGTCTTGCATTGGCCAACATTAGATTCGCCTCGGATCGCTTGTATTGCTCTCCGACTCGCTCCGTACCCTAAACCAATGCTCACCCGGGCTTCTGCAGATTGCCAGAGATCTTGTATCATGAAGTCTGTTCGCAAGACTTAATAGCTAGCAACCAAGGGAAAAAACTTCAGTATAGTAGACGTAATATCCTTGTACTTTACCTGGCAAACCTCGAAGATATAAACCTTACAGATATGTAAAATCGCTCTGTGATCCACTGACCTGCCTCTTTGCGCACCACCCCCGGGATCACCTTCTCGTGCATACAAAGTTGAATCGATTCGTTACCACGGGAGAGTAGAAACAGCAGGTAACATGACCTCGATTAGAAGAAATCATGAAGATCCGAAGCTCTTCAATCGGGTGTTCTCATTTCTCACCATCTGACTGCCGAATCGGCATTTGGACCAAAGTTAGGTAGTATTGTATCGACACTCAGTAAACAGGGCGTGCAGAAAGACGGTTTTCGAAGCGAGCTGCTGTCAGAGATAAGATTTAGTGACGCAACGTATCATTGGTTAATGCTACTAGCGATGATATGGGGCTCGTCATGTCCCGCTCGTTCCGTGTTTAGATGCTAGTTCTTGGAGTAGAAGTGAAATAATTAGTACCTATGTAGTCGTATCAACCCAGCGCACGGTCCTATGCACAACATGCAAAGACTTATGCAAAGCTTCCATGACGCTTACCCGCACACAAGCGCCTTTTATGCATCATCTGTTCCACTGCATTACTTAATCAGGTCGTACCGGGATCGACCAATCATGGCGATGCATTACCCAAGCAGGAGCTCACGACTTTTGAACTTCCCGAATCTAACGGACAGCACAAGATATCCGCAAATCAAACACCCCGTCTGCCCGCTCGCCCATCGTCAATTGAGCAGCCGCCACACATCCCTTGCCATGGCTTCCAGACTCTCACCCCTCCTATTCAGATCAGCCCTCCGCTCGGCAACGTGTCGAGCGGCGAGGCCGCAGTTCCGCGCTTTCTCCCTCACAGCCGTCCGCCCCAGCGACACACTCCAAGTGGTGAGCACCCCTTCGCCTCTGCCGCCCCCGCTGTCAATTGCTCGCATGGCGAGACACGGGAGCAATTCCGACATGCGAAGAATGCCCAATTCCAGTCGTTTCGTGGGGGACAATCGCTAATCATGATTCGCGTTCGAAACAGCACCGCGACTCCCCCAAGAACAACGCCGACATCCCCTTCAAGTTCTCCAAGGAGAATGAGGCCGTCATCGATGAGATCCTCAAGCGCTACCCGCCGCAGTACAAGAAGGCCGCCGTCATGCCCATCCTCGACCTCGGCCAGCGTCAGCACGGCTTCACCAGCATCAGCGTTATGAACGAGGTTGCCCGCCTTCTGGAGATGCCCCCTCAGCGCGTTTACGAAGTCGCCTCTTTCTACACCATGTACAACCGCACCCCCGTCGGAAAGTACTTCATCCAGGCCTGCACAACTGTGAGTTCAACCCTCATTATGGGAATAGGCACCACCCTTGAAAAAACGTCTTCCTCCTCCATGGCCGAGCTACAGTTGGGAAGCGAATGCAACTTCGTGGTGTTGCCGGGCTAGGAAACAGAGAAAATCACAATTTCATCTTCCGGAGCAGGGAGTCGCTAACATGCCATCCACAGACCCCCTGCCAACTTGGCGGCGTCGGCTCCGACGTGATCGTCAAGGCTATCATCGACCACCTCGGCATTAAGCAGGGTGAGACCACCAAGGACGGCCTCTTCACCCTCCTCGAGGTCGAGTGCCTCGGCGCCTGCGTCAACGCCCCTATGATTCAGATCAACGACGACTACTACGAGGATCTCACCCCCGAGACCACCGTCCAGCTCCTCGACGCTCTCAAGGCTACCGCGACCGCCACCGGCGGCGCCGCCGCTGCCCAGGTTCCTAAGCCCGGCCCCATCAACAGCGGTCGCCAAACCTGCGAAAACAGCAAGGGACTGACAAACCTTACCTCGGAGCCGTGGGGCCCCGAGGTGACGCGGAGCGACTTGTGAGAATAGCCATAGACAGGGAAAAGGGCAGAGGAGGCGAGAACAAGGCTTGGCGTGTGCGCGGAAGTGGTGGGAGAACAAGACCCTTCCACGAAAGGGTCGAGCGAGCGGGATAGAGCCGGAGGATGGCCCGGTTTGTATATAAAACACTGTGTGCTGTATTCGAAATGCATGGGAGAACGATTTAGAGCTTCATGGTTCTCTCCTGTTCCTGCGCCCGAGACCGCGGACAATCACCCCAAGCTCCTTTTGTTGCGGGCGTGATGGTTCTTGTCATCAAGCTGTTACATGTATGTCGCTCAACCCAAAATATTACAGCGCCTTGATCGTTGGGGGGTTATGTTACTAGTCTAAACAGCGCCCTTAGAGACAGTGTCTCACTCGGGGAGCCTCAGAATCCAGCCATCTTTCAATCTTTTGTTCTCGGAGCTTAGTCCTCCCCAGACAACAACGCCGGCCTCTTCCACATCTCCCATTGGTGCCGTGGCGAACCACCCGCGCGGCTCCGGCTCGCCATCATCATTGTCGTCATCGTACGGCTCCGTCACGAGTCTCGTCCACTTGCCCTCGCCCGTCGGCCGGCCAATAGCCTGCAACATGGCGTCCCGCACGCTGGCGGCGGTCATGCCGAGAGGCGGGACCTGGAACGCCCACACGTCATCCCACATGGCGCCAGCGCCGGAGTGACCATCCGAGCTGGGTTCACGCTCACCCATAATGAGCAGCAGGTACTCGCGACCGCCGCCGACAGTGACAGCCTCTAGTCCCGCTACGCTCCTATTTCCAGGCCATGCCTGACCCGGAATGAGGTGGATTTCTTGCTCGCCAGAATTGGCGCCCTGGACGATGCTCTGCCAGCCGCCGCGGCCGTGGACGGCAATTTCGCCCTTGGAAACGCCGTCGTCGAACGTGTCCATCTCGAGGTGGATGAAGTCAAGTTGTCCGCCAATCTCACCCTTGCCATCAAAGCCGCCGAAGCGAAACAGGCGGCTCTTGCTGATGGTAATGGCGGCGCCACCGCGCGCCGGACCGGGTGCCGAAGGCAGCTGGCTCCAGACGCGGGATCGGACATCAAAAGCCCAAAGATCACTGGTGCGCTCACCGCCGGCGAGGCAGCCAGCGTGCACGAAGAAAGTGCCGTATCCGTCATCCTCTTCGTCAGTGGCATTGGCGGCAGCGTGACCAACGATGGGAGCTTGAGGGATGCCGACCTCGGCGCTGTCTCCTTGGGCCCATGCCCTCCAGGTCTGCTTACCACGCGCGTGCTTGGGAGCGAAGTCGCGCGGGCGGTCAGTCGCGGCAGCTGAGTGGTAACTGCGCGGTGATGGTATTGGCAGAATGGTGACTCCAGGTGCGGGCGGCACGGGATCGAGGAAGGACCAAGTGTTGGTTCGAGTGTCAAAGACCCAGACTCGACCCTTTTCTTCGAGAGGTTGCATATCGGGCCCTCCGCGACCTCCAAAGAGGAAGATACGACTGCCGATGACAGCGGTGGCATGACCAACACGGGGAGCTGGAACGTCACCGAGGGAAGGAGCCTCGGGAAGAGCGGGGCCTTTTCCTTTGTCCAAAGCAATCCCCGACGATGCGCCTTCTTCCCCAACGGGAGAGTCATTTCCGCCCTCAATGCCCGGAGAGGCAAGGGGGACCTCGTCGAGAAGCTGCTCCTTCTGCGCGGCCTCCTCCGCGAGGTCCGGAGCTTCGGCCGTCTCTTGCACCGTCTCATCGGTCTTTTTTTCGACAGGCGGAGTGTATTGTTTCGTAGGAGCGGACTTGATCTTGTAGTAGTCGGCGCCAGCACTATTATACGGCAGCCTGATGACGTGGACGTCGTTGTCGACCGGCTCCCGGGGGTTGATCTCGCCGCCGAAGACGTAGGCAGTGCCGTTGACGACGTTGACAGTGTGGGACGAACGGGCGAGGGCCGGCACGTCGATCCGCTCCCAGGTGGCCTTCATAGTCTTGGGGCCTGCGCCGCTCGATAGAGATGGCCTTTTCACGCTGGGCATGTTGGGCATGGCGGGGAGGTTCTGGGGCAGGGATTGCAGGATCTCGGTCGTCCGACGCTTGAGAGCTCCGAAAGACTCCATGATTGCTCAAATGGGGGTTTTTTTTTTTTTTTTAGCGTCACAAATAGTTATAGTAATAGTTGAGGGGAAGAGAAAGATAGGGGACAAGATTGCGTGAGGATGAGGTCAATTTTGTGTGCTGACCGTTTGTGATGGTCAAAATGAACGAACGTTAACGATATGACGTAGCAAAGAAGCAAAGCTCACCTCAGCCCGGGAGGGGAGGAGATATAGGATTTTTGTCGGGTTGTGATCCTATAGGCAGGCAGCGAAAACAAGCGTCGGATGCAGACGGAGATGGAACTAGCAACGACGATGAGAAAGACGTTGGTTCGGCAAGATGGAGATACTTTTCTTGTTATGGGACGGAATAGAGAGAAAGAGGAAAATATAGTTTCCCTGATAGATTGTATTGCAAAGGCCTTCCCTTCCTTTACCTTCCCTCGTATCACTCGGCGCTTGTTTTCAGCAGCTGCGGGCTTTGTACTTTGTACGATGGCGTATGGCTTAGCTTGCAGTGGGGAGCGGGGGCGCAGGCTTCCCAGAGCTCCCGCTGTCCTATCACAAGCTCCGCAGCGGCCGGCGCACATACCTCCAGTGGCACCCGTCGCCCTGTCGCCCTGTGGTTTGGGTACCTTAGTCGTCGTCGGTAGTGCTGTTGGTGGGGTACCTGCCTAGGTAGATGTACCCGCCCAGTCCGTCAACCTCCAAGCTGGGCTTCAGCTTGCTCCTTCGGGGTCTCCTAAGGAAGACCCTGATTCCCCTTCGCTCGCGCAGTCGACAGCAATGGTACCTAGGTAGTCAGCAGCAGCGCAGCAGCGCTGAACCCAGCCATCTCAACTATCCTTGGCTTTATTGCCGGGGAAACATCTGGTCGGCAACCGCCATGCACTCAGTTGGCCATTGACAGCGCCGATCCGACACCCAATGGAGAGAAGCCAGCGGTGCCACAACACCGCGCACGACTCAGCAGACGTCCCTCGCCGTGACACAATCCCACCTGTGCCCCTCAATAATGATATATTGGACACGTTGATCCCCAGCCATGAGACGCGGCAGTCAACAAGGAGCAGTATACCCCTCTATACAACCATCTGGACTATCTGCAGAGCCCGTAACCTTTGCCGGTATTATCCTGAATTTCACGGAGCTTGCTCTTTCACGACATTGCCGTCGTAGCCCCTCCGTCATTTCCGTCCGTGGATGGGCGGCAACGCATTGATTCGCCATACATCGACCCAGGCAGGGGAGGCATTGTAGTATGTAATTTTCGTAAGGCCTGGCCCGGTGGTCGGACTGGCTTGACCAGCTCCGACTCCGATATTGCGGGAAACACACGGCCCCACCTGTATCCGGGACCCGCTCGCCGTCGCCGTCCGGGTCTCGGTGGGGATGGCCACGACAAGTACCACGATTTGGAGCACTGCCAGATATGCTGCTTCATCTTCCGTCACGTTCCGTCACGGGGCGGCTGACGAGGCCGTCTCGGATGGCCGTCCAGTCGTGAACCAAGAAACCCGACCGGATCCGATTTCCTGCCGCCGCGATGACGACTTCTTATCCGTCATAGTGTTCCCCTCCTCTTAATAACCCCAGAACCGCTCCAATGCTAGCTCGGTTTGCCAGTCTACGGCTTCAACCCATCCACCTCGTTGACGCGCATCCGCAGTCTACGGCTTCTCCTTCGCAGACCGCACAACTTCAAGTTCAGCCACGATGTGCCCCGATAGATCCCATGTCGACAAGGCATCTTTGAAAATAGCATATGAAGGGCAAACGGGCTTTGATGGTCCCATCCGAGAAGCTTGCGCAACCGGGTTGAGATGAAAGAACGATGGCTTATTCCCGTGCCCCGAACA
The DNA here is from genome assembly GCF_030913465.1 of Colletotrichum navitas. Lineage (NCBI taxonomy): Eukaryota > Fungi > Ascomycota > Sordariomycetes > Glomerellales > Glomerellaceae > Colletotrichum > Colletotrichum navitas. Next base: position 409,175 of record NW_026850573.1, read on the forward strand.
CGAGACCAAATGGTGCAGCTAGCATGCAACAACGGAAGACTACGGCCAGAATGGGAAACTCCCCCATAAGCCACGGGCCGCAGAGCGCCGTGGCGAGAATCCATCCCTCGACCCCTTCATTTTTCTCTTCCACTTCTGACCAAACTCGGTGAGGTGAGACATCCTCTGCGGATGTCGTCATGATCCCGGATGTATGGCTTCGTTGGGAGCCGCATCACGCAACGCACCACGGCAGACGGCAGAGACGTGTACTTTCCACGAAAGCCATCTCGATAAGAGCCCGGACATGCGATTCCGTCTATTCAGGACCGGCTAGTGTACAGCCTCTACGTCTCTTCCGTATCCTTTGCGGCACAGTCCCCGCCTGGACCGAACAGACCGAATCAACCTATAGCGCCGCGCGCTCGCGCGCATGCCCATCCATGTGTAAGTGTGTTTGACCACCTTCAGCCGCAGAACCGTTGGTGGGCAGTGCGTCTCAACCCGCTCAGCGTTATCACCCTATCATCCAACCAGACCAGCTGCAGGACCGGCCGGTGTCCAACTCGTACTAGCGCTGACAGCGCTATGCTAAGCACCTCGGCCTCTGTTCGGGGCACGCTGTGCCACCACCAACGGAAGGCCGTCGCTCGCAAAGTGTAAAAGGGAGGAGGAAATCAGGTTTCCTCGAGTTTGGGGGCCAGACTCGGCATCCGAATCCTTACGTCCTCTCTGATTCTCTCCAACAGTCACTCCCTCTCACCCACCCACTCTTTTTGGCCATACGGATGCATCGCCCTGCGGGAGGTGCATTTTGTGGGAACGTGAACGCCACGAATTGCATCCTTTTGGATGGGCTGGGGGTGGGTGTGTAGCATCGGGTACCCTACCAGTCAGATGTGACTGGACGAACCAGACTAAAAGCTGGGCCTCCGGGGAAAAGGAACCGAAACGTTGGGAATTTCTTTCTTACACACCCCTCCATGCTGGAGGATGGAAGGAGTCAAATGTCAGGCTCTCCCCTCCCTCTTCTATTGGAGCCTCAGAAGCGTCCCGAACCCATCGATCATGATGGCTGGCATGACGATTAGCGCCAGGGCGAGCCTCTAGAGCCGCGCTGCTCAGGGTTTGCGGGCTGCCCCCGGCTTTTCGGTCGCTAGAGAAATCTGACACGTCGGGCTTTGTGGGTAACAGGCGTCGGTGAGTGGTCGGTCTTGCAAGTGACTTTGCTGCAAATTATAGACCTCCCTTTCCCCCTTTTTTCCCTTTTGTCTGCCGCCGTCATCTTCAAAGGGCACAAAGCCGGCCTCTACGCTTCTCACTTGGAAGACGCGTCAAGCGCCGGTCGGTCTCACCGAGGCGGCCGTAGACGCTTCGGTGGAAGTCCTTGACGGCTTCTGTGCCCCTTTTCGTGGCGCTTGAGTCGTCGCTGAACGGCCTCGGGCTTTTTGAGCGTGAGGTATTGGATGGACACGCTGCCATGAAACACACAGAAGGAGCTATTCGGCCGGGACAAGCTCTACACTGACAGACAACAGATGGTTGCGCGGCAGTAACAAATTGGTATCAATATGCACAGCTATCGATATAGAGCAGATTGTGATCGTGAAGGGTCATTAAAACCTCCGCTTTATGCCAGACTCTGCGTGCCAGTTCTATCCCTCGATATGTGATATGCCTGTTCCTTTCACTCCCTTCTCCCGCCATCATTCGCCAAGATAGGAAGTCTGGACGCCCGCAAAGACAAGTTCGCACATTGCTGATACGGCAAATTGTAAGGAGATGAAGCAAGTAAAAGAGGTATCCTGTCACTGTATGGTCAAACGAAACACCTGAACCCTCAAGCGCTTGGCATGCCAAAATAATATCTCGGGTGAGTAACGCATGTGTACTGAACAAGGTTGATGGAAGAGAATATGTTAATGGGTAAATTACTCCTCGTCTTCTCCCTCGGCGTCTTCGTCAGAGCAGGCAGTGACGATAATCTCCTTGCGGCAGGACGAAGCATTACCGCAACTGCCACCCCCTTTCCCATTGCCTGAAGAGGGGCCAACTTCACCCTTGAGCGGGTTGATGAGCTCCCAGCCGCCAGGGGCCTGGGTCTTCCGGACGACGTAAACATCAGGGCTCGACGCCCACTCTGTAAGAGTCGGATCGTTTTCGTTGCCAAAGTGGACCGCCGGCTCTATGCCGTCGGCCGCGCGCTCGAGATGACGCGCGACGTGCTCCATGCGCTCGTCCCAGGCTTGCGGTCCATTGAACTCGTGCTCACAGTCGCTGGCCGGGCAACGCATGTAATGCGGTAGGTCGCAGCGTGTTTGCTCTGCGTCCACTTGGAGGTTTTTGAGGCGATCATCCCAATCGGGGGTGGGTTTCTTCTGCTTTTGGGCCTTCCGGACATGAGGAGGAACGTGCATGCGACGGACGTGTTGGGTGTAAAGATCTTTGCGGTTGAAGATGGCGCCGTTGGGCAAGGCAGGTGGTGTAGGCATGGTAGAACAGGAAGAAGAGGAACGCCGACTGGTAGGAGGATTGGTGGTCTTGGAGCAACCATCCTGGATACAGAGCCAGTACTGGAGGGCAAGATGCTGTGAGCTTACATGGCGTTTCCATTCGTTCTTGCTGGCAAAGGTGGATGGACAGCCGGCATAATTGAACACGCATACGAAGGGGCGGGTGTGGTGCTGCTTCATGTGCTTCTGGTACGTGTTCTCGTCGGAAAAGGAGGTCTTGCATTCGTCGCATAGAATCCTGGAGCTTGGCGTAGATGAGAAGGCCGCGTTGAGCCGAGTTGAGGACAGGCCACCGGTATTTCTGTTGATCCTTGTTCTCTTTCTCTCCTGAGGTGAGTCGGGATTTTGCGCCTTGGCTCTTACATTGGTGTTACGGGAGCGTTTCCGGGTCTGTTGCTTGGGCTTGTAGTCAAGATCCTCGTCGTCTTCGAGGCAAACGTCGACCTCAATTCTGGACTCAAAGGAGCTCTGTTCACATATCGTGTCAGGATAGCTCTGTTGGTACGAGCACTCAACCATAGGAATCTCCTGATTTGCGATGGCTTCGGGGGTTTTAGGTGTAATATGTCGCGACGAGAGAGCCGATTGTAGCGGGATGCTCGGCACATCAGAGTCTGAAGAGCAGAAGCTGAAGGTCCGGCTGTTATCGAAAGCATTCGGGGTTATCTCGTTCTCGAATATGGCTTGCGAGATGTTCACCTCGTGAGGGCTGACAAAGGAGGTCCCCTGCATGCCGAGGCCAAGCAGTGTATGAGATCGGTACTGTTGGGTCTCCCAGTCGCTGGTGTATTGCTTGTGTGGCATGAAGGGGGAAGTGGCAGAGCAATCTGGGGGAGTTGCGGGGAGAACGTCGCTTTCCGTAGGTGAGCTGTTGGAACCACTGCTTGATAGCGTCTGCTGAGAGCAGGGAGAGCCATGCCTTCGCTGTGAGGCTGGAGGTAAGACAATCTGTTCTTGGGCCGGAGAGGCTAGGTTATGCGGGACCTGGGCGTTCTGGGGGACGAAAATTGCTGTTCGTCGCCCATCGATATTTTGTTGAATCTGATGGGTCTGGCTCAGGGGCCATGCGGCTTGGGAGTATGATGCAAGACTCGGGTCGATTAGGGCGGACGAGATTGAAGTTGTCAACGAGTCAAGGTGAGAAATAGGCATCTGGTTAAAGTCCTGCTGCCAACAGTATAACTGTTCGTGGAGAGGACGTCCTCCTTGGTCATGTTGGTAGAAACAGGACATCTTGCGGGTTTCTTCCAAAGGCAGATTTCAAAGTAAGGGGCTGCCTATGGATCGGAGTCAAAGAAACAGACGGTACAGTATCTTTTCGAGACGGTGCAGCGGGATCAGTTCCAGAGTGATGGGCGATAGGGCAGGGCAGGATGAGAGAGAAGAGACTTCGAACAGCTAGGGTGGGCGGTAGCAGAAGGTTGAATGATATAATAGAAGGGATACGAGAGTACGCAAGAGAACAAAAGCTTGCTGTCTTACATATGGGCTGAACATGAAGAGGCATAATTCTGGCGTTAGAGACGTGCCAGTGTGGCGATGCTTGGTGTATATAAGTGCAATAGGTAAACTGGGAGACTGGCGACACTGGAGTGCGCCAGGGCAGTTGGCTGGGCTCTACAAGAGCAGAGAGCTTTGGGGGAAGGGACGAAACCCCATCGAGAAAGATACGTACTTTGGCAGAGCCGCATGGTGGAGACACGAAGATGGCAACAGAGAGAGGGCAGAATGCGAGGCGTCAAGGAAGAGGCAAAGATGTGCGGTACAAGGGATCAGGGTTAGTCGCTGCGGGCGAGCAGATACACACCCCTGACGCCCAAGGCTGTAGCAGGCAGGGTACATGTTTGGCATGGATTGGCCCCCATCAGCGGCTAGTGTCGAGTGGCTGCAGAGACATCTGTATAATTTAGTACGGGTAGGTCGTGTCTCGTTGTTTCTGTGGGCGGAAAGTATGCGGAGCACACCACCAGCAGGGGAGAGAGGAGAGGGAGGGTGAGCGATGGACGGTAGTGGGGGAGAGGAGCCGCCAGGGCTATGTTCTGGTCTGCCTATTCTCGACTCCACGACCGACGGGACGGGTAGGGATTGGGCTTGTCTCCTCTGGGATGGCCTCAAGCATGTCTCTCGTAGTCTCCAGGCAGATGCGTATGGATGCCTTGTGGTCGTCGAATAAAGTATTGCCTCGAGTGGCCGCCAAACGTGCCCATGCCGGCTCAAATCAGCCCAACAGCGAAGCATCAATCGAGGTCTGTGAGTGACTGCCATAGCGGCCGCCTCTAAGATGTGCCCAAGGACGCAACGCCAACGTCACCGGCGATCGATGATGGGAATAGTCGGATAGTTGCGGTTTGGTTAAAGCCATGGGCTTGCCAGAGCCGTTATCAGTGCACAGAAAGTAGATGCATTTCATGTAGTCGTGAGCCACCTAGGGAGGGTGCCCCCGTCCGAGGAATTGGATGTAGTAACCGCCCAAAGTACAGACTTGACCAGGAATTTATCGAACGGCACCCAAGATGCCCATATAGGAGGCAGGCTAAGAACAGGACTTCTGGCTTCTCCTTATTGTTGTTATCAGGGTGTCGATATGTTCGGTTGACAAAAGAGGGAGCCAAGGAAAGAAACAGACACGATAGCCGGTGGAGGCCAGAAGAAGCTGGGACGGTAGAACTTGGGTTGTACCTGTAGAAAGTGCAAGTATAGTATGTCATCTAGGCCATCATCTCTACTCCCTCTCACGGCGACACGAAGCGCGCACCAAACGAGGCAACCACAGGCTTACTAGCGCAGTTGCGTCGAGAAGTACCTGAAGTACCTACATGACTGTACGTGTAGCGTGTAGCGCGCATGTACGTGTACTTGTACATACATTGTACATTGATACGGACCAAGCGGCAGGGGTGGGTTGCACTTGCGGATGTGGAGTTGGTAGAAGGCGTCACCCCCGTCCCCGTCCCGTACCCGACGCCGCAAAAGCCACCGGCAGTGCACCTACACTGCCAGCATAACCCCCAAAGCTGTTCTATTGCCTTGCTTATCGGTTCCATGAGGTTTTAGGCTTGAACCAGGCAATTATACGGTAGCCAGTATAATCATTAACTCACGCAGGGAGGGGAGTTCGACCGCATGGCACTGCAACATCGATCAGTAAACCAAGGTGCGATTGCTTACAAGGCGGTCCCTGGAACGGATAAGTCCTTTGAGTTGCGGGACGGACCTTTGGAAGTGGTGTCGCGTTTGGCTTTTGCTGCCCAGTGGCTGGGTCGATTTTCTACCCATGCCCCCTAGGTAGTTCGTGCCCCTTGCTCGCCCAGTTGGTCAGTCGTCCTCGAGCCAATCCATTCGGCCGTCTGGGGCAGAGGATCTAGCCCTTACCCGACCGCCCAGTTGGTCTTCATAATCACCCGCGCGCGCCGCAGAAACCACATGGACATGAATAAGTACGAGTACGTACCTAGACGGGCCGTGCCTGGGATATACGTACCAGACCGGACGAACTGACAGGTCCACGCTACGAATACGGATACCTACGCGAGATCTACAGTTAGCTAATCTAGTGTACAGAGGAGCCCTGTTAAGAGACCTTGCGGAGAATGCTAAGACTAAAAGTAGAGTATCCTAGCCTTAGTACTTAGGAATACGCTCTTATTAGACTCTTACTAGATATCTCTAGAGCATAGGAGTGCTACAGTAGCATGAGATTGATTCTCAGGGGCCCTTTTAGGAGCAGGTTGATGATTATGTGATCTGAGATGTATTGTGCTGTACGGAGTACTGAAACTGTCAGCTGGGAGATGGTGCTTCTAGCGCCTTGGCATTTATGCAACGTCTTTTGACGGGCTCCTCAGGTGATTGCCATGAACACACAGACATGCACCATCGAAGTACGTACCGGCTACTCAATTTTCCGGTGCTCGACACCTACCTACACTACATCGTACCCCTCCGACCAATGACAAACCCCTAATGGATCCTACGATGTACAAAATCAACCATTCGCTACCATTCTCCAAGAAACCGCAGATACGGTGGTGGTGTAAATCCGTACATGGATAATTGGCCCGAGTCGCATTCCTCGGACCATCAGCCCTCTTTCCGGATACCCTTGTGGCCTTTGCAGACCTTCACGGTTCAGCGTGACCAAGGTACGTACGTATCCAAATTCCAAATTCCGCACCAACAACCGCTCTACTCCCTCTACACGTAGCGTCCAGATCGTAGCCATCCCAAGAGGCCTGCATCTCCATTGCTCCCTGACCGCTCATCTATCAAGTACGAGAAACCCTACGCTCTTCCCATCTTTACTCTCGGCCTATTGCGGATATACTATATAGGTGCTATATACGTAATCAGTACGTACGCTACGCTACTACGCTGCCACGCCGTTGAATCCCTGATGGCCCGCTTTCTCTAACCCTGCAAGCCCAGACTAGCCAGCATCCTAGCACTTGCCAGCTTTCCACTCGACACTATGCGAAGCCACGGCCTTGGCCGTCGGTCAATCGTCGGGGTTCGACCAACAGCACCAATGACGATTACAATGACTCTTGGTAAGCAACCTCGAGCTTTGGAGAGGCCCCGCTGATCTTGAACCTGCTTCCGGGCTACATAAATGCCATGTATGTAACTTGCTCCTCTCTACGAATCTATGGAACAAGGATCGCATACCCCTAGAGACCAATGGACAACGGCCAAGGGCTAAATGCATGGTCACTGAGCGGCCATGTCCATCTCTTGATAATTTCCTTTCCGAAGCTAAACTCCGCTTGATCTCTGGGTTCCGCATCCTTGGACGGATAGCTTGGCCCGCTTCGAGCACGTGGCACACACACGCCGCAACATTGCGCGTGCGACCGAGACGATGCGGACGTGCTGAGCTACACTTGGGTATTCTCTCTCTTGTGTCTCAAGGCTCACCAATCTTAATGTCTCGCCGACATCTTTAATCTCGAGTAGAGTTGCAAATTCACAGATCTCTCGGATCTTAACCTCCTACGCACGCATGTCTCAAGATTTAATCCGGGGACCCCAGCAACGTAGACCACGTGTGTTCCCACTATCTAATTGCACAAGTTGCACAGGCGTACCAGCCTGTGCGAGTCGCGCGGCAAGTTTATTCTTATACGAACGACTGCCCGCCGAGGCCACCCTACCGTCGTCGACACACAGCAGTCAAAGCACACCCTACGCTCTCTTGCTAGACCTGCGTCCGCGTTTCTCCAGCCCCTTGCCTCTAACATCGATAGAACAGGAACGGAACGGTTATTGGATTCTCCAGCAACCTTTCGCCCAGTACGGTCGGTTCTTATTGGACGGTCGCCGCATCAAGCAGCCTCTGAGGTCTCGGAGAAAACCCGCTGACCCGTCAGACCGCCGAATGGAGATAATGCGTCCGTCACTGCCAATCTCAACTCGTCGATAACGGCATTCGCACCGGTGGATGCTGTCCTTTGCACGCGACGCAGACTTGGCATTCGGGATCCCCGAAATTAAGTTTGTGCGATTTTCTTCAGAGCTTGAAACATAACAACAAGAATAACAACAACACACACACACACACACACACACACACACACACACACTGGTGACCTGTACATGGTGGAATTGAAATGACCGGGATGCAGGTAGCTCTTCTCGTACCCAATGAGGCAAGACACCCGCGGCGGCATCAGTTTACGGCTCCTTCGCCCACCTCCCAGTAAAGCGCCGACGTAGACCAGGGCTCTCGACATCTTCGTTGGGTTTGTTGGACGCAGATCAATCCACCACAAAGGTTGACAGGCAGTAGTGTTATGTTCAGCTCGATACACAGCCTACATTGGGAACATTCCGAAGCATGTATTTCAGCACAAAACCGATGTCCTGTCTCGGGGCTGGAGGCTGTTAGGTGCCCGACCTGTAACGTAGTGTCGTGATCCGAGCTAACCTACCCAGAACCCATTGCGCCGACCACACTTCGTTTGACGACATCCTGACGGTCCTCCACCCCCATCAACCCGAACATATGCGTGTCCGTCCTCATGATACCATTGCAGCGCCTGCTTCAGCCCAAACCTAAGCCACCGTGACTGCTAAGTCGCACCAAGCCATCACGCGAATAATCCATTGCTGATACCGCCCCCCCCCCCCCCCCCCCCACACCAATCTATGGGAGGTAAGCCCGGAACCCCACGAGGGCCGGGGAAATGAAAAGGAAGCATGCATGGCCCATCTCTCGACGTCCCTCACGCTTATTCTATCTTGTGTACATCATCCCTGCCCGGTCTTGCTCTGTCTGTCTTCCACCCCTCCCACACCCCTTCTGCGGGGGTTTGTAACCCCCCGGCGAGACACACACCACCCTCTTCCACGGAACGGGTTCAATGGCACTCTGACGGTCGATTAGAACCATGTTTTTTGGTTTTGACTGGGACGAGGGAGAAGGTCCTATAAGTCCCCTAGTGCACGGGACTCAGAGGAGCTGGAAAAAGAATGACGGGGCAGCAGCTCATAGATACCAGGCGGCGATGAGAGTCCGTGGAGCGTGCAATGACCTGTCATCTACTCAAAGAAGCAAAATCCTTCTCAACGCGGCTCCAGGCAGGAGGGCAAGCCCGATCGTCCAGTACCCCATATCTCGGGTCGCTAGCCGCCCAAGAGCATAGAGATTATCCTAAAGGCGCCCCGGCGCGCGGCTACATCTCCTATCCTGCTGTTGTCTGCTTCTCCGACCCTTCTCTGAAACCCACGGCTCCCCCTCCCTCCCGAGGCGGCCGCGCGGTGGGGCCTGGGAGGTCGAGTGGCCTCGTGGCAAGCCGCCGGGGGTGGGCTGAGGGGCAGGGCGGTCTAAATTACGATGCCAGGGGCACTGCTCACCTTTCAGCAGCTTGCAAAGGTCTGACGAATGCTTACAGGACGTGTATCAAACACCGAGCAGAAGCGTGATTTACCAATACTTGCAGGCGCCGACGGGGATGCCTTGCTTCTTTTCTGTGTCTAGGTACTATAGTAAAGGTGTATTGGAAACATTGGAAATACAGCCAAGGATCCGTCATGGATTCTGTAGCCTAGCAAGTGGATGGCGGGCACCGTCGTCTGTTTCCGCGTGGCCTTCCTGCCATTGTATCACTCCCCCGCGCCCGACATAACAGAAAAATCAGTGTACCCAATAGCCACAACGGGTGATATCATCGTCATTATGTCTATTATCATATTATAACCCTCTACGTTTGTTTTTTGGTTGAACGGTGGGCCTCCTTTTTGTCCCGGATCGTGACACATTGGATTTCGCAGTTATCGCACCGCCTGTGGTTGCAGTTGAAGTTGATGCAGTTGTCATTCAACTTACAGTCGGCGTCCCATTTACATGTGCACTGTAGAAGTAACTTGTTAGCGAGGACTCGCCAAATCATACATGTGATGATGAACGAGGGTTACTTACGCAAAACCACCTGTACGTTCGTATGCGCTTAGGTTCATTTTGTTCGTCGTCGTCCTCGTCGTTGTCCTCGTCATCTCTTAGCCTTCTCTTTCTCGTCTGACAGCTTACGGCCTTAGGGGTGTCGCCCCCGGGCTTCTGCGAATCGACGACAACGGGGCCCTCGTCGGCCGATTCCGCGTCGCTAGAATCATTCGGAGAGCCGGTGAGGTCAACCTTGGGCAGGTATGGATTAATAGCCACCCAGTCCGAGTGTTCCTTCTTGGGTTGGTTATTCCGGCCTGCGTAGTGATCGTCGATATGGTTGAACCGCCCGGCCCAGACGGTAGCGCCCTTCTGCGGAATTTCGACAATCTTGCTGCAGAACCCACACCAGAACCTGGGATCGCCGTTGCGTCCGACGCGGCACTTTTCGAGTGCCTTATCGACTTGCGCGGTATCATTCATCTTGTGTTCCCTTGCAAGGTGGCTCCGGAAGGTCTCCCGGCGGTGACAGACCTTCCCGCAGGTTTCGCTCTCATTGTCAGCCCGTTTCTCGTGGCATTTCCACATCTCCACCTGAAAGTGCTGGCTGTTCTCGTGGCGCTTCCAATCGTTCTTGCTGCCAAACCTTTTCTTGCAGTTGGAAAACGTGCACCCATACGGTTTTTCATGGCGCTTCATGTGTTTCCTATCTCTCTGTGTTAACACTGGACTATCATAAGGCATGATAGAGACTGCTTACTTGAGCTCGCACTTTCGGTTGAAGCCCTTTTGGCAGGTAGAGTGCGGGCATTGATGTTGGCTGTTGGTGGTTGTAATAGGAGCTGATGCGGGTTTCTGAGGGGCTGCTTCTGTCTGGTTCTTGAGGAATGTCTCAATGACATTCTTGGGCAGCTGCGAAAGAAGATCAAATATGACTTCTTGGCTCTTGTTCTGAAGCAAAGAGGGAGGCTGATTAATAGGCTGCTCTGCTTGTTCGATGGGTTGTTTCTCCCCGCTGGATCCGACCAGGGCTTGATGAGTCGGAGTCTTGGTAGCGGCATCACAGTCTATGCTATCTGCTAGAGAACCATCAAGAGGCCTGCTCTGGGTTCTTTCTGGAATCAGGACATCTGGTTCGCGGTCCGAGCTAATATCGATAGGGGTACTTTGATGCTGGTCCGTACGGAAGCTATAGGAGCCATCGCGTTTCGCTCCAACAACGGCCTTAGGAGACAGAGTTCTGGTGATTTCCTTGGGTTGTACAAACTCGTGATGTCCAGGCTCACGAAGCAGATCAGGAATTTGGTTGTGTAACTGAACCTTGGAAGCAGCCACATCCACCTCCGATGAACCGAGAGATGCGCCTGATGCTGAGCCATCAGTCCTGGTAAGAGATGGATCGAGGATGAGATCCATGGGCATTGGCGCTTCTTCTTGAGGAGATAGCTGAATCTCCTCCTGAATCTCCTCAAAAGCTGTCGGCCTGTCGTCCCAGGCCATCGGACCCGCGTTGTAGGAGTTGAAAAGCTCCGAGCCTACGCCTTCCAAATCATCTTGCGCGTTCTGTTGAAATGAACCATCCTGGGGTCTCTGTAGTGATGACCTACGCTGTTGTTAGATATCACATCCGACAGCAATCCAGTCCAAAAACACTTACTGCAGTAAGTATTCACTAAGATCATCCTCAGGGCCGATATGTCGTTGATGCACACGCTTTAGGTGTTGCCTAAAGTTATCCGCACGGGGCCATATCTTGTCTTTGGTCTGGCATGAGCCAATGTGGCAGCGATACCGCGGGCCTGCGTTAAAAACGTCAGGGTGCACACTGCCTTTGTGCCGGTCGAGGTCGTTCAAAGTGCCGAATCCCTCCTTCCGGGTACATCCAGAGACATTGCATATGTAGGCTTTGCGGTGCCGCTGATTGTGTTTGCTTAATTACAAGTCAGCGCGGTTGTCAGAGGTGAGTACCATCAGCTCGCAAACTCACTTCAACTCTGACTTGGTCTTGCAAGGGGCCTGGCAGTCCGGGCAGACCAATCTGCTTCCAAAGGCACCACTTTGGGATGAAGGAACGGGTGTTGAAGCCATATTGTCCCAGCCCCCATCGGTAGGGGTTATGCTGAAGGGGTGATAGTCCATTACCTGCCCCGAGAGGCTCTGGGTATCCTGGCTGCGGTCCACATCGTTGAAGACGGATGTGTTTTCGATGCTGTGTTTGGTTCTACTCTCGTAACCGGAGTCCGAAGGAGGAAACCCCGAGGGGACAGTATCGCATTCCGAAGGCAGCGTGCTTCGCCAGCCCTGGAAGTTGCCGTTGGTTCGTCGCTGAATATCCGGCGCAAGTGCTTGTCGGCCTTGTTGAGATGCACCAAAAATACCCGAAGGAACCCATGGCTGCTCCCCGCCATAAAATTCCATCAGGCTCCATGGCATCGGTGTCTTGTGATGGAAGCGCTGACCCGAAGGTGTCGGCATGTCGGCCACGGTCTCTGTGTCCTGAATGGGAACCATCTGGCCTTGCTTTGCGGGGTCCATCCCCATGTTGTTGGGCAGATTCATCAACGAGAGGACCTCGTCGTAGCAGCGAAGAGCGGCCAGAGATAACAACTCGAACTATGAGCTGTAACGAGCAACTAATTACACGTTAGACCGCGGCATACAGAGTAGGCGGCTCTGCGGGCATTTGCACCCATAGCAGCAGGCACTGGCCCGGTTTTACATAGCAAAGTTGACAATACATGTAGTGATAGACGACGGAAGGGAACGAAGGCAACCAACTCGAGTCCGAAGCCAGGCACGCAGAGCTGTTCTTTTTCTTTGTTTGGCTTTTAAAGCTTGAGACTTGAAGCCGATGTGACCGGGGAGAAGGCAACTGCCTGTAGAGGATTTGTCAAAGCGAAGCGGAGTCTGGATGGTCCGAGTTGAGAGGGAAGGTTGATGCAGTTGAGTTGCCGGTCCGCAGTGGGTCGGTCGGGGCCGAAAGAGGACGACTGGCTCCCGGAACTAGAAATACATGGGCAAACGGACAGGCGAAGTCTTCCAGGAGAAAAGACTGCTGGCTCAAGGACAAAATGGAAGAAAACCGAAGGTTTCAGTCGGGCGACGTGGACATGGAGGAAAGCGAAAAAGACTTGTAGTTATCCGGACGAGGAAGAAGCAGTGAAGAAGAAGGAAGGAAGGAGGGGGTGAGGGCTCGATGTGACTAATGCGAGGCAAAGTGAGGAGCGATTGCGGGCGGCTCAAACACACATTAGGGGAGTAGATGAGGCAGCCATGAGGTCGAGGGCGCAGTCCACCCGCTAGTCCGCCTTGCTTTTGGGGCGACTCTCGGTGAGTAGCACACGTCGACGCCCAGCCCCGGCCAATCAGCGTCCGGAAGACACTAGGCAGCGATACAAGGCGACTAGCGAGGCAACCAGACACCCGGAGAATGGGTCGCATTTTTTCCACTTCCAACATCGACCGCTCGGCTCTCAAAGAGAACATTGAATTAACCAAGTACTACACTTACACTGCACGCTCCATCCGTTGTCTCGTTACACAACTTACCTAGGTATCTGCCTTTGAAGACATCCAGCAACAGGACGAAAACAACCACCCCAACGAACGCCCGGGACATACGCAGCTACCTGTCTGTTGAAAATCAAGACTTGATTGGGCGTTACATTCCTTGGTGGCTAGATATGAGCGATACCTGGTCCAACTACCTGGGAGCCACGTCAACTCGTCTCGGTACCCTTGAGCCGACGTCACCCTCAACGAGGCCAATCCCATGAGACTCGCGCATGGCCAGAAGAGGAAGCTTTACGTCGTTCTCGACTAGCTTGCTTGCTTGTCTTCACCCTATTTCTAACTACTACAGCAATCTCAGCTGGCACAATCATGTTGCTCGCTTTCGAGTTCTAGAGCCCGCGGCACCTTCCACTGCAAGGAGTTCCACAGAACTGAGTAAGATTTGAGCCGTCGTAGGCTTGACAGGGTCTGTGAATATGTAGTCCAAACTTTCAACCCATTTGAAATGTGAGGCTCGCATACACGCCCTCGGCCGGGTTTCACCTTCTACTTGTTGCGCAATCCCGCACGACACCCTGTTGGATCACCTCTCATGTGATATAACAACGCAATCATCATCCCACTTCTAGTTGCTTGGACGAGCAACCATAGCTCAGCATGCGATGTATCATTTCCGCCAATGTCGTCCTCCGATGGCCCGCTCCCTCCCTGGATTTGAACCTTTCCGGTGCTTGCAGGCCCACTTCTGAAGGCCTCTTCCTCGTTCAACCTCTCTTATACTTGAGGGAATCTGCATCGTTTGGCCGCCGGATGTTCTGGCAAGCGGGGCCTTGTCCCTTGTTGCACAATCTTACGAGGGTACTTCTTTTGCCACAATATTTGTCCTTACACGATAGACATTTGAATCCGCGCTGCGCTATGGCATGCCTACTCTACATTTTCAATGGCACCCTATGGTGAGAATTTTTCAACGGCCAGGGAACTGTTCGGCCGTAACTTTGGTTTGGGCATTTGCCTCGTCCAGTGTGCAGAATATTCGGTGTTTGCTCTGCGCCAAGGAGCGAGCCTACATCTGAGCTAGGTAAACCCGCCTATCGGGCCGCTCCGCAGTATGCAAGTGGTTTGGGTCCTGAACTAACGGCTCAAACAATTGGATGGTGCAGAAATGATACTCCCCACTGCCGATAGGATTTGATGTCCATCGTGACACACGACCTACAAATTGCAGACGAGCCTAGAGAGAGAGAGCAAGATGAAGTCGGCCGTCTTAACCTGTCAAGGCCCTGTATGCCCAAATGAACAGTTGGTCTGTAACTAAACCAACCTCCAGAGGACGATGCGCATTATCTATGACATAGCCAGGCAATAATTCGTACTGCACTGGTCCTTATTGGCACCAAGCCTCCAAAGGGCAAACTAACACCCGTCGCCTTTGCAAGGTGCTTCTTTACTCAGACCAGGAGTATGCATCATCTTCAAGAGCCGGAACACGGAGTGAGTGTCCCTGGAGGGGGTAGCCGACATTTCCGATCCAAGGTCGAAAATCAGCTCTCAGTGTGAAAATGCCAACACAGTTCTCTCATTATACTCATTGCGTCTTGCCATTACCGGATTTGAGACGACAGCCAAGCTTCAATGAATCTCGAAGGGAGGAATATGCTAGTTCTTACATCCGTACCTACCATCCGAGCAGGGAATCTGCAGTCTCCTCTCCCGGGGATGCACAGTTAACACCCTCCCCTTAGACGTACGGGACTAAGCTTCATGTAGGAGCTGCTGAAGTCCGGACGAGGTAGGTGTTGAGCGAGGTTGCCCCCACACCATGCCAAGGTTTCCATGGCATTCTCGCAAACCGACATCTCATCGATGCACAGCATCAACAAGATAGCCAGGGACTTACGCTGCGTCCATGTGGCCAGGCGTCTTGTCGTCCTCGAAAATGCTCTTTACGATCAGTTGCATATTGATCTTCGAAACCCCATGGTGATTACCGTGGTCTGTGAACCGAATCCCCAAGACAAAAATGTTATAAAAGCCTGGCAACAGCCCAGAAGTGTGTGCTTCATTGACGGTGAGATTCACTTCTAAACGCCAACTGTCAATGATTGTTCCAAAAAGCATCTGACACCATTTACTACAAACTTCCTTTATCAAGATATATTGACCAGAACTAGTAAACTCTATCGGAGAAGACACATCCGCAAAACCGAGTAGACGTAGCTTCTGTATGTATCTGAACAGCGTTCATGCCCTCCGACTGTCCATTGTCCAGAGCTGACTACGATAAGACAGCTCTTTCAAGGCCCTTCACCAGCACCGCTCGGAACTTCCCTCGGCTCACTCTGGCAACATGTGTGACTGGGAGGAATTTCTCTTCACCTGCAACCACTCGATTGTACGGCTGAAGTCGTACTGTCATTTCGCTCGCAACGACCCGAACCACCAATGCTTCGGTGTCAAGGTTCTCCGCAACTCGTGGCGACAAAGCGTGCCGTGCGATAACTGCATGTCGGCCTGGAGGGACCAGAAGAATCCGTGTTTTGCCGCCGGGCTCAACGGAGAGGGGCATATCGGCGGCCGGGGCCGGCGTCATTGACAAGGGGGTCAGCAGCGAAGGGCGGCGGCGCTAGTCCACGACGATGGCAATATTCCCTGTATTTCTCTATTTATGGAAAAATAACCTGGTTTGCGCAGATTGACACCTGAATGGTTGGTTTCTTGATTAGATGATTACAAATTTCAACAATATTTGACAAATAGTGTAATACGACCCGCGCCTCAGTTCATGTAGTGATATGGCCCTTTTGCGAGCGCTGCTTCGTAGAATAGTGGTATAGGCCTAGAACAATAGGTATTATGGAATTATGATCGCTCTATATGCAAAGCTCTTGTTCTTGTCTGGGTCGAGAAGCCAGTACGGCTCTATGGTTGTAGCAGGAAGATAGGCGGCAAAAGTTGTGGTACACGTTTCTCGATTCTTGTACACATCAACCATTGGGTACACATGCTGTGATCATTATGAACCTGAAACGCAGTGATGTGAGAAGCGGGTACGGGTATGTATTTTCTCATCGGTCTCGTGAATGGATGAGTTATGCTAAACAACAGGGCACTGGGTCGAGCGAATGTATGAATTTGGTTGGCTCAGCTTGGATTGAAGGGCATCCTAGGGCTCATTAACTACGTGGCTTCGGGTAAAAGAAAACGAGTGATTGGAGTGATGAGGCTCACAAGTGCACTCGAATGTTTACTTACGATCGTGATTTATGTATTATTCCTTGGAAGATTTGCGGGTCGATATGCTAGGCAGTTTCGGGTTTGATGTAGAGAGCTGTACCTTCCTGAGTTCCGAGTTTCGAGGCCTTCGTGAACCTATACCTCAGTGTGACCGGATAGCAAACACGGAAACCGGCATGGAAACAACCCTTTGTACAACGGGACAACAGAAAGGCTACGCGTCACCAGAACGGCACTCTGAAACTCCAGAAGGGGAGCGTCTTCATGGAAACAATGCCAAGTTCTCGTAGTAGTAGGTCTAGATTTAGGCGCTCAATCATTGGGTACTCCCCATCTAAAACAGAATATGACGCAAGACTAGTCACTTGTCACTCATCCAGATACTAGTAAACAGGTCGCCTCAAATCGAATCCAGTGACTCATATCCGATTCCAATCGTAGAACCCAATATGGAGACCCTCATCGGTCCAGCTAGATATTTACACTTGAATCCGGTATTTGTGGAAGGAAAGTCGAGGCCGATGGTCCATCAAGCATCAAGTATGAACCAGTGTAGGAGCGTCATACAACATCGGTGGCATCGCATGACCGTCAGCTGTCGTACACAGAGCGATGTGTTGAGAAGTGCCGCGGGGGTACATCGTTCTTGAGTAACTTTGATATGATAGTCTGCGAAACGCACGACGGCTGCCAAAAGGCTGTGACGTGTAATCACAATGCTATGATTGAAATTAATGTTAGTGTTTTCCAAGGAGGGGCTGAATGAGGAGGGGTTGGCGGGCTTTGGATTGAGACCACTGGCGCAGAATGAGCTCACGACATATGTTACGACTACACTTCATCCCGGCAGCGTATCACACTCAGATGAGCAAATGAAGGCAATATTTGAGATCCCATTCTGCTCTAGTTCCTAATCACTTCCGCTTGCTCTCCGTTATTTCGGAACCGGACCTCCCTTCATTCTGCCCTTTACTCCGTGTTTGTAGCTCCTGCAACACGACCTACAACATTGTAACGCTTCGAAAAGAAAGTAATCCAGTCGTTGAGAACACCTTTCTCCTTATCAGGGAGGTCCTGCCACTCAGGGCTGACATCCTCAGCCTTTGTTGAGGTCATACCAAGAGCGCGGGAGGCATCTTTTCCAGCGAAGACTACTTAGATATCAGTATTCGTACTACCTTTGGCTTTTGTGGGCAGTTTTGGGACTCACCGTTGTAGGAACCTCCTGGTTGGTAGGCCTTGTTGCCCGTCACGTCATAGACAATACCCTGGGGGGGCAATATGTTAGAAGCCGCTTAAATGATTCTTATACATTTGATCTTACTTTGATCGCGACGTATGTCTTCCCATTCGGATCCGAACCTATGATGCTGTTAGCGTCACCGGCATCGAGTAAGTTTAGTTGGCGAGAACATTTGCATGTGAACAACATGGTATGCGCCCTAACACCTGATCACGATTTTGGATCGCTTCGAGTCCTTCACAATGGCTAAAAGAATACTGATATATTCAACCCTTGACGGCCATGCCCCCATCGTTGAGGGCCCACCACAATGAGTGAACGATCTCTCCAACGCACGCACACATAGGTATCTCCACCCAGAGCCAGGTACAAGCCGCTCGGCGGTTATCGCTTGAGGAGTAAATGAAATGACGGTGACATTTCAACCAAAGATACGGAAGCGAAGACAGCTTACCATCGGCCTTTGCCAATTCCTCAAGGGTGATAGGGTCGTCCTTGGGGGGAGCCAGTTCGACAGGGACCTTGGGCTCGAATTTTCCGGCCATTTTCTTGGGTTTTGATGAGAGATATATGATATGGAGTATCGGTATCGAGTTGCAGATTTCGAGGCGTCAGATACAAGTTGCAGGGTTGTGAATATTTTTCTTCTCTTACAAGGACGGTGAATGGAGGGGAAAGAAGCTCGACTCTGATGCTCAAGCTTCCCCACGATCCAGGTGGGGGGCGGCTCCTGCGGCATGGCCGGATGAGCCTCGGACTAAATGTCTTTTTTGATTCGCTGCGCATTGTGACACAGACCCACAATAGCAAGAGCTCTGATCTTCAATTAAATTTCGTGGCAATACGTCACTCACTGACAATAATCGCACATATACCACCAGCACAGATAGCATCGACGAAACTTGTCCAACGACCAATCCTGCACTGCACGCCTTTAAACTCTTAACACTATTCCTGTATTCGGTACATCTCGACAATGGCAGCGTCGCGCATCGCGGCATTACGGACCATTGACCCGTGCCGCCGTCAAATCATCAAACCGTTCACCGCGTCCTGCGCAACACTACGAGCCGACACTCTTTCGAGCGCTACCGTTGTGTGTAGACACAATCAGCGGAGGCAGCAGAGCACATCGAACTCGTCCTACAATGGCCCCGAGAAATCTAACCCACCGGCTAAGCCTCCACCACCACCACAAGCACGCCAGCTTTGGAGATTAATGTCTTTCCGCTCACTTTTGACTTCAATGAAACCGCAAGGATTGAAGAAGATGTTCAAAGAGAGCCCTGAAGAGCTTGTACTAGCCCTAGCTATGTAAGTTGTCCATCATTGTCATCAACTCTGAACTGCGCTGCTGACTCGCTCACTCTCAAGTTTCGCAGGTTTGGCAGGTATATCCATCTATATTGTCAAGCTCTATTTCGACTACTTCATGGCCCGACAATTTACCAAGTACCCCAAGCCGATCGCAAAGTCTCTCCGTCGAGCACTATACTACACCAACATCAGCCCCGACCCGAACCTGGCAAGGAAATACTACAAGCAAGCCTTGGAGCAGTGCAACGAGCTTCAGCTAGATCCGTTCTCTGACGACGTCTTGGGCATTAGGATCCAGACAGCCGCTTGGCTTGAGAAGATTGGCAACTACCAAGGAGCCATCACTGTGTTGAATTCAGTGCTAAGAGACTGCCTCAAGTGGGTAGAATGGATGGAGAAGTCCAACGCAGACGGAACAGCAGACAAGTCAGGAAAGCCGCCTACTGTCACGTTACCGCCTGCAGGTCAACGTCCAACCATCGCAGAAGATGATGAAGAGAAGGCTGCTGAGGATTTATGGCACAAACGCACCCGTTTGCTTGCCAAAGCTGTTGGCACCAGCACCAAACTTGGTGTTCTATACTCTGATGAGCATGTTATGGAGCCAGAGAACGCCCAGGCTCGCTTGGCGTGGGCTGTCGAGACTGCCTTGAAGGAGTCACGGCGGCGCCATGAGGAAGGTGTCAAGAAGGAAGAGGGCCCCTGGATGAGTCCAGAGGAGATCGGAGGAGCCATGGAATGTGCGTTATCATCTACCAGCCGATACTGTGACGCTATGAAGCCTCTGCTGACATTGTACTGACGTTGCGTCACAGCCCTGGCTCAACACTACGAGTCCAAGTCTCAGTTCCATTTGGCAGTGCCACTGTTCTTCCAAGCATTACGTCTCTGCGACAGCCCCTGTCATCGAGTTACAATTAGTAGGTTGATGCCGCTTCGCCTTAAACTATTCTGAGCGATGCCCCCAAAACGCATACTTGGACGTTACTGACGCATCGTCTAGTGAACAACCTGGCTGCGGCCTTTGCGCAGCATCCTCTTCAGACTCCACTGGAGGTCATTCCCAACGCACCTACGACTTCCAACGCGATGGTCAGTCCTGACATGCCAACGGATCGTGCCGGGTTCCTGGAAGCTGCCAAGAATTGGGCTCGCAACGCTTACTCGCACTCCAAGGATATCACGGGCGACGAGCGAACAGAAGAGTGCGACGAGGCATGTGCCGTGGCATTGGCAAACATGGGCGATATCGCTGCCATGCTAGGAAAGAAGGAAGATGCTAGGAAACGGTTTCAACAGGCCATCGACATGAGTAAAAGGATCGGATTTCCTTCAGTGCTGGCCCAGGCCGAGGCCGGACTCGAGAGGCTCTAGAATGTGCCAGCGACACACGCCTTGGTTGCTCTACACCTTTCCTTTCCGTCCTGGCGATGTCAGGACTTGAGGTCCGCCAAATCGAAACAATGTCAGAACGAACAGCTCTGCGTTTGGTGTTGAATACCCCTACACTCGTGCCCACGAAGTTCCTGCATAGGGCTGGAACTAGGCAACCAAGACAGGAGCCTCCAGTCCCAAAGCCCTAGACCGAAATCAGGGATTAAGTTTTTATTGCCTCCCCGGCATTGGTCGTTGGGAATCGACTGGGTTGGCCATGACGACGGAAGGATGTCGCGGCGGCAACTGTGCCATTAGACATTGTCTTGGTCTTGAACGGCAGCATGCGAGCCGTACGGGAAGCTGGGGGACGACGGATTTATTAGAGCTGCCTGCTAATTGGAACATCGATGACGATGTCAATAAACCTGGTTTCGATCCATGGCGGCATCAAACACCGCAATACTATCGCTTTGTGTACGTATAATGAAAATCTGGTGAAGGTGAAATGATCATTGGCTAAGTGCCGGACTCCGAGGTCGGATAAGGGACTCTTTTCTTTCTCGGCAACATTAGAACTCGGCCCGGAACAGACCGCCCGTGCTGAGGACTGAGGATTTTTTGGTGGCATGACTCTTGTAACCCCCCCAAAAACTATCTTTCATGATTTATCCTCCCAAGCTCGGGCCGCCGTGGCTCAGAAAATAATTCGGACCCCAAGTGGATGATCGCCAATCGTGTGGCCGGGGAATAGCGGCCGGGCGTACCAGCAGACGCATGTCAGTCCCCTCCAGGTAGTCAAGCGGAAATTGCCTTTTTCGGATAATAGTCACTCAGCAGTGGGGAAGAGTGCGGCTTGGCGGGGGAACCCCGCCAGCCGCTGCTTAGCCTATTGGACGTCTTGAGGATGGGTATCGGAGTCCCGATGCGGATATCTGCAAAGATTCCTTCTGCCTAGATGGCTGGGGAAATTGTTGGTATCATGGCACCCACGTAGCCAAGTACCTCATCAACCCCCGCGCGCCAAACGACGACTAGCCTAATACCGTTCTTTGCACCCTGCGGGGTGCTGGACTTGCAAAGCACTCAGACTACCATTCAACAATGGCTAACCCTGGAAAGGCCACGACGGTGAGTTACAAATTCCTAGGCGTGGAGTTGCAAAGCAGAGGGGCGCTGTCATGCCGTCGCTCACAGACAGAGAGGCGGTCAGCGAGGTAGACGCCTCAACGCTGCTTCACTTTTCATCGTGTTCAGGTGGTATGCCCCGGATGCGCTATCTGACGTGTTCCAACGAGACTCTGTTCAAACCCGACGACGGCCTGCAACATTCTCTTCCTTGGACCTCGGGTCTAGCGAATGGCCGTATGTCGTGAGCAACAGACTTGCTTGCGGCCGTCTCCGGCCCCACCTGGCTTCTTGCTCTTGATAGTGAACCTCACATGCTAACAGCTTCGGCCAACCCATGGGCGCATGGTCGATGGTTTGGGCTGCCTACAAAATGCAGCTTGCGGGATTGCGGACAACCATGCCGGTCTCAGTCAGCCTGAGGCATCAAGGAATGCAGTGGCCCTATCTATGGTTGTGGTCGAACTAGACACAATGCCACATTTTTTTCAAGATGTTGATGATCCTGTTGGTAACACCAAGGGATAGGTTGATACAGTTAACCGTACGTATTAGTGGCAATTGACGAATAATAGGGGTAACTGTGGTTCTCTATTATGCGTAAAGAAAAGAAGGATAATTATTGTAGGTTAGTTAGTTAAATAACCAACTTATTGCCTACAAATCCTTGGAGAATCTATAGCTAAATATCTAAGGATTTACTAGTAATAAGTTATTAGGGTTAACCTAATAACTCTAATATTTATCTATAATAGTTAATATTATAACACTAGTAACTTTCTATAGTGCTAGAAATCCCCTATTATTTATATCTAAAAGAATAGCTAAAAAACATAATAAAAACAAAAAGCTAAAAAGTATTTAATACTTTTTGCTTATATAGTCTATTATATATAAGAAACCTATTTATTTATCTATATCTCTAACTACCTATTACTAACTAGCTTTTTTAATATATTATTTAGTAATAACTTTATAAACCTATCTACTAGGTTATTACTACTATAAATCTACTATATTTTAAAAATTTTATAGTATTTATATAACTAGTAAAGGGCTATAATATCTATTATAAGTTACTTTTCTTTTATAGTACTAAGCTTTATAAGGCACTTATAAAGTAAGTATAAGTTAGTATAAAGTATTATAGGTATTTATAGTAGTTTAAGGTAGTTAGTAATTATTATAAGAGTAGTACTAATTATATAAGTAACGTTAGCGCTAGTAACTATCCTATAGACCTTAGAGGTAAGTATACTATATATAACTCTCTTATACTTTATTAAACTAAAGTAAATAATATTACTAGTTAACTTAAAGCTTTTACTATTAGTAGTAAGTTACTTAATGATTTATTTATTAATAAAAACTATAATAAAGCTAAGTTAAGAGGTAAAGTTATAGTTATTTATAAATAAGCTATTAATAAATATAAAGAGCTTAGTAGTTATAAGGTTAATTAGTAAGAATTATAGGCTATAGTTAAGGTTACTAATTTACTATTTAATATAGTAGTTTAAAGCTTTAATCTCCTTTACTATAGGTAATTAGTATTAAGTAATAACTAAATAGTTAAAGTAAGCTTTAGGTTAATAAATAGAAGTAATATATACACTATAGGCGTATTACTAGATATAATCTTACTAAGTAGTAGGTAATTTCTTATTAATAAGTTAGAGCTTTTTACCTTAGCCTTTCTAGTAAAAGGTAAGCTTACTGTTAGTAATAATAGATAATATACTACTATTAAAAGTAATAAAGTTATTAGTTATAAGTAACTACTTAGGTTTTACTATAAAAGTAGCCTTCTTAAGCTTCTTCTCTTTATAAGTAGAGAATTTACTATCTATAAGGCTAATTATATTATCTATTTATATACTAATTAATCTAAAGTTACTATTATTAAGTAATAATATTAATAGGCAAAGGTTAAAGGTTAATAAATTTATCTAAAGATTTTCTTTATAATAGTAGTTATAAGTTACTTACTAGTAGGTTTTTACCTTTGTAATTATTAGTTTTTACTAGCTAATTAATAGGATCCTATATCTTATAATATTATAAAGGTTAAGAAAAAGTAGTTAAATTTATAGTTATTAATAGTTAACTAGTTAACAAGGTAAAGTAGGAGTATAAGTGTAGTAGTACCCTTATATATAGGCAAAAGTAAGGATTCTACTAGTAGGCAGTGTATTATATAACCTACTGCCTTTAGCTATATTACCTATATACTAACATTAGTAACTTTCTTGTGTAGTAAAAGTTACTAGTGCTCTTATTTTTCCTAAAAAGCCTAAAAACGTAATAAAAACAAGAAGAGCAAAAGTATTACACTTTTTATAGTTATATACTACTATAAATTTATTTATCTATTTACTTAGTAAAGGTAGGCTTATACTATCTTGTTTAGGTGTATTTTTTCTTTAGCTATAGCTATTAGAGGTATATACCTACGTTAAATAGATTTAACTACTATTAATCTATATAGTTTATATAACCTATTTTCTTTTTTAAGTGCTTATTATCTTATATCTTATTGTTTTTATTATTTCTTATTATATTTATATAACCTATCTCTTTATCTATATCTTT